>NW_012114710.1:19301905-19311323 GCF_000951035.1 Colobus angolensis palliatus | reverse complement strand
TTCCTTCCTTCTTTCCTTCCTTCCTTATGTGTCTTTATTTCTTCTTTCTTTTGTGTTGTTTCTTTCCTTCTAATTTTCTAATTTCTTTTTCATTTGTTCTACTTGCTAGCATTCAGTTCAGACACAAGTTTGTAATTCTAGATAATATGGAGGAATACAAGTTCTACCATATTCTTAAATTGCTTTTACTGTTTGATTGGTTGGTTAGTTCCTCCCAAGTGTTAATGTAGCTTCCTTACAAATACAAAAATACTTTCAGATAGTCAAAGGTCACTGAGGTTCTTTATTGACATTCACGCATGTCTCTTTCAGATAATTTTGTCAAATATCTGCTCTGCAGAAAGACTTAGTGGTGAATTTGAGTCATTTGTGTTCCTACAATTTCAAGTAGAATTTTACAGAAGCCATGCAAAAGCACAAATCAGAACCATTTTAAAACTATGTGAAGAATATTAGAACTTCATTTCATTAAGCAGCCCGAGGACTGTTACAAATTCTTCCTCTGTATTTCCTCAACCTCTACCCTTTTCTTCCCATGAGTTTAAGTTTTATTTTCTCTTTTGATTCTTTGTTCTGGGCCCCCATTACAGAAAGATGGAGAAAACACTTTCTCACACACAGTAATTCAAGGGGTGCCAGCCCCATCATACTGCTACAATAACCACCAGTCCTGTCTCTCTTCTGAAGCCCGATGCCAACTGTCTAGAATTTCACAATTCTATGTCCTATCCTTTGGGCTTTGAAGGTTTACTAACCTTCAGGAGTCACCTAATTAAATTTTAATACCCATTTAGTATAAACACCTTAACTGAAACAGCTAATACCTTGTTGGAGATTAGCTGGCAAGTGGCTTTAAAGAAATCTAGCTTTGGGATAATCATATCAATAATATTAACATTACTCAGAACCTGCTCTGTCCTGGTCACCATTCTAATTGCTTTAAATGTTTGAACTTACTTAAGTACCAAAGCAGCCTTTTGTAAATGAGAAAATCAAGGCACAGAGAGGTTAAGTCACCCAGCTGCTAAGGACTAAACTGTAAATTACACACACATATTTTGGGCTCAAAGTTGACACTCTTAACAAAATCAAGTTCCACAACTAAGCTCAACTCCACAGTTAAAAAGTGAGTGGGTTGCCCTTCGAGGGAAAGAGCACTTAGGGTCCAAAATTATACTGCTTTCTCCAACCTCTGCTGAAAGCCCATGGCATGACCACATCACCACATGAGATGATCATTATATACTCCTATCACAAAGTGTTTCTCTAGTTAATCATACAGCATGGTGCTTATTTGACTCTACTTTGCTATGTAGCCTTTTCTAGAGATATTATGCATCCAATCTCTCATCACATGTTTGGAAGGAGATTAGGCAAGGGTGAAAAAGGTGTTGCTTTTTGAGAAAGATGTGGTCTCCTCATATGCAATATTTGTTTTATTCATCCTGTTATAGTTCAGGTCTACACTTACATATATATGTGCTTCATTATGGGAGTAAATTGCACAAACCAAAAGATGGAAAGCAATGAATATCCCTAGTAGATGTACAATGTTCTCATCATTCACATTGAACAACAGCATAACAATATATAAATTTAATTGAGCTTCTGGTCTTATCATAAGCTACAAAAAAGACAGTAATTGCCTCTTTTTAAATTCAAATCATGTACCTTTGTGATTATATGTTGTAAGAAACTAATGTCAGAGATTCTAATACAAACTGTGAGCTTGCTGAATAGTTCACTTCATATATATTTCCATAAAATATATATAAAATCTTATTTCATCAACAACCAAATTAATAAATGCTATGCATATGAAAACAAGAGATATTAAGCAAGAATCTGAGTGGAATGCTGTATTTCCTAAAGCAACAGCAATAGAGAATAATATCCATGAACTAAGATCCTGTTACTAATTCATGCTAGCCTTCTGACCATGGCAAAAGTTTTTAAACTCTTTGCACTTTTATTTTCTAATCTGTCAAATAGGAACAAAAATAATTCATACTTCATATGGTTAAGTGAAGATTAAGTGAGATGTAGCTTGATTTATGACACATAAGGTAGGTACTTGTCACATTAAAGAAATCAAATAAATATTTATTTATATCTTTAAGGTTAATTTTAATTGATTCTGCCAGGTATAGGTAGCAACTCTAAATTTGCGATTTGTTATTTTTATATCAGAGAAATTTTGTTTTCTATATCTCAGATCAGTGCTTTTCTAAAGAAGTTTTATTTTTGTATAAATATATAATCAAGTATATTTCTCTATATTTTCCTGGATTAGCCAGAGTTCTACAGAGAAACACAACCAATAGGAGATAGATAATATAGCTAGAGATAGATAAAGACATAGATATAGATATATAAGAAGGGATTTATTAGGGGAGTTGCTCATGTGATTATGGTGGTTGAGAAGTCCCATGAAATAGCATCTGCAAGTTGGAGACCAAAGGATGCTAGTAACAGGGTTCAGGCAATGTCCCAAAGTTTCAGAACCAGAGAGGTTGATGGTGTAATTCTCAGCCTGTAACTGAAGGTCTAAGAACCTGTGGGGGATTTTGCAGGCACTGTTATAAGTCCTGGATTCCACAAGTGAAGAGCCTGGAATTCTGATGTCCAAGGGTAGGGGAAGAAGAGTGTCCCAGCTTCAGGAGAGACAGGAAGAGAGGAAATTGCCTTTTCTCTGCTTTTTTTTGTTTTCTCTGAGTCCACAACTGATTAGATTGGGCCTATCCATAAAAAGGGTAGAGCTTTCCCGCTTAGTCCACTGACTCACATGCCAATCTCCCCTAGAATCACCCTCATGTACTCAACAAGAAATAATACTTTAAGAGATCTCTATGTATTCTTTAATTCAGTCAAGTTAACAACCAAATTAACACCACGTTTCCTTTTCTTCCATATCATTAACCTTAACCCTCTTATGAGTCTTTTACTTTTCTCTATATTGAAGAAGAGTTTTTAGACCTCATTATATTACTGATTCAAATTTCTA
This sequence comes from Colobus angolensis palliatus, assembly GCF_000951035.1. Taxonomy (NCBI): domain Eukaryota; kingdom Metazoa; phylum Chordata; class Mammalia; order Primates; family Cercopithecidae; genus Colobus; species Colobus angolensis. Next base: position 19,308,319 of record NW_012114710.1, on the reverse strand, counting down.
CAGGACAGGCCATTATAGTTTGAAAGCTCCCTCCAAAATTTACATTGAAATTCAATTACCATTGTTATGGTATTAAGAGCTGGAACCTTTAAGAGGTAATTAGCCCATGAGTCTCTAATTTTAGTCCTTGTAAATGAATTAAACTTTTATTGTAGGAGTAGGATAGTTGTCAAAGGATTAATCTCCTAAAAAAAAGATAAAGTTCAGTCCCTATTTCCATTTCTATCTTGCCCACTTATTTGCTCTTCCACTATGGGATAAAGCAGCATGGAAGCTCTTGCCAGATGCCATTGCCATGCTCCTGGACTTCTCACCCTCCAGAACTATGAGCCAAACAAATTTCTATTCTTTATACATTATCCATTCTGTCATATTCTGTTATAGCAGCAGAAAAAGGATGAAGGCACTGATCAAGAAAAGAGGAATGAAAATGAAAACACTACTACCAAACTTGCAGAAATAAATCAATTATAACAGAATACTATGAAAAGCTGTATGCCAACAAATTAGATAATCTAGATAAATGATTAATTCCTAGACCTATACAACTACTAAAACTGGCTCAAAAAAATTTACAAATCTGAATAGACTTCTAACAAATAAGGAGGCTGAATGAGTAGTTTTAAAACAGTCCAACAACAAAAAGTCCAGGATCAAGTGCCTTCACTGGTGAATTCTATCACATGCTTAAAGATGAATTAACATACAGGCTTCACAATTTGTCCCAAAAGATGAAAAGAAACCTACACTTTCAGCTCATTTGATGAGGCCAATTTTATCCTGGCACCAAAATCAGAGAAAGGCATCACAAGAAAAGAAAACAAGAGACCAATATTTTAAAAAACACATTTGTAAAAAATCCTTATGAAAATGCTGCCAAATTGAATCTAGCAAAATATAAAAGGGATTATGTACCTGGCAAACTTGGATTTATTCCAAGAATGTAAGGTTGATTAAGCATATAAAAGTAAAGTCATATACCACGTTAACAGAAAAAAAAGGACAAAAAACACATAGTAAGATAATTTAAGAGATGCAGAAAAGGCATTTAACAAGATCCTCAACACCCTCTCATGATAAAAACATTTAACAAACTAATAATAGAAGAAAATGTCTTCAACAAGATAAAGAACATTTATGAAAACCCCACACCTAACACCATACTTAATGAGGAAAAACTAAAAACATTTATCCTAAGATAATAAACAAGGCAAGAGTATCCACTCTCATCATTTCAATTCACATTGTACTGGGAGTTCTAGCCAGAGTAATTAGGTATGAAAAAGAATTAAGAGACACCCAGGTTGGAAATTAGGAAGTAGAATTAGCTCTATACGTAGATGACATGATCTTGTTTCATAGAAAATCCTGAATATTCCGCAAAAACACTAGTAGAGTTAATAAACAAGTTTAACAAGTTTACAGGACACAAGATCAATATAAAAAACATTGTTGTGTTTCCATATACTAGCAATGAATAATGTAAAAATTCAATGAAGAAAACAAATCTATTTGTAATGGCATCAAAAATAAAATTCTTATGAATAAATATACCAAAAGAAATGTAAGACTTGTACACTAAAAATGACAAAACATCATTGAAATAAATTAAGGAGATCTAACTAATGAAAAGGCATTCATAGATTGAAATACTTAATATTATTAAGATGACAATACTCCCCAAATTGATATACAAATTCAACAGAATCCTCATTAAAATTCCAGGTGCCTTTTCTACAGAAATTGACAAGGTGATCCTAAAATGTATGGCAACTAAAATCTTAGCATCATTTCTCATTAGGGAAATGGAAATCAAAATTATAATTAGATAGCATTTCATACTGGCTAAATTGATATAATCCATAAGATGGACAACAGTAAGGGTTGGTGAGGATGTGGAGCTATTAGAACCGTCATCAACTGCTGAAGGTAATGTAAAATGGTGCAGCCACTTTGGAAAATAGTCTGGCGGTTATTTGAACATAGAGTTACCATCTAACCCAGAAATTCTACTCCTAGCTATATAAGACAAGTGAAAATCTATGTCCACACAGAATCTTGTACATGAATGATCATAGAAACATTATTCATGCTAACCAAAAAGTGAAAACAGCTCAAATGCCCATAAGCTGATTAATGGACAAACACAAAGTGATGTGTCCACACAATGAAATATTATTCAGCCATAAAATAAAGTAAGTATTGATACATGCTACAACATGAATGAACCTTAAAAACATTATGCTAAATGGAATAAGCAAGACACTGAAAGCCACATATTGTAAAATTTAATACACGGAATGTTCTTAGGTAAATCTGTAAAGGCAGATAGGGTGTTAATGTTTGTCAGAGGTTGAAGGGAGGGGCATTGGGAGTGACTGCTAATGGGTATAGAATTGCCTTTGGGGTAATGAAAATGTTTTGGAATTAAATAGTAATGATGGCTGCCCAACCTTGTAAATACACTAAAATCCTTGAATTGTACACTTTAACAGGTTGAATTTTATGTTTCCCAATCAGACCTCAATAAACAATTTTTTTTAAAATATAGCAGACATAATAAAGGCATATAGTGGCAGATTTCTACCACGATAAATTTGGTTGGAAAATAAACAAACACAAATTTGTAAAGTGTCAATTCCACCTCATCCAGGTCTAAATTAACCATGTTTCTGACTTTGTTGATTTTTAAACATTTTTTCTCAAACTTTAAGAAAAATTTCTATTGTATTCATCTAATCTTGTTCTCTTGTTTCATAGCTTCCAAGTTTTCATAATTTTTATTTAGAACAAAAAGTTAAATTTTTTATTTTAATTCCTTTATTAAGTTTTTTTCAAAACTATTGTTTCTTTGTGTTTCTAGTAGGAGATTTTTCTCACATTTCTAGTGGAATGGTTTCAGGATGTGTTGTCACTGTTGCTGTTGATGTATTTGTTTTATTTTTAGTCTACTTTCTTTCTTCTGAGTGCTCATCTTAGACACAAATTTTAAACAAAGTTGACATTTATATCAAAGAAGAAAATTCTCAAATAGCAGTTCCCCTGCAGCTGTACGTTAGAATCACCTAGGGAACTTCTGAATTATTCTCATGACTTGGCCACACCCAACAGAAATTCTGATTTGATCAGAACCCAATTCAAATTGGAACCTAAACATATGTATTTTTTGTAAGTTTTCCAGTGACTCTAATTTGCATCTAGTATTAAGGATATTTTGTTTTAAAAGATGAATAAAATACTGTCAGTGATCCAGCAGCTTTCAGAAAGTTTGCAGAGACCTAGGCCAGAAACACGCCTAGCAAATAACTATCACTTCTGAACTTTACAAATTTAATCTTCAAGCAGTTTCAGTTTATTATTGTCTCTACTCCAGGATTGATTAGCCTCCTTTATTTTCCTGCTTCCTGGCTCAATGGTGAGAAAACCAGATATCTTGATGCTTTCCAGTTGATAGGAAGGCATCTACTCTCAGGTGCATTATTGCTGTCAAATGGAGATTTTCTTAAAACCTTTTCCCTTCTTCCTCTACCCCACACACACATGGCCTTGTGGTCATTCTTTAAATATTTTATCCCACCCTCAGCATCTTCATATTCATAGTACTGTCTGTCTCATCTCTTCAGGAATGCTTTTTTTCAGGATTTTCAGAAGACTTAGTTCTCACACCACTATTTTTTAGAGACCTGTAGTCTCCCATTCTTTTCACTTTCTGTCTCCTGGCCATGTCTATTTACTTTCACAGCCCAGACATTATTTTCTGTAATTATTTGTTCATTTGCTTACTTGTTTACTGTCTTCTCCACGTGAGTGTGTAGATCCATCAGAACACTTTGCTTTGCTTTCCACCTCTCCTCTGGTATCTACATTAGTGATAGTATATGCTCACTGAATGAAAACAAGGATACATTTTCAAAAATATTACAAATGTATGTGTTTTCTATCTTTTCCAGTGTCCTCTCACCACCAATCCTTGACTCTACAATTGAGGAGTTGTCAATGGAAACACTGGTAAGATCCTTTTTTTTCCTTCCCCATGGCATCAGACCACCTTGTGGAGTGAGATCTTTTTTGGCCCTAGGAATTTTTTTTTCAATTTGTTTCTTTATTCATGATCTCTTGCTAAATTCCTTGAAAGATGTTACATCATGACCCTTTCTTACTTTCCAGTCCTAAGGTGGGTTTTCTCCCCTTACTTGATATAAATATAGTAAATATGTATATATATATATATATATACACATATGTGTGTACATATACACAAATGTATATATGTGTGTATAAATATACATAAACGTGTGTGTATACACAAATGTATATATGTGTGTGTATGTACATACACACAAATGTGTCTATGTATGTGTATATACACAAATGGGTATGTGTGTATGTGTATCAACACAAATGTGTATATGTCTGTGTGTATGTGTATATATACACAAATGTGTATGTGTGTGTGCACAACATCGATGTGCATCAGTGCACATGCACACACAAATGTGTGTATATGTTTGTGTAGATGAATGCCTGTATATGTGTATATATGTATGTGTGTATATATTTGCAGATGTGTATAAGGTGTATGTATGTGTATACACATTTGCCAATTAAAATTAAATTTAAAAATTTTTGACTTTAATTGTAGCCATTTTGACTGGTGTGAGACAGTATCTTACTGTATTTTTTTTATCTGCATTTCTGTAAACATCAGTGATGTTGAGCTTTTTTCATATGCTTTCTGGCCACATTTGGCCTTTGGAAAAGGATCTGTTCATGTCCTTTGGCCACTCTTTAATGGAGTTGTTTGTGGTTTTTGCTTGTAAGCTTGTTTGAGTTCCCTATAGACACTGGATATTACACCTTTCTCAGATGCAGAGCTGACAAAAAATTTTCTCCCATTGTGTAGGTTATCTGTTTACTCTGTTGATACTTTCTTTTGCTGCACAGAAGCTCTTTAGTTTAATTAGATCTCACTTGTCAAGTTTTGCTTTTGTCACAATTGCTTTGGGTATCTTCATCATGAAATCCTTGCCTGTATCAATGTCCACAATGTTATTGCCTAGGTGATCTTCCAGGGTTTTTGTAATTTTGAATTTTACACTTAGGTCTTTAATTCATCTTGAGTTGACTTTTTGTATACGGTGTAGGGGAGGGATCTAGGTTCAGTATTTTGCATGTGGTTAACCAGTTAATGCTGCACCTTTTATTGAATAGGGAGTCCTTACCCCATTTCTTATTTTTGTCATGTTTGTTGAAGATCAGGTGATTGTAGGTGTGTAGCCTTATTTCTGGACTTTCTGTTCTTTTTCGTTGGTCTACGTGTCTGTTTTTGTACCAGTACCATGCTGTTTTGGTTACTGTAGCCCTGTAGTATTGCTTGAAGTCAGATAGCACTATGCCTCCAGCTTTTTTCTTTTTGCTTAGGATTGCCATGGCTATTTGAGCTCTTTTTTGATTACACATGAATTTTAAAATAGTTTTAAAAACCATAATTAGATATGTGATTATTCATTTGGAATTTCTTCTCGAAAGGCTGATGAAGGTTTCTTATCTGGAAAAAAAGTATGCAGTATTTTCCCATAAAGCAATTTTGATTTAAAAATTATTATTTGGAATTATAAAATATGGATTATGTCTAAAATTTATCTCAAATTATCAAGAAATATTTCCATATCAATAGCATCCAATTTGATTAAATGTATTTTGGAACTTTACTAATGTTATTTTCTCTTTAATATGTGAGAACCAGATAAAAATTATGCCCAGTAGTTTAAGTTCTGGCACTTTAATTTTTGTCATATATTTTTCTCCACTTAATCTGTTATGCCATTGTCTGGATATTTTGTAATGATGTTATTAAATCCTGCCAAATATATTTAAGTTGGCAATTAAACAATTATTAATATGCAGTAATTCATTAGAATGCCTGTTTAAAAAATTGTCTTAAAACTAGCTTCCTGTTGGCCTAAGTGTTCTTGTCTAATATATATTTTATAGTTTACTAATGTAAATAATTACCATAGATGTTATTTCAAAATTAGTTGTTTCACGTCTTTATCAAAGCCTGTAATAGATCTCCTGTGTTAATCCCTACTCTAATTAGTTAGATAATCTCCTAGTTAATCCCTTGCTTCTGATGTTCTTGTTTCCTCCAACCTTTCTGTACCAAGCCTCCATTTCCCACTGCTAAACCCTGAATACCAAATAGCTGTATGGTCTGGATGAGTCTCAGGTGGGACTTGATGAAGAAAATTTTCCCTCAAAACAAGATGCTGCCAAGTGTCCGAGTCAGAAAAAGAAAAAAAAAAAAAAAAAAAAACTCAATACCAAATAGCTGTATGGTCTGGATGAGTCTCAGGTGGGACTTGATGAAGAAAATTTTCCCTCAAAACAAGATGCTGCCAAGTGTCCGAGTCA
>NW_012114710.1:19265249-19301855 GCF_000951035.1 Colobus angolensis palliatus | reverse complement strand
AAGATGCTGCCAAGTGTCCGAGTCAGAAAAAGAAAAAAAAAAAAAAAAAAACTCAACAGAATGTTCAATTAATAGCAATTCCCAGACAATCGCCTTAATCCTTTTCAAATATTGTTATCACCAGTCCCAAAAAATAGCTTTCTGATGTCTGTCAGCTTATGGCAAACGATCTTCTTGCCCTCTCCTGCCGGGTATCATAAGACCTTTCCTCCTCGCTTTTAATTCCATGGCAGTTCGGAGAAGGGAACTTGTTTATTGCTATTTGTAGGACAGTCAGTAACCTGACTAGAATAAGGAACTCTAGTGTGTTGGTTCTTAAAGTACTCTCCTTGCCTTGCAATGCAATTCCTATAAGTGGCAAATTTTGAACCTGGTTTTGTTTCGACAATGAGTTACTATCAAATTCATTTCATAAAGAGAACATTCTTTGGTCATAAACAGAAGCGAAAGCCTTTTTAAATTATCTTCCCATTCTTTATCACAATCATTCCATGTGGGAAGGGAGATACATAGTCTTTATTGAAACATGTATGCTCTATCCAGTGACAAAGTTCAAGCCTGGCCCTAGGAATGTACCATCAGACACATACAATCAGCTTAAATATGTATTTCCTTCTTAGACAGAAATGTCACTTTGGCAAAATTATGATGTATCCATCAAGTTGCCATTCTTCGTCTCTTCATTAACATAACCCTCATTTCCTGGAGTATCCAGAATAATAATTTTTAAAAATATATTTTTTTTAACCAGCTTTGCAACTAGGTTTAATCATATGATCCAGGTCTGGCCAATAAAATGTAAGTGGAAGACGCTTGAGCATTTTGCTATTAAAGTGACTCCTTTACCCTTACTCCTAATTGGAATGCAGAAGTGAAGACCAAAGCTTCAACATTCATCTTGTGATTATAGGTCACCATAAGGGAAAGTCCAGGGAAATAATCGATCTTGTCTGCAATATCTAGGAGCCACTGAAGCAACATCACATAAAAACTTTTCTGTTATACAGAAAAAAATAGAACTCCAATTTGATTATGTTATTATATTGGGGTCTTCTTTAGCTGCAGTTAAATCTAATTTCTAACAGATACATCTAATAATGAAATCTAACTGGTGTCATTACTTCTGCTCCTTTATCACAAGTTGTTCTTTTTTCCTAGTATTATTTGAATGATTTTCCCATACAAAACACTTTTTGAAATCCAGATGTAAGATTTGTTCTCACTTAATACAGCATAGCAATCATATTTTTAAAATAAGAGTTAATGGAAAGATGTCATACTGCTTCATAAAAGAGATATAAATTAGTAAAGGAGAAGTTCATAACAATGTTCCTCAAATAAATTGTACTCAGGAATTGGTTTGATATACAATCAAATAAAAGGTGAAATCAGCATAGTGAGTCAAACTTCTTTGCTAGTGGAAGTAATACATATACAAAAAATACTCAAAGAAAATCAGAATATGCCATGCCAACATCACAGGACCTCAATGATTTGACAACAGTACTATGTTTGCAGGAAGATAATATCATGAGATAATAATTTTGTTTTCATTTAAGCATCAAACTCAGACTTCATTATGCTGATATGTCGTTTTCCAAGGGACTAAACTATTTAAATGGGTCTTATCTATATGTGTGTCACTTTGAAGCATCAACCTGTAGCACTGTGTATCCATCGGCTGAACAAATATTCATCAAGCACCTATTATGTGCTAGGGACCCCTTGGCTTGGAGCGAACTATCACAGATAATTAAAACATACTTGGCCCTACCTCCATGTGATTTACACTCTAGGGTAATATGGCTCAAGGAAGCCCAAACACATTGAAAACACTATTAAAAAGTGTTATGAAGTAAACACAAAAGCTATAGGTCAAGTTATAGAAAAAAATTTTTGGTGAGATGAACTTCCTTGGCTAGAATGACCAGATTAAAGTAACTCTGAGAGGGGACATTTAATACATGGATGTCTATAGAAATGATCAAAGTTTTTCACCAAATCTTTCTCTGCATGGAACACAATATCTTAAGGATTTGGGTATTTTTAAGAGAAATTGAAAGTGAAGCTGAGAAAAAGGGAAAAAATGAAAGATGTGAATAGCATAATTTCTCATTCTTTCCAAAGTTCACTGCAGTTTTAGTACCATCTATTAGTCTTTTGTTAATGGAAATATAGTGAGAATTCTGCTGAATTCTTTTTTTGATTTTTCCCTCCTATTCTTAATCTCAGTTCTATCTATTTATGTGATGTAAAGAATATTTTACCACTATTATGCACAACCTGAGATATAAATTATATAGTTCAGAAGAATGTCTGGAGCTTATCAAAATTTTTGTAATTACTGAGGCCAAAGTACTGCTATGAAATCATTAGGAGCAGTGCCTCTAATATTGCTAGCACTTTATTTTTAACAAATTGTAAGACTTTTTTGAAAATCAACAACCTATCTTAATGTGTCAAGTTCATCAAACTCTGATTTCTCTAAAGTTTTGATTCATTTTTAATCTGTAAAAATCTGCATACATTGAAGAAACAGGATTCATTTGACTTGAATTAATTTTCCCATCTAATAGGGCCTCTTTATTATCGTAACTTTGATTATCTACTTTCTGTTCTTTGCTTAAAAGGAGTACGGCCTTAGTTTTCAAAAATGCATTTTCAGATAGAGCTATTTAAAATCAAAATCATCCCTTTAGAATATTCAGTGTTTTACATGACAAGTCTTATAGCTGGGCTGCAATTCCCGGAAAATATTGAGGTAGAGTAAGAAGACGCTTTCTTCTGTGTCACTTTTTCCTTTGTTTTTATAAGATGCAACAGTAGTTTATATCATATATTCCAGAATTTCCTGAATAAGTCAGAGTTACTTTTGGAATGATACTTATGCTTCAGGGGCAGGTTTACCAGGTTATTATTCAGATCATTGGAAATGTCTCGTATGATGTCATCAACTATCAAGAGAACTTAATATAAATACAGTCTCTGTCTGCAGATGTCAACCTGGCTTGATTTTAATTGCAATATCAACCAACTTATAACATCTTGAAGAGGGGCACTTACCTAGACATTTAAACTTTGATTCTTTCCTCCTGAAGAATTTGCCTCTGGAAAAGATGCGGGAAAAGAAGCTAACAGGCTTGAAGAATAGATAAATATGAGTTTTCTAAAGAGTAAGGGAAAAGAAGAGGAAAATTTTGATCTTCCTGTGGCTTTCACTAAATATAATTTCAAATGAGCCAACCTGGATAAGTGGCTCAGGAAGGTAAATTGTCTGGTGACCTTAAAATGCTGATAACTTTTTATAAATAATGGGTTTTTGCATATGTTGTTGGCAACTGTTATCATTTCTGAAACAGAAGAACAGACAATATTCCATAACCCTGAAAAATCAGTGTATTCTAAGAAAAATAGGAATACAGGTTAGAAAATGTTCATTTACCTTTCTACTGGCTGGATTTGGAATTGATATCCATTAGCCAAATTCTGACAGAATCCATGTGGATGTGGATGCTTAATAGATTTTGTTTGGTGATGCTGGGGGGATATTCCTGCAGCTGTTTTTCCTCTGAGGCCAAAAGAGTATCAAATCCTTTTAACTAGGCTCCCAGCCCCCATTTGTGATAAACATAGTAGGCTGCCTCACCATTACAGGCAACATGTAAGTTTCAGATTCCTTCTGCGGGGAGATAAGAGGATCTTAACGGTGGCTCTGAGGGTTGCATTTCCCATTTCACGCTCAGTGCATATAACTTAGGTGAACTCTCTTCATGTCATGGATTCTTTAACAAGCCCACACTGCCCTTTCCAAGACACAACACTCCCCATTTCCCCCAAATGTGTCATGCTAATTGCTTTAAACTATATTGAATGTTTAAATTCTAAAATCCAAGTTGTATATTTTTAATTGTTTTTATCCAACTGATTAAATTCTGCTGTCTCTATGTAAATAGTACTATAAAATATCTATGTTTACCTTTCTGAAATTCAAGATATAGTTGTCAGTTTTATTATGAAACCACTTAACATGTATTGATTACCCAGATGTGAACTAGTGCCCGCTGATACAAGATGAAACATTAGGGCCCCAGTTAAAATTACACAAGATGTTAATCCTGCCAGGGATGCATTTGCCATGCACACCAAAAGATCCCTGTTTTATTAAACCTCTAACAAGTGAAGGTGATGCCTTTCATTGATCAAAATTGTATGGGAAATATATTCCTCATTATGCCACTAGATGCTACAATTGCAGATTTCATAGTTTATGAACAAGAGCACTTACTTTTTTTAGAAATAATTACATTTAGTAATTATGATTAGCATACATAAACTTGATTTTTAAAAATTAAACAATGTAGTAGAATATTCAATAAGAAATATTAAACTCATTTATATTTTTAATTTGAGAACCAGTTCCTGGAAGTCATACCACTAACTCTTCCTTGTGTATTTCCCAGATATCTTTCTTTATGGGTATGAGATCATCACACACACACATCCACACCCAGGAGTATATACCTAAATAATTCTTGACTTAATATGGTTCAGCTTAATGATTTTTCAACTTTATGGTGGTGTGAAAGCAATACACATTCAGTGGAAACTGTACTTTGAATTTTGAATTTTGATCTTTTCCCAGACTAGGGATATGTAGCATGATACCCTCTCTCAATGCTGGGCAGCATCAGGGAGCCCCAAGTCAACCATGTGATCACGAGAGGAAATAAATGATTCTCTACATTGTTCTGATGATTTTGCCCAGCTATAGGCTAATGTAAATGTGCTGAGAACATTTAAGATAGGTTAGACTAAGCTATGATGTCCAGTAGGTTAGGTTTATAAATGAATTTTTGACTTATGCAAATTTTAGCTTACAATGGGGTTACCAAGAGTCAACCCCTTTGCATGTGGAGTAGCATACGTACACACACACACACACACACATACACTGCCTCTTCAACTTTATAATGTTTCAATACAATCTATCATGCAATATATCTCATGATTATTTCTGGTGCCTGCTTATTATTCTATTACATGAGTTTATTATATTTTAAGTAAATGCCCTTCTATTAAATGTTTTAGGTTTATAATGCAAAGAATTTTGCAATGGACATCTGTGGAATATATCTTTGTGTTCATGGGTAAATATATCCATAAGCTAAAAATTTATTCTAAAAGTTGAAATACCAGATCAAAGATATAAGGGCATGTGGAACCTTTTTGTTTTATATAGATTATTTTCTTTATCACCTGAATTCATAATATATTGATTGCTTATCTAAATTTGAAATCTATTAAGTCAGATGAAAGAAAAGGAAACAATCCAGTTTAAGTAAAATGATGTTATAGAACTTTTTATTTTTAAAATGCCCATATTGACACAGTTAAACTTAACACTTCCTGTAAGACCAGAAAGTTACAGTATTATTCATAAAACATATTTCCTACCTCATTATTTCCTGAGACATGAAAGACAGTAAACTTTTTTCTGTCTTTGGATTTAGAATTTATACTTTCCAGGATATGTATGGGGTAATAGTCCTTCAAGTCCTTCTAAACTCTTTATATTTGTTCTCCTTGGGTTCACTCCTAATTGAACTCTCCTGTAGTTACAAACTAGATGCATTTCCAACAACATCCATAGAGTGCATTTGTGACCAAATTATAACCTTTTATGACTTCCCAGGAAGTGAGAATGTTATAGATTAACCATTCCCAACATATTTCAAACCCCACATCATTCCATTTCAGGCCACAAAGCTTGGGTAAGAATGTAAATTTTTTAAAAATGCCCTAAAAAATTAAATAGACAAAAAGACTTTATTCAAGACTATAGTAATAGAGGACAGAAGTTAAACTCAACTCTGCGAAAACAAAAAGCAGGAATTATTTTTAAGTGCTGCAATGAGCTAATTAAAAAGAACCTGGAGGACCTGAGAGGCAAGGTTGGCTGATGTGATTAGATCATCTGCATTTGCTAATCATCTGTTATAGAAGTTAGACTTCTACCCTTCTGCAGAGATTGGGAGACAGGGTACTGTCTTCCCTGGTGATTCCATTTCAAAGGGATGACTCCCAAGTCCTTGAGAAAGACATTACGGGGTCGTGGAAGATTTACATTCCAAAGGGGCAGAGAAAGAATTTACAACTACAAGTTTTCTAAAGCAAATGCTCTAAGTAAAGAGAAATCAGTGCCTATAGTCAGGAAGAAACCTGTCTCTGATTCAGTCAAGCTGAGAGGAACAGAAAAGGTCTCTTGGTCATGTGGAGGTTATAAAGAACAGGAAATAATCAAAGATTAAAGAAATATGAGACTGTCTTAATTCAGATTGTGATGGTTTACACTAGTAAGGTACACACAATTTATGTAAATGTAAAGTGTATTCTTAAATGGTGCATGATATAAATTATGTAGGGATCATTTATAATAATTACATGTTATTTATATCTTTGGTAAAACTGGTAAACCATTATTTGTAAACATACACAAGGATTTGGTATTTTAGTGAAAAATTTTAAGATTACACAAAATTAAGTTTTATTGTAGTCCCTGGAGTTATAAATATATTTCACCTAAACTTAATATAAGTGACAGCTAATACTGATAATTCAGCAGACATTTAAATAAGTTTGAGCTGCCATCTGCTTGACAGATGAGAAACATATTTTCTAATTTTTGAATCAATTTTAAAAATACATGGATACTTTTTGACTTTTCAAGAATTATGTTCTTAAGTTTTCATAACAAGTCTAGAAAGTCAAAGTCCTTGTAAACTAACAACTGCATAAGAAAGGAAAAGCATCAATTTATACTTCTACAAAAATTGTCCAACTTCTATTTAAAGATTAAATATATTAGGATTAATATTTAAATTATTTTGATAGAGAATAAAATCATTGGTACGAAATACAATGAATTAGACCTTCCTCATGACCCTTATTCAACTCCTGCCCTAGTAGTTTCAAGACCCCCCAGGCCCTGTTTGCACAACCAGCTTCCCTATCTCTCAGGCTATAAGAAGCCCCTACCTCCCTCAGCTCCACTTCCTCGGCCCACACCTTTGGACGGAGGAACCTCGCCCGCGAGTCCTAATAAAGGCTATTCTCACTGCCATTTGCCTTGTGTCTTCATTCCTGGTATGGCTCCAGCCTCAGTTTACCTTTACAAGAAGAACTCCCAAAATGTTTAGTATTATAATTTTTAGTCAGACATCAGGTTACATATTTGGTTATTTTTAAATTAAAGTTACAGGAAAAGAAACAGAATAGGTATTTTTTAAAATATCTTTTGAATTCCACTAATTTATTTTTTCATTAATATTTATTTAGCATCTATTATATGCTACTTCCTGAACTAGGAACTGAATAAGCAATAAACATTTTATCCATTTTAACAGTGACTTGAATTACATAGTATAGATACCACCAATAATACTGTGAGATCACAACATAGAGATGATTGTAAGTATGTATAAACATTGACTGTCTACTTTAACACCAGGCCATTTCCTGGTGGAGGACACTAATTGATCTTAATCTTCAACTGACAACAAACCTTCTGTCCTCATCTGAGCTTTGAGTCCCCTAAAGACAAACCACAAGATGAGAGTGAAATACCATAAAAATGCTAAGTTTCAGGATATCGCTTCAGTGTATGTCAACAATGGTCTTTTAAAATCCTAAACTTCAAAATTAGATTGATGTGTTTATTTACTTGTTCCCAGGAAGAGAACAACTTCAGGCAACACTATGTGATGGCCATATCTATAAAAACTCATGTTACGAACAGGTCCCTAAAAACAAAGTAGGAGCAAAAAGCTGAGCCATGCATGCCAATTCCTCTCCCAAACTCATCAATTTGGTAATTTATTTCAACTCCTTGAAAGGAATAAGATGCAGTCTATGACTAGGAACTATTAAGGAATAGCATTTCCTGTGGATACTATAGGAGTATGGAAAACGGTGTGTAGAAATATGTGTGTAGAAAATCCTAAATGTTAATGTAATTACTTTTATCTGGAAATCCCAGTACATCCATATCAGCCTTTAAACATCACCAGATATAAGCATGGCGCCACTATAGCTGAATTGATTGATCTTCTTAGATTTCAGCACAGAAGCAGTTCCCTTTGCTCAGCTACTATCAAATCTGCACTATTAAATGTTTCAAACACTCTTGGTAGCCTTCCACTGCCATCATTTATAAGTAAAAATGAGAGAAAACATGTTTTCTACTCCTTGAATAAATGAAAATTAACCAGTCTTTTCTCAAAAGAGGATAATTTGAAACTCTTCCTGACAGCTGAAATGTTTTATTCTTGCTGAGAACTGTTTAAAACTCTTCTCCAACAAAAATAACCATTCATAATTTCGTTATCTGTGCTACTGTTTATAAAATAATAAAGTGGAAACTTAAATAAACAAAGATAAATAAAAAACAGCTGTTTGACTGAAGCCTTACATAATTCAGCAGAACACAGAGATTTTTAAGGGCAAAGGCTGTGGCAATTGAGAAATAAAGTCTTTTGTCCTTTATGAAAAGATAAAGATCTTTTTTTTAAAAAAAGGAAAGGAAAGAAAATTCCAGTACACATTTGCACAGTGGCTTATGAACATAACACTTTGTGGGATCATCTTTTAAATTCCCTAGGGAAGCATCTAAGTACTCGCGGCTACCTGACAATCATCATTCCCAAATGTAGATCCAGTTGACTGTCGCTTCCATTCTCCACCACAGATGTTCTAAGACTTTTTCCAAGCTTTCCTCTCATCCTGGTGCCCTTTCTACTTAGCAGATGACCTATTTCCTGCCTCATCAAAAATAAATACTAGCATGTGCTTTCTCAAGTTCCCTCCCAACTACTTTTATCTCCTCACCTGGTCTTAAATCTTTCTGGTCTTCCTACATTTTTCCAAAGCTAAGGTTGCATTTTGAGACTCTGCCCCCATCTCCACATCATTTCTGTTTCCTCTCAATGTCAGCCCCATGTATATTTCCTTTTTTTTTTTTCATACAGTGTTACTTTATACTCCTACAGTAGTTCCTACTGTTATTATGCCCAGGTCTTCCTGATCCTTGAAGCTCTTCCTCATTCCCCTGCAATGCTCCTCTATTGATTATCTTAAATGTTTTACTTTCTTCTTTTCAGTAGTTCCTTTTACTCTGGAGGTTTGTTAAATTACTATTTTTCTATTGTAAATACCTTTCTATTTGACCTATAAATGCTAGATCTGGATCGTCTCAATTATAATCTTTACTTAATGGACTACCAGGAGTAGTACACTTACGAATTAATTCCCAATAGATTGTTCCAAGTCCTGTCTCTTTTGAGGTCCAGGCAAGCATTTCTATGCTGACTAGACATCTCTACCTTGATATTCCATAGATACCTACAACTGAGAAAGCTTTAGGAGAAGGAACAAATATTTATTCTCCCACTGTTTCCATTTCCAACTGGAAAAACACCCCTTAGTATAACCCTTTCCGTGGAGGGGCAAAACATCTGAATTAATGGGTGACTTTGGTAGACATTGTATGCCTGCAGCTCTTGTTTGTTTCAGAGAGCTGTTTGCCAGCAGGGAGCATACGTTCTGTTCTGCTGCTTCATACCCTCAATTTTTAAAAGTTCAGACAATACGCTATGAGAGTTGGCATAAAGTTCTCTGGGAACACATATACAAAATGAATAATTGTGCCTAGTCAAAAGTAGAGGTCAAGAAACACCAGTAAGAACTAGTACAATTTAAAGATCAAGTACGTATTTTCCACTATAAGGATAAAATCTCAGATATTTTAAATATAAGAAACAAAAAATTCAAGAATTACCAGCAGAATAAATGAAGTTTGAAGAAAATAAGTCTTATTAGGTAAAGTATGAAACTTAACAATAAGATACCTAGAAGTTTGAGGAGGGTATCTGAAAGTTTAAGGATGAGCTGCAGATGAGGTCAGACAGGAAGACTGAAAGCTGATTGCAAAAGTCTTTGTATACCCAGTTAGGGAATTTATATCCTAACTTGCAAGAACAGTGAAAACATAGGAGTCATTTAATCTGTTACATAACAATAATTCATTTTGAATTTTAAAACAATATTATATCAGAATGGAATGGTGATTTAAAGCATCACTGTTATACGCCCATGTCTAAAAACAGCACCTGATTTACCACAGAGTTTGTTAAATACGGTTGTTGGTTGACTACATTGAGAAAATGGGGTGCAGGAGGCCAAGATGCTGTTGAGAATGGTTTAAGGGATAGATGATGAAGTGATTTACCCAAGTGGTGGTAGTAAAGACAGAGAAAAAATAAGGGATGGAGTAGACTGCTTGGAAAGATAATTGAGAACACTTTCAATAAGAAAGGGAGACTAATATGATGTAGTATCTGCTACATATCAGAAACTCTGTTTTGACATGTTCATTATTTAGTCCTCACAATAATGCTGTGAGAAAACTGAGATTCAGAGAGATTTGATTTGTGAAAGCCACACTGCTAGGAAGTGGTAGAGCATAATTCAACTAATACTGTGGGTTTAAATCATATACTCTTTTCACTTCAGCATTACTCCAAAGGTGTCAGTGTAGCTGTGTCCCTTAAAGAAAATGTCCATAGTTTCTGAAGCTTGCTCAAATATTCTTAAGAAGATATCTTAATGGATTAGCAGCTTGTAGAGTGTGTGTTTCCTTGTCTATTAGACATCCAAAGAGTCGTAACCTAAAAAGTCACTATACTTCAGCTAAAATCATGATCTCTCTCTGTACCCTTTTCTTTAATACATTTTTTATTCTCCACAACTTCAACTAACATGCCACTCTCCAAGTGATACTCCTAGAAATAACTTTAGTCTCCCTAATTACTTTTACCCTCTACATCCAGATAATCAACAAGTCATGCCCACTTTTTCCTGGAAGTTCCTCAATCCATCTTTTCCTTTCCATGCTTGTGCAGCTACAACCCTGGTTTAGACTCATCATTTCTCACACATAATACTGAAAATTCTTACTCTCTCATCTCCACTCTCGCTCTACTCCAATACATTTTTATCTTACTATGTCTCTACAAAATATATGAATGTAGCTTACTTAAATTAAGAAGAAAAACTTTTATTTAAGAAATAAAAAATATTAAAATGTTATGAGTTTTTCTTACAGAAAAAAAATTTTACATTTCCTTTCCAAAGTAGTTGCAAGTAATAAATGTAAACAAATACTAAATATAAATTTTTATTTATATCTACCAAAGTTCATAGACCCCTGTGCATTGTGTCTTAGGATGGTTGAGTGTCAATATTAGTTACAATTGTTATTTTATTTCATTATCTAATCCCGCTACAGTCTTATCACTACTAATTCTTGAAGTAAAAGAAATAAAGATACCTTTCTTCATTAAAGTCTACATTTTGAGTATCATCCCCACTGGAATTGTGATCAAAACTGTGCCAGATTTTTGAACGCTTAACAATGCTGTACGTCAGGTGTAAGAAGTTGGAAGAAGAAAACTGGTGGAAAAGAGAGAAAGAGGAGGTAGTCAGTTTACAAAGTTGGATAAAAACAGTATTTATGGTCAAAACATTTTATTCCCACTTCTGCTTTATTGAAGGCTATAATTTTGTCCGTGAGGATTCAACAATTCTTAAAGATGTAATTATTTCTATTTATTCTGGATTTAATATGCAAGATTTGAGGTAACTGAAGATTTTGTTTATTAAAGAGAATAACCTTAAATAAAAATCCAAGGTACACAGTTATTTAAATTTGATAAAGTTTTATCAAACCCTAGTCTTTTGGTTTGATTAAAGTATACCACATTTTTTTTTCTTATAGCATTCAGTAAATAGTTACCAGAAAATTTGATCTCTACAGTAACTAATTCACAAAATAATCATCAAAAGAATCATTAACAAATATTTACAATTCAAGTTTTATTATTAATGACTGCAACCATAAATTCAATTCCACAAGGCTGTTATGCCAAGTATATATTTTCATTTTCTAATACGTTTTTTGTTTTGGTTTGTTTTTTTGAGACCGAGTCTCGCTCTGTTGCCTAGGTTGGAGTGCACTGGTACAATCTCAGCTCACTGCAGCACCTGCCCCCAGGTTCAAGTGATTCTCCTGCCTCAGCCTCCCAAGTGGCTGGGATTATAGGTGTTTGCCACCATGCCTGGCTAATTTTTCTATTTTTAGTAGAGATGGGGGTTTGCCATGTTGGCCTGGTTGGTCTTGAACTCCTGATCTCAGATAATCCACCTACCTCAGCCTCCCAAAGTACTGGGATTACAGGCTGAGCCCAGCCTATTTTTTGATAGTTTATTTATTGTTTTTAACTTTTACTTAAGGTTCAGAGGTACATGTGCAAAATTTTTATGTAGATAAACTTGTGTCATGGGGATTTGATATGCAGATTATTTTATCACCCAGTAATAAGCATAGTACCCAATAAGTATTCTTCCTGACCTTTCCCTCCTCCCACCCTCCCCCATGATGTAGCCCCCAGTACCTGTTGTTTCCTTCTTTGTGTTCATACGTTCTTATCATTTAGCTCCAACTTATAAGTGAGAACACATGGTAATTGGTTTTCTGTTCCTGTGTTAGTTTGCTAAAGATAATGGCCTTCAGCTCCATCCATGTTGCTGCAAAGGACATGATCTCATTCTTTTTCATGGCTGCATAGTATTCCACAGTGTACATGTACCACATTCTTTTTAATCCAGTCTATTGTTGATGAGCATTTCAGTTGAATCAATGTCTTTACTATTGTGAATAGATAGTGTTGCAATGAGCATACATATGCATGTGTCTTTATGGCAGAATGCTTTATATTCCTTTGGATATATACCCAACAATGGGATTGCTGGGTTGAATGGTAGTTTTGTTTTTAGTTCTTTGAGGTATTGCCACACTGTTTTCCACAATGGTTAAACTAATTTGCATTCCCACCAGCACTGTATAAGCATTCTCCTTTACCTCCGACCTTGCCAGCATCGGTTATGGTTTGACTTTTTAATAAAAGCAATTTTGACTGAAATGAGATGGTATCTCATTGTGGTTTTGATTTCCATTTCTCTATTGATTAGTTCTGTTGAGCATTTATTTATATGCTTGTTGGTCACATATGTGTCTTCTTTTGAAAAGTGTCATGTCCCAAGTTTGCATTTTTGACATTAAAGTTTACTTTTTAATTGAAAATAAAAGAAAAGTATCATGTCTTTACCCACTTTTTAATGGTGCTGTTTGCTTTCTCCTGTAAATTTGTTTGTGTTCCTCATAGATGCTGGAACCTTTGTCTGATATATAGTTTGCAAATATTTTATGTTGTTCTGTAGGTTGTCTGTTTTTTATTGAGATACTTTCTTTGTCATTTATTGTTTTCCAAATATAAAAGCAAATGTAAACACAAGGGATAGTTATGTTATATATAAATATAGAAATACTAGCATTTTGCCTTTGTGTAGCTTCTATTGACCACATTCCAGGTTTAGAAGTCTTTAGAAGACCAATGTCATCTTTGGATTTCCATAAACCTCAGACATTTTTGCCATTCAGGTTCCAAACCAGTTTCTTCTTGTTTTGAGCTTCCCAACTCAGACCAGCTATGTCACATAGTAAGAGAGACAAGATGAATTGTTTTATCTCTGGGATAAATCAAACAATACTAATGATGACTACAGTGACTTCAAATGAAAAAAAAAATGTATCAAATGGAAAAGAGCTGCTTTCAGTGACATCATATTATAAAAAGCAAAGAGTTTCATTTTATTGGATTTAGTAAGAAGCACCTGCCATAGAGAACTTCATGGTGTTGTCACCAATAGGGCATTTTTTGGGAGCAGAAAAGCCTATCATAGCAGTGCTAACTGAATTTCAGAAAAATAAAAAAAACTCACTTGAGATTTCCAGGGCATATTTCTTCCTGTACTTACATATTCTCATTTCCTTATTTGGATACTCTTGAAGTAGCATTCTCAACTGGAATCATTTTTTTCTTGATGATGAAAAAATCAAATCTCAGGCTAGAGGGCTGAGATTTAATCATCTGTAGTACGAATTTTTTCTTATAGACAAATACATAATTAGAAAATGGACTAATGCTTTCTGTTTATTTACTAAATATCTCATGAATTTGGTTTCAGTTCTACCCATAGCAACAGTGTATATACTCAGAAATTTATTAAATAAAATAGTGCAAATATTCTCAAATTGTCCAATATTGACATTCTTGGGGCAAACCCAAGCCTTTTAACTATTATAACCTAGGGACAATCTAACAATGAAGAGGACCTTATTTACATAGTCATAGTTCTACTAGCAATTCATACCAATAAATTATTAATACAAACCCATGAGATTTTGTTTTGTATTGCCTTTTTTAAAAAGAAAATAGAATCTGCTGCTCACATACAATTTTGAGTGTTAATGTGATAAAGATATCACACGTAGACAAAAACACAGTATATATGAATAAATACTACAAATAAGTAAATCTCTAAATAAGTATTAATATACAAATGTAACATGTAATTATAACATACATGAAGACTGAAAGTGTTGAGGTCAGCAAAAATGTCCTAATTATAATCTTAATTCCATATAATATCTTTCTCTTTTAATCAAAATAGTTTGATAACTGTATAACTAAGACTTCCTTTTTATAACTTTTTAAATGTTTTCCTATATGTATAAATCAGTATCTTTTTAAACATTTTCATATATGTATAAACCAGTATCACAAACCACAAAACAAATTATAAATTATATATCTTATCTCAATTTGGCATTTGTGAAGATTGAACTCATTGATAATAATAAATATTCAAATATAATTTATGTTTGTGCAAAATTTTGATTTTAAATGGTTTGTATTTCCATGTTCTCTTTTGCTTGCTAAAAAAATGTAGACAGTGACTTAATTATTTTGAAATTAAGTATAGCTTCTTTTATTTTATCTTTTCAATGTACAGAAAATGCTTTTTATCACAAGAGTTTATTTACACTGACATCATAGATGTTACTCTCTTCATGTTCATAGTGTCTTGGGAAGTATTAATATTTATTTCTACCTAGTTGGATGTTTTGAGTCAAGAAGGTTTCACCAACATAGTGAACATTGACTAGTTATTTATATAATAACAACCACTATGAAACTATCTTGCTTAATGTATAGAGATACAATATAGAAAAGTTCATTTTCGTTAAACTATAAATAATTTAATTGCATATAATTTGGAATGAGTAAGTGTATGTTTTCAATAACTTGTTTAAGAAACCTAGGAAAGAGAATGAAATATTAACTCTGATATTTTAAAAAACAGTTGTGATACTATTATATGTTGGGGCTCCCATTATACATTTAGGCTTTTCAAACAATTTGGACTGCATATGGATTCAGATCGGTAAAAATGTCATTATGCGTATGCATCCTTGGTAAGACTATTGGCGAGTTAGATGCCAGCTTCATTTACAGCCATGAACTTCAGTTGACAGAATATATATAACCAAACAACAATTATTAATAACTGTACAAAGATTTACAGTTTGCAAAATGCTGTTGGATGATTATTTCATTTGTTGCTCACATCTACTATGTGATATAGTGCAGAAATCTTTATTATCGACATTTGGAAAACAGATAATTGAACAATAAAGATGTTGCTTTCCCAGGATAACTAAAATAAAGGTCTGGAAAAGGACATTGAACCAAGATCTTTGGACCTTTGCCTAGTGCCTCTTGCTCTAATAGGCTGTCACTGCAAAGCTTACTGAGATCGTTCAAACATATGGCAATATTGTTTGGGGATGCAATATAGCTAAACATAAACTGGCAACAAAAGAAAAAATCATCATATGGTATATCAACTTTATGAAACATGTTTAAAAGTTAGTGTTTCAGTTTTTATATTTTTATGTTTTTAAGAAAGAAAAAACTTCAGAGTAGATCATAAAAATGGATCACAATATGAATGAAAAATATAGACAATGAAAATTTTTGATAGAAAATTAAGAGGATTTTATTTACATTGATTTGAGTGAAACTGAGATTTTAAAAAACCTCTTAGCAGATGTGAGATTAATTTCTTCCATTTCAACACTGATGTGATGATTCTGGTCTATCTTCACCCCATAGTGTAATGTATTTGTGCTCTTTGATATGGATTAAACATACGGTTTTGTAATATATAGATAATATCATTGTCTGTCTTTCTTGCATTTGAGAAGAATATTTTCTTATTCCTTTCAGTTTTGGAGTTAAGACAGCCTTCTGTTACCTTTTATATTCTCCATAAACACTAGAGAAGGTAAAACAAATGTTATTTATCAGCAGCTGTGGGGGTATGCACTACCTAAAACATTTTGTATGCATTACTTAAATCACCTCAATTACTTCATAAGGCTGATATTATTTTGATTTGATAGAGAAGAAAAATAATGCTCATAAAAGTTAAGATTGTTTCAAATATCACATTATTAGTACAAGAAAAATAAGCCAAAGTTTAGGCTAAATTTTATGTTGGTCTTTGTTTAAAAAAAACTTTAAAGTCTATTCTTTTACTGCAAGAAGATTCACATAATAGACATCATATTAAAGTATTTCCTGTTTTCAATTACTTTCAATCATAATAAACTTTTCAAAGGAAACAACCAACAAAGTGATGAGACAACTCATATAATGGAAGAAAATATTTGCAAAGTATGCATCTGAGAAGGGGTTAATAAGCAGAACATATAAAGAGTTCAAATAGCTCTACAGAAAAAAAATAATAATAATCCTATTCAAATATGGACAAAAAATCTGAATAGACGTTTCTCAAAAGAAGACATACAAATGGCAAATAGGTATATGAAAAGGTGCTCAACATCGTTGATCATCAGAGAAATGCAAATCAAATAAATATCTTTATAAAGTGAATGTTTTAGAACAGTTTATAAAATTTTTCGATGAAAATACAAGTCCACAACTGAACCAGAAAAGAAAAATAAAAAAGACAGCATGATAGAATACATTTCTGAACGAAGATGTTTACTTCATAAACAGATCATAGACACTGGGGGTTTGCAGCAGAAGCATTTGTTTAGCCTTATCTGTGGTATTCCCAGGATGATCAGGTAATGAAAAGTCAACATGTTGTATAGTGAATGTAGACGCATGCTCATACATATTTTTATTTATGTTTCTTTGAGCGAAGGGCTTTCCATCTATACTGACAGCACTTATAAATATGCAATTAATAAATTATACTAAATAATTTGGAACTTCAAATGAACTTCAATTTTGGCTCAACATAAATAGATTTCAAAAATGTGCAAAAAATGTTTGTGTATATGTATGTGTGTATATATGTGTGTGTGTGTATATATATATGTAAAGGTGTTTCACATAAAGAAAATGTCCACTGTCATGTTTAAATAAAGAACCTCAGGAATTCAGTAAGTTTATTCTTTCTCTGTGAAAGGAGCAGTTTGCCTCCTCGGGTTTCATATGTTCAAAGGATTGTTCGACATTCTTGACCCATTGAAGGGATAACCAAGCAAGTCAATTCAGGTGGAATGAATGGACTTATGTGAAGAGAGATGGTGTCTTCAGATCTTATGAGAAGAATTTGTCCTTAGAAGTTACAAATAATTCTAAATTATAGAATGTTGCTGGCCTTTAAGGAAGCATCTTTTCTAAACTAAAAATAAAAAATACAAAAACACAAAAATGTCCTTTATACTTCTCTGATTAAAAGATAATTTCAGTTATCTCACTTTTTGATAAATTTCTTCTTCTCTAACAGTTCATGTACTTCTCTGTGGTAGCCAGAATTTGAAGATGAAACTGGTGACATTTACATTCTGGGGTTACTCCTATAATTACATGCTGAAAGGGAGATTATAGACCTCCACTTAGTCCAAATATATAAATCATTTAAAATCAAAGAGTTTTATCCATTTGGTAGGAAGAAGAGTAGAAGAGAAAGTCAGAGAAGAGAAAGTCAGAGGGATCCAAATCAGAGGGATCCAAAATGTGAGAAGAACTCAATTGCTTTGGATGCTAGGTCCATATCAGAAGGAATGTGGGTGGCATCTAGGAACAGAGAGTTCTCCCTCCTGATGACTAGCAAGGAAATGAGACTGGAGACCAGCAGCCACAATGAACTGGACTCTGGCAACACCTTGTATAAGCTTAGAAGTAGATTTTTTTCCCAGAGCTTCCAGATAAAAGCCCAGTCAAGCTGACACCTTGACTGGAGCCTGGCAAGACTCTAAGCAGAGTTCAGTTCAACTGGTTCAGACTTCTGATGTAATAAATGGTTATTTTTTTCAATTGCTAAATTGTGGTAATTTATTTTTGAAGCAAAACCAAAAAAAAAAAAAAACCCTGACACACTAAGATTTATTTTAAAAAATTTATCTCCAGCATTTATTATTTAATAGTAAAAAGTATTATTGAACTCTTATCATGTGTCAAGCACAGGATTAGACAATGGTAGTGCAAAGATTTGCATCACAGTCACTACTGTGAGGTCTTCATAACAGAAGAAAAATAAAAACATAAATTGCTTCATCAAATGATGACTGAAAAATGTGCAGCATTTCAAAATATGAAGATGTCACTAAGAAGCATACATTTATTTAATGGCTGTTTTACCTATGGGGTGAGGCTTTTAAAATTATCACTGAAATATTTATTCTTTCATGAGCTGATACATGTTTCTAAAGACTTTCATTTCCTTTACTTATGACTCTTCGAATTATACATTTTTTGAACACTATCTCCTCTATAGTCTTCCAGACAAAGTTAGTAATTTATTAAGTAATGCACTGACTTTCATTGTCAGTCACGTAATCTCTACCAATAATCAACTCAAAGTATTTTCATTCCAAAGAAAGGCTTATGCATCTTTGTGTTTTATGGAGTTTCTAGCACCCGTATTAAATTGAATTCAGAAAAGTATGCAATACATTCTGAGAACAAAATTTTGAAACTGAACAGAGATATGTACCCCATGAAATCGAGATGACATTTAAACATTGAGAAGAATAACATATTTAAAATTTTAAATGAAACGTTACTTTGCAAAAGAAGGCTGATTCATTCAAATGTTAATATGTAGACATATGGCTTCAGGCATATCATTCCCCATAAATAAAACATGTAAAGTGCTTTTATTCTACCCCCAAAAGGACCCTTTTATATAATTGATTGAGATATCATTAAAGTCATTTTTTATAACATTAAACAAAGAAGTTTCATACTATCTGCACTTTAGATATTTCTCCATGATGTGTCACAAATTATGGAAATAGAGGTTACTTGTAAATATTAACCAAAAAGTAATCTTTTGTGAAATCAATAGTAGTTCTCTTCTGTACATGCAAGCACACTTTTATGTCTGTTTGGTATATTTAAAATTAGTTTAATATTCAACTTCTTAAGGACAAAAGACAGAAAGGCTGCCAGTTTCCGGGATGGCAAGGTGATCACTTCTACCCCCAGGCTAAAGAGTTATAGTTTATTTATTTAACCTCTTCCGGAAATTACTGTAAGATCATTTGAAGAGAAGGTTGAGCATTGCCATCATCCATTCTGATTTCACATTTCTAATTAGGCCAAATATATTCTAATCAAAATATTAAAAGCAATGTTAAAATACCTTAAAACAAGCAGATTTTGAGATGATGGCACACTAGCAATATGATAAAAATAATGAATTAGAGAAAGCTTCCTACTAAAATGACTTTTTCTATATAAAAATAAAACCATACAGAATAAAGTAAATGAAGTGCTATTCATGCTTTGATAATCAGGCAATACATACTGGTTCAATGTCTCTTTCAAATAAAGAGGACATAGTTCAAAAAAACAAAAAGAAAAGAAAAGAAGAAAAGGAAAAAAAAAAGAAAAGAAAGGAAAGAAAAGAAAAGAAAAAGGAAAAGAAAAGAGAGAGGGAGGTAGGCACGAAAGGAAGATCCTTATATTATAACAGATTATCTCCTATTGATCTTTGTTACTGGGAAAATAAAAATTTCTCCATTTTAATAGATTTTAGTAACTAGAAAATTGGCAAACAGTTAATTTTTCTTTAAGAGTCAATTGGATTAATTGATACAATATTTCATAGAGATGATTTCTGTAGATATGCTACTGATAAGGAATCATTTTAAAAACTGAAATCATGATTTACCAATATAAAATGAACAAGTGTCAAATTTTAACACATGAATAAGTTAAGGAATCAGAAAGATGTTAAAACTGGTTCAATAGAAATCTGAAGACTCTCATTCTACAAGTCCAGCATTACCCTAATACCAAAACCAGACAGGGACACAATAACAAAAAAAAAAAAAAAAAAAAATACAAAGATATCCCTGATGAATATAGATACAAAACATCTCACAAAATATCAACAAATTGAATTTAACAACTTATTAAAAATACTTTTCACCATGATCAGGTGGAATTCTTCCCAGGGATGCAAGGATGGTTCAACATAATGCAAATCAACAAATGTGATACATCACATTGACAGAATCAAGCACAAAACCCATATGATCATTTCAATAACTTCTGTAAAAGCATTCAACAACTGTTTATGATAAAAATTCTCAACAAACTGGGTATTGAAGAAACACCTCAAAATAATAAAAGCCATATATAACAAACCCATATCTCACATCAGACTGAATAGGGAAATATTAAAGGCCTTTTCTCTAAGATTTGAAACAAGACCAGAATGTCCACTTGGACAACATTGTTTTCAATATCATACCAGAAATCCTGGCTAGAACCATTATACAAGAGAAAAAATGAAAGTGTGTCCAATTTGGAAAGGAAGAAGTCAAATTATCCTTGTTCACAATTGACATTATCTTATATTTAGAAAACACTGAACACTTCATAAAAAAACTATTATTAATAAAACTGATAGATTAATTAAGTAAAGGTGCTAGGTACAAAATTAACATAAAAAATTAAGAGCAGTTATGTATGCCAACAGCAAACAACCTGAAAAAAAATCGAGAAAGCAATTTAATTTATGATAGCTACAAAAATATAAAGTACTTAGGAAAAAATTTCACCAAAGAAGTGAAAGATGTCTACAAGAAAAAATACAAAACACTGATTAAGAAATTGAAGACAGCACCAAAAAAGGAAAGATAACTCATGCACCTGGATTGAAAGAATTAATGTTTTTAAAATGTTCGTGTTTGGACGAACGGAGGCAAGATGGTGCACTTCCGGGTTCTTCATCCCCCCTCCCAACTTTTCCCGCGCGCGCGAAAATGCAGCCGGTGACCCGGGAAGGTGCAGACCAACTAGGCATGCACCAGGTGACGTCAATCCAAGGAGACCAAGATTTACCTGGTCGCACCTGCGGAACGCCCCCGACACGCCCGTGCCCCGCCTATTGCCCTCCCACTCCTAGAAAAGCCGCTCTCCACCAGTGAGCCACACGGTCTTCCTCCAGCCCCACTGAAGTCGGGATGCAGGAACCCCGCCCGAGAGCCCCACGAGGGGGGGGACTCTGTCGGCCTTCTTTGCCGGAGGCTGACAGACTTCTTCCCCACACCTTAGGTTACCAAAATAAACTTGCAGTTTTGCTCCTACACTTGCCTACCTGCTGGTTCTTTTGTGCTCGCTCGGCTGGTCTTAGAAAAACAAATCAGTTCGTAGTACCCTATGTGATTTTCAGATTAAATGCAATCCCTATCAAAATACCAATTACATTCTTCAAAGAAATAGGAAAAAAATTCTAAAATTTGAATGAAACTACAAAAGGCCCTGAATTGCCAAAGCAAATTTGAGCAAAAAGAACAAAGTTGGAGTCATTACATTACCTGACTTCAAAATACACTACAAAGCCATAGTAACCAAAAATCATGGCACTGGACTTAATAACACACATAGAACAATTCAAGAGAATAGAGAATCCAGAAATAAATCCACACATACACAGATGACTCATTTTCAACAAAGGCACAGAGAACATACATTGGGGAAAGACAATCTCTTTAATAAAAGGATCTGGAAAAACTCTATAACCTTTGTAAAAGAATGAAACTAGATGCCCATTTCTCACCATCTACAAAAATCAAATTAAAATTGATTAAAGACATAGACCTGAAATCTAAGACCTGAAACTATGAAATCTAAGGGACCTGAAATCTAAGACCTGAAACTATGAAACTACTAAAAGAAACCATCAGGGAAATGCTTTAGAATACATCTGGGCAAAGAATTTTTGGGTGAAACCTCAAAAGCACAGGCAGCAAAAGCAAGAACAGAAAAATAAGATCTCATCAAATTAAAAAAAATCTGCAATTTTTAATCTGCTAAGAAACAATCAACAACCCACTGAATGGGAAAAAATATTTTCAATTTATGCATCTGGCAAGGGAAAATTACCAGACTGTATAAGGAACTCATACAAGTAAATAGCAAAACAAATAATCCAATTAAAAAATGCGTAAAATTTCCGACTAGACATTTCTCAAAGGAAGGCATACAAATGGTCAATAGAATCTTCTTTAAATGTTTGAGATCACTAATTATCAAGGAAATGTAAATGAAAACTACAATGAGATATCTCAACCCAGTTAAAATGGCTTTCATCAAAGGTGAGGATATGGAGAAAGGGGAAACGTCATACACTGTTAGTGGGAATGAATGCAGCATGAATACAGCATGGAGGTTCCTCAAAAGACTAAGAATGGAACCCCATGTAATTCAGCAATCCCACTACTCTGTGTGTGTGTGTGTGTGTATGTGTATGTGTGTGTGTGTATTGATTTATTTTGTGTGTGTGGGAAATCAATATATCAAAGAGATATCTACACTTCCATGTTTATGATAGCATTATTAACAACAGCAAAAATATGGAACTAACC
Source organism: Colobus angolensis palliatus (assembly GCF_000951035.1). Lineage (NCBI taxonomy): Eukaryota > Metazoa > Chordata > Mammalia > Primates > Cercopithecidae > Colobus > Colobus angolensis. The sequence goes on along the minus strand of NW_012114710.1, from coordinate 19,278,979 downwards.
TAGGTTTCCATGAATGGATGAATGAATAAAGAAATGTCTTTTACACAAACACACAATGGAATATTACATGGCCACCAAAAAAAAAAAAAAAAGAAATCCTACTATTTACTGCTACATGGATGAAACTGTAGGTCATTATGTTAAGTGAAATAAGCTAGGCACATAAAGGGAAATATCACATATTCTCACTCTTATATGGGAACTAAAAAATTAGATCTCATTAAGATAGAGAGTAGACAGTGGATACCAAAGGCTGGGATGGGAAATAGGGAAGGAAGCAATAAATAGAATTCGATTAGTGGGTACAAAAGATAGTTAGGTATAAGTAAAAAAGATGTAGTGTTTGATAGTTCAGTAGGGTGACTGTAGTTAACAGTAATCTATTACATATTTCAAAAGAGTCAGAAGAGAATAATTCAATAATTCAGTGTAAAGATAAATGAGGTGATGGATACTCCAATTACCCTTATTTGATCATTACACATCATGTGAATGTGTCAAAATATCATAAATATCCCCAAAATATGCTCACCTATTATATTATATATCATTTTTTAAAAAATCCAAAGACAGACAGACACACACACAAACACACTCAGGAATGCTGAAATTATTTTGCAAATAAATGCACAGTGATTAATATACAAAAAGCAAGAAAATGTAATGTTTGCAATCATCTTTTGGTGTAGGGAGAATATCATAAAAACATTCTGGCATCTCTACCAGAAAAAAGTTTGCTTGCATCTTCACCATTTTTATCACCATCAGCACTATAAAAGTTAACTTCTATCTCTAAGAATTTCAAATACAACATTCAGAAACAACAAGAGAAACAAATCCGTATAGAACTGGAAAACTCCAAGAGTATTCTGGACAATGTCCAGTATTCCATTGTAAGACTAGCCTTTAATCTTTTGCATACTTCAAAGACTTCACCATTGTTTCAACACTATGACCCTTTTATTCTAGGAATATATTATTGCATTGGGAAAACATTTTTCATTTAATATTTACATTGGGTAACTGTCATTACAGTTTATTGAACATGCCAAGTTGAATAAGTTATGGATCCTTCAATCGGGATATTTTAGTAAAGATATATACAGTCAATTGAATTATGAATTTCAGTGCAATTAGATAAATAATAGGTTAAAGGAATATTCTTAGAAGCAATACTTGAGCTCAACACATGTATAAATATACATATTTCCACATTGGTCTTTTTAAATATAAATTTAAGGGGTACAAATGCAATTTTGTCACAAAGATATATTGCATAATAGTGAAGTCTGGACTTTTAGTGTAGCCATCACTCAAATAATGTATATTTTATCCATTAAATGGCTTCTCATCATCTAACCCCTCCCACTCCCCAACCCTTGGGTGTCTCTAATGTCCATCACTTCACACTCTATGCCTATGTTTAAATATTCCTTATTTCCCACTTATAAGTGAAAGCAGGGTATTTTTCTCCTGTTTCTGAGTTATTTTTTTGAAGATAATGACCTCCAGTTCTATCCACATTGTTGCAAAAGACATGATTTCATTTTTTTTATGGATGAATACTATTCCACTATGTAAATATACCATATTTTCTTCATCCAGTCATCCATTGATGGACACTTTGGTTGATTTCATATCACTGCTGTTATGAACAGTGCTGTGATAAACATTTGAGTGTAGTTATCTTTTTCTTACAGTGACTTTTTTCCTTTGGAAAGATAATAATGGAATTGCTGAATTGAATTGGTAGTTCAATTTTTAGTTGATATATCTTCATACTGTTTTTCATAGAAGTTATACTAATTAACATTTCCACCAACAGTGTATAAGTGTCCCTTTTCTCCACATCCTTGCCAACACCTATTGTTTTATGTATTTTTAATAGTAGCCATTCTGACTGGTGTAAGATGATGTCTCAGTATATTTTAACTTGCATTTATCTGATAATTAGTGATGTTTAGTATGTTTTTATGTGCTCATTGCCCATTTGGTATGGCTTCTTTTGAAAAATACATATGTTATTTGCCCACTTTTTAATAGGTTTTTTAATTGTTTCTTGTAAATTCTCGATATTAGTCCTCTGTCAGATACATCGTTTGCTAGTATTTTCTCCCATTCTGCTGATCGTCTTCCCACTCTGTTGTTTTGCTATGCAAAAGCATTTTAGTTTAATTGTTTCACTTGTCCATTTTAGTTTTTGTTTCTTGTGCTTTTGAGATTTGTCATGAATTCTTTGAGTAGATCAAGATCCAGAAAAATTTTCCCCAGGTTTTCTTCAAGAATTTTTTATGGCTTCAGGTCTTATATTTAAGTCTTTAGCCCATCTTGTGATTATGGTGAGAATAGAACATTTTTATTCTTCTTCATACAGCAATTCAATTTTTCCAGCATTATTTATGAAAAAGGGTGTTCTTTCCCCACTGTAGGCTCTTGTTGGCTTTGACAAAGATCACTTGGCTGTAGATATGTGGCTTTATTTATGTATTATTTATTCTATTCCATTGATTTATGTGACTATTTTAATACCAATACTAGGTTGTTTGGTTACTACAGCCATGTATTATAATTTGATTCAGGTAATGTGTTACCTCCAGCTTTGTTCTTTTTGCTTAGGATTGCTTTGAATATTCATGATCTTTTAGAATGTATATGTATTTAAACATTTTTGGTAATTCTGCAAAAAATGATGTTGGTATTTTGATAGGGATTGCGTTAAGTCTGTATATTTAAGTAGACAGTACAGTCATTTGAACAATATTAATTCCTCTGATTCATAAACATGGTACGTTTTTCTATTTGTTTGTGTCATCTACAATTTCTTTCATCAATGTTTTGTAATTTACCTTGAAAAGATTTTTCATCATCCTGGTCAAATATATTCCTACATTTTATTTGTGTGTTTATGTATTTATTATTTATTGTAGCCATCGTAAATGGATTGCCTTCTTGATTTGGTTTTCAGGTAGATCATTATTGGTGTATGGAAATGCTACTGATTCTTGTATGTTGACTTTGTATCTTGCAAGTTAATGAATTTATCAGGCCTAGAGTTTTTGGTGTAGCCTTTAGGGGTTTTTAGGATATAAGATCATATTATCAGCAAACAGAAACAATTTGACCACCTCTTTTCCAATTTGGATGTCTTTTATTTCTTTTTCTTGCCTGATTGTTCTGGCTAGGACTTTCAGTACTATTTAGAATAGGAGTAGTGAAAGTGGGCATCCTTGTTTTGTTCTAGTTTTCAGAAGGAAAGCTTTCAACTTTTTACAATTCAGTATGATTTTCACTGTGGGTTTGTCATGTATCACCTTTATTATTTTGAGATATGTTCCTTCTGTGTCTAATTTGTTGAAGATTTTTTGTCACGAAGGGATGCTGAATTTCGTCACTTTTTATTTGTCTATTGAGATATGATTTTTGTCCTTAATTCTCTTTATGTGATATATAACATTTATTGATTATGTATGTTGAACTATCCTTGCATCCCTGGAATAAAACCCAGTTGATCATGGTATATTATCCTTGTCATGTGCTGTTGGGTTTGATTTTGATTTTGTAATATTTTGTTGAGAACTTTTGCTTCTATGTTCCTCTGGAATATTGGACTGTAGGTTTTAATTTTTGTTGTGTCCTTGTCTGACATTTGTATCACAGTGACACTGGCCTTGTAAAATGAGTTAGAGAGAAATCCCTCCTTCTTGATTTTTTTAGGAACATTTTCAGGAGGATTAGAATTACGTTTTTGGGTTTTTTGTTTGTTTGTTTGTATATTTGGTAGAATTTAGCTGTAAGTCTATCAGATCCTGGATTTTTTATTGGGAGATTTTATTATTATTATTATTATTACTAGTGGTTCAGTCTCACTACTCATCAATGGTCTGTTCAGGAATCTAGTTCTTCCAGATTCAATCTTGGGAAGCTGCATGTTTCAGGAATTTCACCATTTCCTCTAGGTTTTCTAGTTTGTGAATGTTAGTTGTTCATGGTAATACCTAATGATCCTTTGTATTTCTATGGTATCAGGTGTAATAGCTCATTTTTCATTTCAGATTTTTTTGGGGTGTTCTTCTCTCTTCTTGGTTAGCCTAGTTAGCGGTTTTTCAATTTTGTTTATTAAAGAACCATCTTTTACTTTTTTGATCCTTTCTATTGTTTTAGTGTCTCTATTTCATTTACTTTTGCTCTGATCTTTGTTACTTCTTTTCTTCTGCTAACTTTGGGTTTGATTTGCTCTTATTTTCTAGGTCCCTGAGGTGTGACATTATGTTGTTAATTTATAACGTTTTCTACATTTTGATGTAGACATTTAATGCTATAAATTTCCTATTTAGCACTGCTTTTGTTAGATCCCACAGGTTTTGATATATTGTGTTTTGATTTTTATTTGTTACAAAAACATTTTTAATTTCTGCCTTAATTTCTTTGTTGATATAATGATTGTACAGTCTTTAAACCATTAATAATAAGCCCCAGGGCTAAGGCCCATTTTCTCAGGAAAGAGAGGCATAACTTAAAACAATGAAGGTCATTGTTTCTTTTCCAAGTTCTGAATTTTAAAATAAACTTTTCAAACTACGCTGTGAATATTGTCTTAGAAACTTCATTTTCCAGATGAAAACAAAAAAGCACTTACAGAAAGAACTTGTAGTCTATTGCAGCAAGGTGCATTTTAAAATGAGAGAGAATGACGAAGGCAAATGTGTGTGTGGGAGAAATGTGTGATAGAAAAACTTAAATGAGAAAATATTGCTTTTGTTTCTCAGGAAAATATGATACTTCCAAGATAATGATATGAAATTAGCTGAAGAAAGGCCTGATCTAAAAATGATGGTCCTGAGAAGTTTGCAGGTCTTCTTGCTTATCTGTGGTGTTTAGAACAGAGATTCTCTTAACTCTTTGGTCTTGGGACCACTTTATATGTTAAAAATTATTGGAATTTCACAGAGTTATAACATTTAACGTATTAGAAATTGAAAATCTACTATTTAGCGTATCAGAAATTCAAAAAAATTTTAATGTTAACAAAATTTTAATAAAAAATTCATAAATTTCCAAAAAATAAAACGGCTTTGATTTATATTTCATAAATCACTTGAATTTTTGGCGTGATGAGGCAGCTGGTTTCTGTTATTCATTTCTTCAGTAAACTGCATATATTTGTGATATGTTACTGTGATTAAAAAATTTCAAGTCACACCCTGACATTTAGATGAGAAAGACAGAAGCATTTTAATTACTTTTTAAACATAACTGTAAATATTCTTCTATGTTACTATACCAATACTCCACACATGGTATTTATTTATTTAATTATTTATTAAGTTGTGATAAGAACAGCTAACATAATATCTACTATCTTGACACACTTCTAAGTATACAATGCATTATTCTTAACTAAACGTACAATGTTGTACAGTTATCTAGAACTTACTCATCTTGCATAACTTAAACTTTATACCTGATGAAAAGCAACTCCTTATTTCTTCCTCCTCTCAGTCCCTGACAACAATTACAATCTCTGCTTCTATAGTTTGATTATTTTAGATTCCTCATGTAGGTGGCATCATGCAGTATTTGTTCTTCTGTGTCTGGCTTACTTTACTTAGCAAATGTCCTCCAAGATTCAGTCATAGTGTTGCCTGTGCCAGTATTTCTTCCTTTCTAATGCTGAATTAGCCAGACGCGGTGGCTCATGCCTGTAATCTCAGCACTTTGGGAGGCCCAGGTGGGTTGATCACCTGAGATCAGGAGTTTGAGACTAACCTGACCAACATGGTGAAACCCCATCTCTACTAAATATAAAAAATTAGCTGGGCATGTTGACGCATATCTGCAATCCCAGCTACTTGGGAGGATGAGGCAGGAGAATCGCTTGAACATGGGAGGTGGAGGTTGTGATGAGCTGAGATTGCGTCATTGCACTCCAGCCTGGGCAATGAGAGTGAAACTCCATCTCAAAAAGGAAAAAAGAAAGAAAAGAAAAAGATCTTCTCATATCTAATGCTGAATAGTATTCTAATGTGATATAAATGTCACATTTCTTTTATCTATTCATCCACTGATAAACTTTTAAGTGTTTTTCCATACCTTGGTTATTGTGAATCATGCAGCAATGAACATGGGAGTGTAGATGTAGCTTCATATCCTGATTTTAAGCCTTTAAAATTGATACCCAGAAGAGGGATTGCTGGATGATATAGTATGCCTATTTTCAAGTTTTTGAAGAATCTCCATACTATTTTCCACAGCAGCTACACTATTTTACATTCCCACCAACAATATCCATTGTTTCCAATTTCTTTACATATCCTACAACATTTGTTATCTTTTTTTTAAATAGCTGTCATCCTAAAATACATGATGTTATGTCTCACTGTGGTTTTGAGTTAAAGAATGGGTAGGAAATTCTATATTCATGGATTAGAAGACTTAATGTTAAAATGTCCATACTACCTAAAGCAAAAAATTCAATGCAATTCCTATCAAAATTTCAATGGAATTTTCTACAAAAATAGAAAAAAAGTCTTAAAATGTATATGAAACCAAAAAGGATTCCAAATAGCCAAAAGAATCTTGAGAAGAAAAAAGAGTAAATCTGGAGGCAAGGATACTTTCTTAACCATACACTGTTTTATCAAAATCCATTCATTTATTTGTACTTTGATTGGATATTTTACTCATGCATTTTGTAACCAGTCATTTGCAAAATACTGGGTTGTGCCACTGTCTTGATTTATGCTAGGCAATCCCCTTTCTCCTGCCCCATTGCTTTTATATTATCAAAAACACTAATCTAGGAGATTTAATGATTCCTGTGTGCTCCAGCAGAGATATAAAAACAGTGAAGAGAAAGGGTTTTCAGAAGAGAAAAGTGGGAAAAAATAGGCTTCATGACTTGAGACTGAACTTCAGCAGTGTGTGTCAGTCTGGTGTACAAATTAGCGGGTGGTCCCAGTAATATTTTAGTAGATATCAGTGAAGGAATTTCAGACATCAGATAAGATAAGCTAAACCTCTAAATAAAGCACCTAAGAACCAGAAATCTTCCTTTGCCAGGATGAAATTTAAACTCACTGAAAATTTAAATATTTGCCAGACAGACAAGGGAAGATAAGAATCAATAAATGAGCAGAAATTCAAAGTTGGCCAAGATAATAAAATTGGCTGAGATAATGACACATGAGAGATGGCTTTAAATCTAGAAGGAATTTAGTTATTTTAAATGCTTATACTTAGGGTTGGGTGATTTTTTTATTGTTTATTTGTTGTTTGTTTGCTGTTGCTTGTTTCATCCTCTGGGTATAAATATTAGCTCAAGAGATAAAATCCGTTTTTGAAAATACAGAAAAAATTGTTATTACAATTGACAGAATAAATATAGCCAACCCCTCTTACACATATAACATAAGAAAAATAAGAAAGCTAGAAAGAGTATGATATATGCATGAACTTGCTTAGAAAAAAGTTTTGGTGAATAAATTTGTGTAAATAGGACCTCCTGTCTATATAGACTGCCCAAGACAGGCCACATCTGCAAGGTAAAACTCTAATATAAAATATCTACTTTCAACAATATAGACATAAAATAATTTTTTGCTATCTCTATAAAAAATAGGAACTCACTTTTCCTAGTATCTGTGTTTCCATCCCAATAACGTATTGACTTGGAAACTAGGAATGAAACACATGTCAATAAGAAGATTTGCTAATGTGGTAACTTTTTTTTTAATACAACTTTAAAAATTTAAAGAACAAATTATTTTATCCTAAAATACAGCTTTTCTGTAACCTGCTTTTCAGCTATCTATAATAAAAATTACTTTCCTATAAAAAAAGTTTATTTCACTTAAAATATTCCTTCCTCAATCAGATTCCTTTTGATGCAAAAGATTCCATTCTGTTATATCTAAAACTCCAAGTGCCAAAAATGAGTTTTGTGTATACACTAACCTTTAAACATACACATATTTATATCTATATACATATCAATATCTATATCTGTCTAAGCTTAGACTATAAGAAAATCTCAAATTCAATTGCCAATAATTATTAATTTAATTTATTGTGATTGTAGTTTATTAACATTTCTTTTAATTCTCCTAATTTATATCCTAGTTCTACAAAAATGGAATGAGGGGAAGTAGGTCCAGTTATTGCTTTAATTGATTTTGGAATCATCTCCAGAATATATGTATATGACTACTATCTTTGAACATGAATGTAGAATTTAATTAAGACTCAACATGTACTCAGTAAGTGATATGGAATATTTTAAACTCCTTGTCCAAAGAGTAACACATCTCAGAAATATTTAAGCCATTCAGAAGCTTCTGTGAAAAAGTAGTAAATTACCTTTATAAATATAAATTAAAAAGATATATACAAAGATAAATACTTTGTTAAGTATTATGAAGCAATCACAAGCTTGTAGAAACTTGAAGAATCTCTAATCAGAGATTACAGTAATATCACAAGTGCAAAACTACTAAGATAAAAAAAATCTGAGATTTACTAAGGGAAAGATAAAGTTGGAAGCAATATACTCAGGATGTCAATTGAGAAGATTTCAGCATACTATAACAAGAAGTAGAATTCACTGAAGGGTTTGAAGCAGCAGTGTCACATTGACAGTTGGGTTTAGAATCATTCTCAGGCAGCATTGCAAAGAATGGATTGGAAAGAATAAAGGCTAAAGAAAAAGACATAATTTAGGAAGTTATTGAAACATTTATCATAAGAAGCAAGGAAACTCAGACAAAAGTAGTGGGAACTGAAGGAAGATGATATATTTAAGTGTATTTGGAGGAAGAATTAATATGACTTAGTGATTACCATATTTCACCAATTTGAAGATGTGTGTATTTTACATTTTAAAATCTTTTAACTCTAACAATATCTTCCAAACAGTGTCTTATAATCACTAAAGGACAAGTGGCTATCATGACATAATTATGTTAAAGTATAATTTCCAAAAAAGGAAAATTCATAATTCATATGCAAATATAAAATTAACACATGATTAAGATTTCTGCATTCAATAAATAAATAAAGCAGTAAGATGTTCAAATCACTTCAATAAAGAATTTTAAGAAGAAACATATATATTTAAGCAATCTGGAATGCTGAAATAAATGTACTAATAGATGTAAAACTGGTAAATATCTTATAAGACAATAAAGTATAACGGGTGGACTCATTTTTATCACTAGATGGTAATTTATCTCTACCAGACAAAATACATGTTTGTTTTTACGGATAAATTTGTGTCCTTTGTTGTCTTTTTAACTTCCACCTTAGTTACATTCTGGAAGAGCCTAGGTAATATAAAGACAAATGCATGTGTACATCTTCATACAATCAGATAATCTGCAGAAAGTCTAATAGGTAAAGCCCAGCACTGCACAGGAAATGATACCTAATAATCTTTTTTGGCATTTCTAAGTCTGGACAATTTCCCCTGACAGTTGTCATTGCCTGGAGCATGCTCAAATATGAAAATCACCAACACCAAAACATGTTATTAATATATGTCAAAGTCTTGCAACAAGATCCCAGAGACCAAAGTAGAATATTCCAATAATCACTAGGAATCAATTAGTTACTTGAGAGGAAGATTAATCAGATGTGTCAGCAGCATTTCTGAACTTCAGCTAGTGACTGAAAAGCTGACTTCAAAACTCAACAGCACCATCAATCAATTGGATACAACTGACAGCTATACTTCACTCCAAAACACCAGATCATACAATTTTCTAAAACATCCATGGGACATTCACCAAAATAGATCACACTCTGTGCCACAAAATATACCTTAATGAGTTCAAAAGAATAGAAATCATACAATGTCTTCTCTCAGAGCAAAAAGAAATTAAACCAGAAATCAATAACAGAAACACAGATTGAAAAACCCCAAATATTTGGAGATGAAAAAACACACTTTTAAATAAAACATGGGTCAAAATTAAGACAAATTTTTAAAATATTTTAATGTAAATGAAAATGATGAACCCACAGCCAATATCATACTTAATGGGCAAAAGCTGGAAGCATTTCTCTTGAAAACCAGAACAAGACAAGGACACTCTCTATAACCACTCCTATTCAACATAGTGCTAGAAATCCTGGCCAGAGCAATCAGGCAATATGGAAAAAAACAAAAAACAAAAACCAAAAAACAAAAACACAAATAAAAAAAAAAATTTAATCCAAATAGGAAGAGAGTAAGTAAAACTATTCCTGTTTTCAGACAACCTGATTCCATATATAGAAAACCCCGTAGTATCTATCCAAGAGCTCTTTGATCTGAGAAACAACTTAAACCAAGTTTCAGGCTACAAAATCAATGTATACAAATCTTCAGTATTTCTCTACACCAGCAACCTCCAAGCTGAGAGCCCAATCAGGAATGTAGTCCCATTCACAATTGCCACAGAAAGAAAAAAATACCTAGGAATAGAGCTAACCAGGGAGGAGAAAGACCTCCACAAGAAGAATTATGAAACACTGCTCAAAGAAATCAGAGATAACACAAAAAAGCCTTTGATCATCATAAATAGGAAGAATCAATATCATTAAAATGGTCATACCATCCAAAGCAATTTACAGATTTAATGCTATTCCTGTCAAACTACTGATGACACTCTTCACAGAGTTAGAAATAACTATTTTAAAATTCGTTTGGAACCGAAAAGGAGCCTGAATACTCAAGGCAATCCTAAACAAAAAGAACAAAACTGGAAGCATCATGTTATCTGACTTCAAAATATATTATAAAGCTACAGTAACCAAAACAGGATAGTATGGTACAAAAGCCGACACATAGACCAATGGAATAGAATAGAGAGCCCAGAAGTAAAGCTGCACACCTACAACTATCTAATATTTGACAAAGTTGACAAAAACAAGCAATGAAGAAAGAACTCCTTATTCAATAAATTGTTCTGGAATCACTGACTAGCCATATGCAGAAGATTGAAACTGGACCCCTTTCTTATACCACATTAAAAGCTCAAGACTTAAATGTAAAACCTAAAACTGTAAAATCTCTGTAAGGTAACCTAGGAAATACCACTCTGTTTATAGGACCTGGCAAATATTTCATGATTAAGATGCCAAAAGCAACTGCAACAAAAGCAAAAATGGACAAATAGGGCATAAATAAACCAAAGAGCATCTCCACAGCAAAAGAACCTTTCAACAGCATGAACACACAAACTAAAGAATGAGAGAAAATACTTGGAAACTATGCATCCAACAAAGGTCTAATATCAAGATTCTATAAGGAACTTATACAAATTTACAAGAGAAAAACCCCATTAAAAACTGAGCAAAAGGCATGAACAGACTTTTTTGTTTTGTTTTGTTTTGTTTTAAGAGACATACATAAGACCAGCAAGTATATGGAAAAATGCTCACATCACTAATCATTAGAAAAATGGAAACCAAAACCACAATGAGATACCATCTAATACCAGTCAAATTGGTTATTATTAAAAAGTCAAAAAAACAATAGATGCTGGCAAGGTTGCAGAGAAAAGGGAACGCTTATACGCTTCTGATGAGAACATAAATTAGTTCTGCCATTGTCGAAAGTAGTGTGGTAATTCCTCAAATAGCTTAAAACAGAATTTCCATTCAACCTAGCAATCCCATTATTTGGCATATACCCAAAAGAATATAAATCATTCTCACAAAAAGACACATGCATGCATATGTTCATCATAGCGCTATTCACAATAAAGACATAGAAACTATCTAAATGCTGTTCATCAGCAGACTAGATAGAGAAAATGTGGTACATTTACACTATGGAATACTACACAACCATAAAAATGAAAAATATCATGTTCTTTGCAGCAGCATGGATGAAGACCATTATCCTAAGCAAACTAACACAGGAACAGACAACCAAATACTGCATATTCTTACTTGTGAGTGGGAGGTAAATAATAACTCATGAACACAAAGAAGGGAACAATAGAAACCAGGACCCATTTGAGAGTGGAGATGGAGAGGAGGGAGAGGATAAGAAAACATAACTATTGAGTACTATACTCATTACTGGGTGACAAAATAATTCGTACACCAAATTCCTGTGGCACACAGTTTACCTGTATAACAAACTTGCACATGTGCCCTTAAATCTAAGACAAAAGTTATAATAATAAAAAAATGAAAACAACTTATAGAAATATGTGATATGGAGCAAAAGCAGTGCTTAGATGGAATTTTAAAGCCTTGAATACACACATTAGAAAAGAAAAGAAAACTAAGATCAGTAATCTATGGTTTTATCTTAGAAAATTAGAAAAAAAGAATAAATTAAATCCAAAGTTATCAGAAAAACATATAAATGAAAGCAAAAATCAATGAAATGGAAAACATAAATCAATTGAGAAAGTCAACAAAACCATAAGCTTGTTATTTGAAAAACAATGAAATTGATGGGCATTTAGTCAGGGTAAGATAAAAGAGAGATAACACACATTACTAATATCAGAAATGAAAAAGGAGTCATCCCTACAGAAATAGGTATTTAATAGATAGTAATGAATATTATGTCCCAACTTTATGCCTACAGGTTTTAAAATCTAGATGAAATGAATCAATTCATTAAAAGACACAATCTGCCAAAATTCACACAAGAAGAAATACACAATCTCAATAGGCCTAAAACTATTTAAAACATTGAATCAATAATTAGTAATCTTCCAAACCAGAAAGCACTGAGTCGAGCAGGTTTCAGCAGTGAACACTAATGAACTTTTCAAAAGGAAATGATACCAAGTCTCTAAAATCTCTTCCAGAATGCAGATGGAAAGAGAAAAATTCCTAAATTATTCTTTGTGGCCAACCTTACTTTGCTAGAACAACCAGGCAAAGACATTACAATAATAATAATAAAAAAAGACAGACTAGTATTTCTCATGCATGTATATGCAAAAGCATCAACAAACTATTAGCCAAGCAAATCCACACTGTATAAAGAGAATTATGCAACATGACGAAGTGGGACTTACCTCACATATGAAAGGCTGGTTCAAAAATTAATTAATGCAATCCATCATATCAATCAGCTAAAGAAGAAAAATACATAATTATTTTAATAGATGTAGAAAAAAGATTTTACAAAATTCAATATCTATTCATGGTCCAAACTCTTCATCAACTAATAATAGAAAGGAATTTTCTCTAATTGATAAAGAATATCTACAAAATTTACACAGTTAACGTCATACTTAATGTTCAGAATTGGATAATTTTCCCACCAACATCAGAAACAAGACAAGAATGTTCCCTCTCACCATAGTTTTTAAACTTGCACTTGATACTGCTAGCTAAAGTAATAAGACAAAAAGGAAATAAAAGATATACAGACTGGGAACAAAAAAATAAAATGGTCCTTGTTCATAGATGATATGATCACCTATATAGAAAACACAAAATAATTAACAACACAAAAAAAAAACTCCTTAAACTAATAGTGATTATAAGAAGTTTGGATGATTAATATACAGATCTGAAATTTGAAATTAAAAATACATTATTATTTGCATTACCACCTCCAAATATAAAATCCTTATACACAAATATAAAGAAAATATGTTCAAGATTTATTTGAGGAAAACCACAAAACGCCTGTGAAAAAATCAAGGACAAGGAAATTCAATATTGTTATGATATCAGTTTTTCTTAGCTTGATCTAGAGATTCAATATAATTCCAGTC
>NW_012114710.1:19262537-19264499 GCF_000951035.1 Colobus angolensis palliatus | reverse complement strand
AAAAGAGATGAAAGAGGGAGTAAAACAGTATGGACCCAACTCTCCTTACATGAGAACATTATTAGATTCCATTGCTCATGGATATAGACTCATTCCTTATGATTGGGAGATTCTGGCAAAATCCTCACTTTCACCCTCTCAGTTTTTATAATTTAAGACTTGGTGGATTGATGGGGCACAAGTGCAGGTCCGAAGAAATAGGACTGCCAATCCTCCAATTAACATAGATGCAGATCAACTATTAGGAATAGGTCAGAATTGGAGTACTGTTGACCAACAAGCAATCATGCCAAATGGAGTCTCTTAAACTTACTTCTATCTATAATAACACAGTAACAGGCTGACCTCTCTTTTCCCCACAATTGCAAACTAATTCTAAGGTTTATATGGAGAGGCAAAAGATTCAAAATAACCAACACAATAATGAAGAACCACCTTGTTAAAGGACCGACACTACTGCAGTTCAAGATTTCCTATAAAGCTATAGTAATCAAGACAGTAAGATATTTGTGAAAGAACAGACAAATAAGTCAATAGAATCTAATAGAGGGCCCTGAAATAGACCCACATTAATAGAGTCAACTGACTGACAAAAGAACAAAAGCAGGGCCGGGCGCGATGGCTCACGCCTGCAATCCCAGCACTTTGGGAGGCCGAAGTGGGCGGATCACGAGGTCAGGAGATTGAGATCGAGGCCATGGTGAAACCTCATCTCTACTAAAAAATATAAAAAATTAGCCGGGCGCGGTGGTGGGTGCCTGTAGTCCCAGCTACTCAGGAGACCTAGGCAGGAGAATGGTGTGAACCCGGGAGGTGGAGCTTGCAGTGAGCCGAGATTGTGCCACTGCACTCCAACTTGGACGACAGAGCAAGACGCCGTCTCAAAAAAAAAAAAAAAAAAAGCAGTACAATGGAGAAAAGATAGTCATTTCAACAAATGGCTCCAGGAAAACTGAACATCAACATGGAAAAACTTGAATCTAGACACAGAGCTCATATCTTTCAGAAAAATAATCCAAAATAAATCATAGACATAAATATAAAGCAGAAAACTGGAAAACTACTAGAAAATAGTATAAGAGAAAATTCAGATTACTTTGAATATGGTGATGACTCTTTTTTTTTATTAATTATACTTTAAGTTCTGGGATACATGTGCAGAATGTGCAGGTTTTTTACATGGGTATACAAGTGCCATGGTGGTTTGCTGTACCAATCAACCCATCATCTACATTAGGTATTTCTCCTAATGCTATCCATCCCCTACACCCCTACCCCGTGACAGGCCCCAGTGTGTGATATTCCCCTCCCTGTGTCCATGTGTTCTCATTGTTCAGCTCCCACTTATGAGTGAGAACATGCAGTGATTGGTTTTCTGTTCTTGTGTTAGTTTGCTCAGAATGATGGTTTCCAGCTTCATCCATTGTCACTGCAAAGGACATGAACTCATCCGTTTTTATGGCTACATAGTATTCCATGGTATATATGTGCCACATTTGCTTAATCCAGTCTATCATTGATGGGCATTTGGGTTGGTTCCAAGTCGTTGCTATTGTGAACAGTGCTGCAATAAACATACATGCACATGTGTCTTCATAGTAGAATGATTTATAATACTTCGTATATATACCCAGTAATGGGATTGCTGGGTCAAATGGTATTTCTGGTTCTAGATCCTTGAGAAATCACCACACTGTCTTCCACAATGGTCGACCTAATTTACACTCTCACCAACTGTGTAAAAGCATTCCTATTTCTCCACATCCTCTCTAGCATCTGTTTTTTCCTGACTTTTTAATGATTGTCATTCTAACTGGCGTGAGATGGTATCTCAATGTGATTTTGATTTGCATTTCTCTGATGACCAGTGATGATGAGCATTTTTTCATGTGTCTTTTGGCTGTATAGATATCTTCTTTTGAGAAATGTCTGTTCATACACACACACACACACACACACACA
>NW_012114710.1:19214111-19261932 GCF_000951035.1 Colobus angolensis palliatus | reverse complement strand
ATAAAATAAATAATAAATAAATATATATAACATTATTGATATATCATTATATGTTTGTCCATATCATAGATTTTAAGACAAAGGAAGAGATTTGTGAATATGGGATTGTTCAGGAAAAGGAGGTAGTGAGAAATGAAGAGACCTGAGGTGAGATTTTGATAAACTATTTTGAGACAGAAAATTAAGAAGAAAATAATAATCTAGCATTAGTAGCTATGACTTCTGTAGAGTAACCAAATTCCAACCAAATTCAGGCTTTATGATCAAGTGATAGATCAGGAGGTAATGAAATATTCTAATTGGCTTTGAAAATTGGGTTATGCTTGTCCACAAACCATATAATGCATTAAATAAACTCACCATGCCCAATTAACCAAAATTAATCTAATTAATTTAAATGAATTTATTTTTAGTTAAAAATGAATAGACATTGCTAAATTTGATTTTTTGGTTCTTTTTATTACACATGCAGTGTCTATTTCTTTTTATGTACTTTTTTGTGTACATGTGCCTAATGTATCTTTTAAAAATTACTACAATTGTACCCCTAACAGCAAATACATATTTCCATATCAACCCTTATCACAGTGCACTCTAATTTTCTGTTTACTCATCAGTTTTCTTCCATTAGAATCCTTGGTTCTTGACTGTTCTAACAGTGTCTTAATATTTTACCACTAGAAATACAACACAGTCTGACATAGTGGGTGCTCAATATGTGTCCTTTTAAAATATATGTATGAACTATTTTCTATTATTGTACTTAGTCAGGTAAGAGTGATTGCATTAGTTATAAGAGGGGCCCTCAACCCCTGGCTCTCAGACCATAACCAGTCCCTGTCCTGTTAGGACTGGGCAGCACAGCAGGAGGTGAGTGATGGGTGAGTAAGAGAAGCTTCATCTGTATTTACAGCTGTTCCTCATCACTCACATTACTTCACAGTACTGCCAGAGCTCCACTTCCTGTCAGATCAGTGGTGGCATTAGATTTTTAGAGTGTGAAACCTGTTGTGAACTGTGCATGCAAGGGATCTTGGGTGTGTGCTCCTCATGAGAATCTAATGCCTGATGATCTGTCACTGTCTCTCATCATCCCCAATAAAATAATTATTTTAATGGCTTTTCAAGATAGGTGACATTATATCTGATTTGTTGATGGGGAAATTAGTAATTAAAAAGTATACATGATTCTCCATAGATCACAAAACATTTAAGTGTTTCTAAAGTTCTTGTTCTTTCCTCTAGCTCAACAGTCCCCAACCTTTTTGGCACCAGGGACCAGTTTTGTGGAAGACAATTATTCCATAGACTGGTAGTCAGGTGGGGTTGGGATGGTTTCAGGATGTTTGAAGCACACTATATTTATTGTGCACTTTATATTATTATCATGTAATATATAATGAAATAATTATATAATTCACCATAATGTAGAATCAATGGGAGCCTTAAGCTTGTTTTTCTTCAACTAGATGGTCCTATTTTGGGGTGATGGTCCCATTTGGGGATGATGAGACCATCTAGTTGATTCCTGAAACCGATATCAGTTCCTAAACCTGAGTTCCAGGGAGCATATCTCAGGCCATGTTTTTGCTTCTGTCTTGCTTACTGCTTAAGGTTTGAATTCTTCTAATCTTGAGGCTTCTGAATTCAGGTAATAGCTTGATCAAGAACATTCCTTTGGCTCTGTCTCTGACTCACAACCATAGGTCTCTTAAATAACCTCTAGGGCCTTTCTAGAAATTGAGATTTTCATTCTTACTCATCTCCTATGTTGAAACTGACATCAATGCAAATCCATCAGTACAAAATCAAAGCATGAAGTGAAAAAATATAAAGTAAATAAAAACTCTGTATCTATGAATGTATGGGAAAGATACTGAGTCCATAGGCTATAGGGTAAAACTAGATTAAATACTAAGACAGCACTATTAAGATAAATAATCCAAATAGAGCTGGTTGTAGAACTAAAGATAGTGAGCAAGTTAATATCCAAACCACAAGAAGAGATTGGAAAAGAATACATAATCTTCTGGAAACAACATTATGGGTCTGTGAACTATCTTTGTTAATTTTTTAAAAGTTCAAAAACATTCAGCACCAATAAAAGAAATAAGCATTTATTCTGCTAACAGTGTTAATTCTGAAAAGTATGTAATTGAAGGAACCTAGCCAAATCATAAATAGAACAGATAAAGTCATTCTCAAGTGAGAATGGTATTGAAACACTAAGATTTACCGATTTTAAACAAGAAGTTTACCTAGCATGATCTGTTTTGGCATTTACTTGTAGCCATTAGCAGTTGACATTAATATTAAACAAATCCTTCATTAGGGTTATAGTTGTATTGAAAAGGATTGCTATCTGGTGTTTACTTTTTTTTTTTGCACAGAATTTAAACGGTTTGTCTACTTCAGCTCTTTGTGAAGAATCAGGAGCTTGTCCTTGCCACTTTTAGCTTTGCAATTGGCATTTCTTTCATCAGCTTTCTTTTATTAACTCACTGGTTTCCTGGAAGAATAGTCTTATCTTCTTAGATTTATTTATCTGTGAAGATTTAAAATATATAAAAGCAGACTTCAAAAAAAAAAAAAAAGAAAAAACACATACACACACAAAGTTAAAGGCTAAACTTTACAAAACAAAAAAAGAAAATTGATAGAACTAAAGTAAACTGGTCATCAAAGATCAGGTGAAAGGCTAAATACAGATGAATACAAAGAGGTCACATAGTGAGCTGTAGCCAATCAACTCATTCAATTCCCGTCCAAAAAGTGAAGGAAATACATGTGCCCATTATTCGAAGTTAGGGCAAGAAGATCCCTATGATAAATGCCCTCATTTAATAAAATAAAATAACTAACGCATTCATTGGTATCGTTAGCCTGTTGCTAATTAAGAATTATAAGAGTATGCAGGAGGCTAGGCATGGTGGCTCATGCTTGTAATCCCAGCACTTTGGGAAGCCAAGGCGGGCAGATCACGAGGTCAGGAGATCAAGAGCATCCTGGCTAATATGGTGAAACCTCATCTCTACTAAAAATAAAAATAAAAATAAAAACATAGCCGGGCATGGTGGTGGGCGTCTGTAGTCCTGGCTACTCTGGAGGTGAGGCAGGAGAATGGCGTGAACTGGAGAGGCGGAGCTTGCAGTGAGCTGAGATCCAGCCACTGCACTCCAGCCTGGGCGACAGAGCAAGACCCCGTCTCAAACAAAGCAAAACAAAACAAAACAAAACAAAATAATATGTAGGAAACAAATTCATGGATGTTGCTTCAGCTCTTCAAGCTGACACTGACTTAGCTCTAAGAACTTCAAAAACTACCATTGACCTATGTCTTTTCTACAGCCCTCCAAAAAAATCAGTCTCCAGGGCATTCTTACTAGAAAGGTCTTGGATATGATACACATTTCTCTCTTCTAAGACATAGTACATACCCTTTTGCTGTCACAGCAGCCTCATTGTAGCCTCTTCATCTGTATACTGGGAATAGTAATACTTGTCATGTAGGATTAATTGGTGTAATATTCATAAAATACTTTGAGTTTCTCAAATAGAGGATTCTATAAATATGAAATATTAGCATTACTATGGTAGTATGTAAAGGTACAGTTACTAAACAATTGAAAAATCAGTAATCTTTTTCACCAATCCATGGATAATGGCTATATTTTATTACTGTAAATTGCATGGAATGTTTTACTAAAATAAGAGCTGAAAAGACATTTTTTGGTTCAGGTGCTAGTAGAGTATTTTCTTTCTTCCAAGTCAAGTACAGAACATTATAAAGAAAACTAAAAATGGGCTAATCTTTAGGGATTACTCAGCACATAAGATGCATGGATCTTAAGGGATAGTGTTATAGAAAACTAAAAACATCCTCTAATAAAAATTTCTACTAATTTATAAAAATATAGTTCAGTGGTTTTTCTGACTTTTCTCTGGAGAACTCTTGCTAATTTTTTCTTATGCATGTAAAGTTTGAAATTTTTTATCTACCAGATGAATATTTATTACATAATGATGTCATTTCACTTTCTATTAATAAGTGCTAGTTAGTTTCTAATGAGTCAGAGCTAATCAACATGCCTTTAAATAAAATTAGAGTATTCAAAAAACAAGAACAATAGTAGCTGCAGAAATATAAACAAAAGAAAATTATATTCTTACCAATGCATTCTATTATGCATAAATTTTTTTTTATTTTTATAGGAAAATGGAAATACCTTTATTAGCTAAAATGTTTCCACACCTAAATAACTCCAGTTTTGTAATCAATGCTGTAAGGGCTAAATTTGACTTCCGGATGATGCCTGCCATAACAAATGCTTTCCTTGAGACACTGTATAGGTAACATAGGGCTTAAGAAGTGCCTAGTACTCTTTTAAGTGTATAAAATGTATCAACACACTGAATCTTTACAAAATTCTTATGAGATAAACTATCATTATTACCGTTTTTATAGATGAGGAAATTGTGACACCCAAGAGTGAACTCATTTCAGTCACAAAATTAATAAGACAAAGAGTCAAAATTCTTCCTGTGAGTATTTTTAATCTTTCCAAAATTTTTATATGGTTAGCACAAGTTTAAACATGAGAGAAGCATTTGTGGAAAAGTCAGGTAACTTCTGGTTTTTGTTCTGATGCGTAAAGGCCATGGACGTATTCACATACCATTTTTACAAGAAAAAATCTGAACAAATTGAAAATCAGTGATAAGTTAGATCTCAAGACACATAATCAGCCAGAATTCTGAAGAGACAGGTGAATTCAGTTACAGCCCATTATTTACCTGAAACAGAATCCACTGAAGCCATAAGCAATTAAATTATCATTTTGAACTGTTGGAGGCTGTTCAACATGAGAATGAGAAAGTCCTGGGAACCATAGTCTAAAGGATCCCCCCTCCCCATTTTTAGGTTTTATCCCCCAGAACATTAACAAGTTCTTATGGTCAAGAACCAAAAAAGATTCCCTCATGACTCTGACAGAGAAAGCAAAAGAGTAAACATCATGAATATTCCCAGAGAGTGCTCCATAACAAAGTTTTACTTTCCATGGAAATTGATTTTACCAGAGCCTTATCCTAGTTGGAGAAGAACGTTACTTCTACAATAACTCTCTCTAGACCTCCTGTCACTCCTAAAGGGGAAGGAAGAAGCTATCCTACTGAAAAAGCACTTGTGAAGGGCACAGCACAGAGACACAGTCCCACTAAAACATTGGGATGCCATCATAAGATTATAGAACTCTCCTCGCCCCCTACTTGACCACAATACCAGCAGTGCTCCAGCATACAGCAGCTGACTCCAGCTGAAAGGATGCAAGGCACAGACTATAGCTACTGAACAATATTTAGGAAAGCCCACAGAAAACGAGGGAGGCCAAAACAAGGACAATAGAGGAATTTGAAATGTCTGGTATCTACAGTTACAGCAAATGTTAAACAAGTCCAACTTCTAGTCATATTAATATTAATCCTTCTAAAAAAGGCCTAATTATTTCAATTTATTTTACTTGATATATCACATCTGACTTTCAACAAAAACAGTACAAAGTATATTAAAAGACAAAAAACAAAAACGAAAACCAAAGTGAGAAGAGACAAAGGAAGCATCAAAACAAGATAGATATGGCACAGTTGTGAGAATTGTCAGGCAGGAAATTTAAAATAAGTATGATTAATAAGGTTTCTCAAATCTTCTTTGCAAAATTATGATTGAGACAATGAAGGAGATCAACATAACCGACCCTCATCTTGCTTCTAACCTTTAAGCTGTCCTTGTTCCTTCCAGGGTACAGGCTGAACTAACTCTGGGAGGAATTTAGTTTAGAGTTTAAAACAAAGACGATAATGCCCGTTTTCCAAAACAAACCTCCTTCTTGCCTGGGGAATAGACTGTCATTGTAGGATGACAATCAAAGTTAGCCACAAGATTAAAAATTATGGTTTAGGAGTCACACAGCTGGAGGCTACAAGATTCTGACCTTCTTCTAACCTGCTCCTAAGATCAGTGCTGAAAATATTTTGCAGATCCTGCACTTGATGGATTAGCTAGCCCCACCCATATCAATAAACTGGCTTATCTGATCTTGTGGACGCCTCCCAAGAACTGACTCAGGACAAGAGGACAGCTTCAACTTCCCATGATTTTATCTCTGACCTGATCAATCAGCACTCTCAACTCACTTGCCTTCCCCCACCCAGCAAATTATCCTTAAAAACTCTGATCCCTGAAAGCTTGGGGAGACCGATTTGAGCAATAATAAAACTCTGGTGTCCTTCAGCTCTGCATGAATTACTCTTTCTCTATTGCAATTCGCCTGTCTTGAGAAATCGACTCTGTCTAGGCAGAAGGTAAGGTGAACCCATTGGGTGGTTACACAAAGAGAGACTGAAACTCTAAGAAAGAATCAAAAGGAAAGGCCAAAAATAAAAAAATACTGTAACAGAAATGATGAATGGTTTAACAAAAAGGTGAATAAGAAAAAAATAATTGAAAATAAGAATATTCAGTATGTGTCGGACAATTTCAAGAATTGTAACTTACATGTAAGTATAATACCAGAAGGCAAAGAAAGCAAGAAAGAGAGAGAGAGAAAGAAAACGAAAGGAAAGAAAGAAAGAAAGAAAGAAAGAAAGAAAGAAAGAAAGAAAGAAAGAAAGAAAGAGAAAGAAAGAAGAAAGAGAAAAGAGAGAGATAGAAGAACATAGAAATATTTGAAGTGTAATGGTTTAGAATTTTCCAAAATTAATGATAGATACCAAATTATAGATCTGGAAGCTCAGAGTACAACATCCAGACAAATATTTTTAAAACTCACACTTCGGCAAATCTTATCAAAATTAGAGAAAACCAAAGTCAAAGAGAAAATACTGAAATAAGCCAGAGGAGAAAACATTTTAAATATATTTCACTTATAGAAAAATTAGGATAAGGATTATAGATTTTTCATCAGAAACCATGCTAGCAAGAAGAGAATGAAGTAAAATATTGGGTATGTAGTATTAAGGGAAATTGAAGCCACCTTTGCAAAATTTTAACTAAGGAAAGTATGACAGTGAAAGATATCAGAACTAACCAACTCCATTTTGCTTCTAATCTCCAAACTGCCCTTGCCCATTCTTGGGCATAGGCTGAACTAGCCTTGGGAAGTAATTTAGTTTATAGTTTAAATAATAACCCTTCCCCAAAACTGAACTTTTCTTATAAAACAAAAGAAAGGCCACCAGTCACCAAGCTAGGATGAGAGGGGCTGGAATTCTAAATATTACCAGTCATTATTCCCAATTAATTACTCTAGAAGATAATATCATTATTGTGAACCTAAGATTAACCTTTTGAGATGTCTTTTCAGGTTTTTGCATTTCTGACAATCAGATTGCCCCACCTCGACCTGCCAACCAGTTCTGTGGCTCCCACCCAGGAGCTGACTCAGCATGGGAGGATAGTTTTGACTCCCTGTGATTTCCTCTCTGAACCAATCAGCACTCTTGCCTCATTGGTCTGCTCCTGACCAAATTATTCGTACAAACTCTGATCCCGAGTTTTTGGGGAGACTGATCTGAGCAATAATAAAACTCTGGTCTCCTACAGAGCCAGTTCTGTGTGAATTACACTTTCTCTATTGCAATTCCTCTGTCTTGAGAAATTGGTTCTGCCTAGGCAGCAGGCAAGATGAACCCACTGAGTGATTACACAATTATCATTTAAAAAAAAAAAAAAAAGATAAACGAGGGCTTTCTCAGGAAAACAAAATCTGAAAGAATTCATTGCCAGCAGAAGTCCCCAGAAATATTAAAAATAGTTTTTCAAAGAAAAGGAAAATGATATAGGTCAGAAATGTGGATCTACATAAAAAATGGAACAGCACTATAGAAAGAATAAAGCATTACTTTCATGATAATTAAATAATTCACTTTATTTAAGTAAGAGTAATGACTCCCAATAACAGACATCCAGTTAGTGAAGTAGTATCATTTGTCTGGGGTAGTACCCAAGGTTCATTGCTTCACGCCAAGGAAATAGAGGACATGGACACACACAAGGAGTGAGTTTAAGGGCAGAGGCTTAATAGGCAAGAGAGAAGAGAAGAGAAAAGCTCTCTATCCCGCAGAGAGAGGGGCTCCGGAGTGGCTCTTCCAGTTCCATGGTGGAATGCACGCGGTTTTGTAGAGGAGCTTGAGGAAGCCATGCCTGATTTACATGGAGCACAAGAGATTGGTCGGACCAAGTGTGCCCTTTGCATAGCGTTCAAAGAAGCTGGCCGCCCCACCCTAATATTTTATCATGCATATGGGTTCTCTACCTGCCCGGGACCATGTTGCCTGCTTCATTACTGTACACGTGGTTGACAAAGAAAAGGGAAGATGGAGCCTCCATGTTGAACATTCTTGGCCCCCAGGTAGCCTTTTATTGTTGGCACAGCTGCCAGCATTCGGCCATGCAAGCTTCCAGCTTGCTCATCTATGTCTGCAAGTTTGATTTTACAGACTGCTGTTTGTTAGAAAAGAAAGGATCTGGGGGCTGCTTTTTGTTACAAGGGAAGCCTTACAGAGGACTCTCTTACCCTCACACGCTGCCTAAATAATGTCATTTTAGCTCCGGTGTCATTAGTACTTATTAGACATTTAAGTCAATTGAGATTTCATTTTCTCTCTGACGAGGTCCTCCCTCTTCATTGACTTTCAGTGAGGATGATATTGCTCTTGAGGAACTTCAATGTCTTCCTTATTCTTTACACCCCCAACCCTATCTTTTGTCCAAACCCAGTAATTGTTAGCACTGATTTAACTACTCCTTTCTACCTTCAAGGACCATACTGCAGGCATCAGCAAATTCACCTTGAGGAAATCTGAAGATAAATCAAAAAGAATATGATCTTAATTAAGTGAGGAACATCCTGAAAGACACTTGAAGTGTGACTCTATGGGAACACTACACTAAATTTATGTGCTTGTCAAGTCACTTTGTATGGCAGCCACAGTAGAAAGCTTTATGAGGGGTGGTGGGTGGTGGGAAGGAGATGAATAGAACATACTTTGATCTTAAAGATTCGTGAAACTGAATAAACACTCCATCTCTCTCTCTTTCTGTCTCTCTCTCTCTCTCTCTGTCTCCCCACCTTTCCTTCTTTTCCTTTTTCTTTTTTTCTCTTTTTCTTTTGAGACAAAGTCTCACTCTGTCACTCAGGGTGGGGTGCAATGGCATGATCTCGGTTCACTGCAACCTCCACCTCCCAGGGTCCAGAGATTCTCCTGCCTCAGGCTCCCAAATAGGTGGGATTACAGGTGTGCACCACCATGCCCAGTTAATTTTTATATTTTTTAGTAGAGACAGGGTTTCACCATGTTGGTCAGGCTGGTCTCGAACTTTTGTCTTCGGTAGATCCACCTGCCTCGGCCTCCCAAAGTACTGGGATTACAGGCATGAGCCACCATGCTAGGTCCCTTTTATTTTCTTTATTTATTAGAAAGTACTAGACTCAAGACTGTAAGTTAGAATTATTATTGATTAATGAAAAAGTG
The DNA here is from genome assembly GCF_000951035.1 of Colobus angolensis palliatus. Lineage (NCBI taxonomy): Eukaryota > Metazoa > Chordata > Mammalia > Primates > Cercopithecidae > Colobus > Colobus angolensis. The sequence continues at coordinate 19,252,401 of NW_012114710.1, read as the reverse complement.
TGGACATCCGATAGCTACCGTTCTTTTAATAAAATAAAAATTCTATATAACTTTTCATGCTTCCAATGTTCAAGCTACAGATTTTTAAATTTTTTTTCTCACTTTTGTAATGTGAGTATAGGCAAGAAAAAGTAAAATAGCATTATAAAAAAAAAAACAGGCAATGTAAATTCAATACTGAAATTAAGAAACATTTCTCTTAAGTTTTTGAATACCTGCTCAGAATCAAGTGAAACAATTCATTGCCTCTCATAGAGACACCAGAACTCCTATTATGCTGTCAATACATATATTTGTTAATTATTATGAAATATACTCAAGTCTTGGAATTTACTGTGTAATCTTGTATGTATTGCATTTGTCTTAGAAATAAAATGCTACAGGCTTTTCATTAAGTCGATAGTATACAAATGCAATGTTACTAAGAATTCAAAGCAGTATGAAAAATAATAAACATAGTCATGTTAGCATGAATGGCACGCATAACACTATTTTACAATAATTACTTGCTGAACTCACCATACTATAAGTGAGTATCATGACTATCTTTCAGAAATGTGAAAAAGCAGTTTGTTATTCTCTCCTACATTCTCTGAGTTTTTATAGGCCAGTTCATTTTGTCTCCACTGTGAAATACCTTAAAGGGTAATGTGCTATTCTGACTCTAGTAGTAATTTATTACACCAGTTAATCTTGTAAAATTGCCCTCTGGATGTAATAATTTGTTATTCTTCTATGAGACTTTCTTTTGCATACTGTGTTTATCATAAAGATGTCACCATTGTGATGCCTAGCAACCATTTCAATGTTCTGGAGGTGTTTGCATATATTTTCCTGGGGGAGAGATCTGCATGGTCCCTGTATGGAGGAGCTGTCAGTGGATTCTGATGTATGAGGATAAAAGGAGCCCCTGCTGCAGACTCCAATAAGCTCCAGTCACAGCCTGAAAGCAGTGACTTGGGCATCACTATACCGTGTTAGAAAATGTGTCAATTATCACATGGATTGCCTAGGGGTATTGCCTGGGTCTGGGTCATAAAACCATCAAGACTGAAGGGAGAAAAAATTGATGAAGAAGTAAGTTGAATTAATTGATAACAAGGAAGCTTGTATATGGAATGTTCACTGTAACTGGAGACTCCCAAATTTTTGTTTGAGAAGCTTTCCTGTAGATGATCCCATGAGTAAAACTAAAACTGTCGATCTTCTTCTACCTAAAGTATGTGTAACTGGCATTTTAGGCATTTCCTAAAGGCCAGTAGTAGATAATTGTCAAGCTAGTCAAGAAGCCATAAAAATAAAAATAAAATCATGCTAATAATGTTATAGCTATTTTGCTATTATTGTGATTCTTAACATATGGTGCCACTGTTTATATGGGAATACAGTGGAGACCATTTAAATATGTAGCCTAGGGCCAAAGTCATGAAAGCGTTATGCACCATTTGTGTAGGTTTCAGTGCAGTTTACTCATGGAAGAGGAAAGTTACATATTTTTTACACATTAGCAGTTGTTTCTGAGCTGCTTAAATGACCTCCTTTTCCCACTTCCTTGTGTCCCCCTTGAAATAAAGAATCAGATTTAAGGCTTTGTGTCTGATGAATTTCCTTTAAGAAAATACTGTTTACTAGGCATGAGGATGTTTATTAAAGACACTAGCTGTCTACAGCAGGTGTCAAAACTACTATCCAATCAAGCAGTTTTGAGGAAAAAAAAAATATTAAGCCATAACAACTCCGTTTTCTGATAATATTGAGTAGACTCTTTGCTCAAAATACTCAGCCAGCCAGATCCTGAGGTGCCCAGGGATACTGTCTCCGATTTTTCAAATGGAAATACTGTTCTGAAAATATATTATTAGGGCATATGCAGACAAAGCAAAAAGTTCTCCATTGCTTTATCGGTGATAAACAAAAAAGATTCTTCCATCTTACAATTATGGAGCAAATACCATATTTTCAGTTTTATAAAGAACACATAAAAGGGCATGGCTTCTCTTACTTAGCACATAATAGGTGATATATTTTTATAATGATAGTGTTGGTTATAGTGATGATAATTATGTGCTATAGTGCCTAATATAGATTTATCTTCTGGCACCTGATGCTTTCTATAAAGATAAAAGCAAACTTCACATTAGTAGAAGTCACAGGATAAAAAAACTAATTTCATTAAAATATTTATCTAACACTTTCATCTATCCATCTTGAAGTGTGTCCCTGCCATTGGACAGTTTTCCAGTGAAGTGTGCAAAATTCTTACCAAGTCATGTCTCTTGTTTATTCTATTTATACATAAATTGGTAGTATTTTTCAGTATATGCAAAGTTGGACAGGAATACAGTCTTCCAAATAGAGATTTTAAGTTTTTAATTTAAATTCCATATGCTAAGTAGGAAGATGACAGGTTCCTGATCTGAAAATTTATCTTTGCCACATATTAGCTATATAGTTGCTTAAATTATAAAAGTCTTAAGTTACACATCTTTTTTTTATAAAAAGGTATGTAATATGATAATCCCTCCAAGCTACCTCATAGAACTACTATGAAAACCACATGGAACCATTGCTATTAAAATGTTCAGAACATATATATGCTTCAGAATAATATTTTTGCATCACAAAATAATACTTATAATTATCTATGAGGTTTAGATTATTTTGATTCATCACTATTGCCCCTTAGTATTATTTTCAGAATACAAAAAATTACAAATTTTCTAGAATGTTTAAATTTGACCCAAATCTTTCTTTTATGAGCTAAGTAAAATAAGAGAAGGGTCGTTCTACGTAGATGTCAGGTTATCAATTTACTTGTTTCCTCTTCCTTTCTTGATCATGATAACAGGAATTTATTCTGAAATAAAATGGACTCTAAGGTTGTTTCCTAAATATATGAAAAATTCAAATCATGGCCTGGAACTATGGAACATGATTTTGGAGACAATTTAGGTCCCATAACTTAGAGAGTCCCACATAATACACTATAAGAGAGGTAGGGTGTGGGAGTGATTGTGCAATCTGAAACTCTGAAACAGAGTGGCAGAGGTAATATTCTATCAGACTCTCTGTCAAAAATAACAGCAAGAATTGTCTCTGGGCACTGACTTTAGATGAACCCACCCTAATAATGTGTGTGTATAGAAAGGAAGAAGGGCAAAAAAATACAGTTTAAAACTGACCTGAGTTGTTTGCTGTGGTTTTCAGTGGAGTTTCTTTTATCTTATTGTAACAAATTAATCTTGTCCAGGGATATCACATGAAAAGCATAGCAACTCTTCCAACAAGATAAATGGAAACTTTGTAATGAAAACCCCTGCATCTCAAGTTTATAACAATACCCACTCATTTGTACATGTGACACAATAGCTCATGAAGAAGGACTGACTGAAGAAGAACCATGTTCTCTTAGATAATAAATAAAGAATGTGCTGATATCCAGACTTGGGGGAATGGCCATCGCAGAAGTGCTTCTGAGCTAGCTCTATAATAATTGACAGGATGCAAATAATTCACGTACTGAGAATACAATATGGTTTAAGTTGGAATCAGATTTAGCTCAAGTTTTAGAAACTTAAAATAAAAATGGCTAAAATAAAGTCATTTGTTCGTTCTTCCACATAAACAAAGTCTAGTGACATGCAATTCAAGGTTATTATGCATTCCATGAAAAAAAGGAAGTGGGATGGTTTTATGTTAACATGAGCCTTTTACCTCATGATCTAGGATGGCTGTTCAAAGTCTAACAACATTTCATGTTCACATTCTAACCAGAAGAAAATTTGAAGGATGAGGAAAGGTGCACAATTTAGAGGAAAAGTCTAAGCTACTGACTAGGGATCTCAAATACATGATTAAAGAAGAAAGAATTTTATTTTCTTTCCATGCATCATTTCAGGTTGATTAGGTTGGTTGCTCTGCATTTATGTAGTCAATAAGAAATACAGATTCCATTCATCTTTTCCTTCCATCGTTCCTAGGGTGTGATCTTCATCTCTGTGGCCTGACCTGAGACACAGACATGTCCATCTTGCAGCTCATGGGAAGAGGAAAAGGGGAAGATAACAACCTCAATCATTTTGACTCATCTTTTATTGGCAAGAATGTCATTGCATGGCTACATTCAAGAGTCTGGCTGGGTATGTATGTCCCAGCCACAAATATATTATTATACAAAAAGAAAATAATTTATATTTAGGAGTCTCCATAGCAAAGGGTTTAAGCATTCCTCTTAAAGACACTTGTGCCAAATACACAGCACTTCCACTATTTGAACATAGTCATGTAGACCCAAATACTTAGAAGGGAGACTGAGAAATGCAGACTTTATTCTGGGCAGCTTTTGACCTCCTTTAAGAAAAAAATACATTGTAGTAATAACAAAAAATGAAAAAAAAATGAGCATCTTTTATCCCACACAGTCACAGGAAATGTACTAAACAAAGGACATGTAATTCGAAGTTCAAGTATAATATATTGAGAAAACATATTATTAACGCTGCCAAAAGTGAAATGCCTGTGGAACAATAGGGTAAGAGTATGCTTTAGAACAAATGGTGAATTACAAACTTGAACGGTTTAGATACATGTTAATAACCAATTTAAATTGAATTTGTTAAAAGACAAAGGCATTGCATTTTATGACAATATTAATTACTTTGGTAATACATATTAAATTATTGTTTCTTTGTTTAACCAAGCTAGTGTGTTCCTCTAGAAAATTATCCATCCTTACTTTGCCTTGGTCCACTTTCACAGAAATAATAACTAGTAGATTTAGGAGAATTCTCAAAACTATTTGACTGATCTATTAACTTACTCAGCTAATAATTATTGTTTATGTAATGCAAAACAGAGTTTAGGCATTCAGAATTCACCAGAAAAAAATAGAAAACCATATACCTATGGAGCTTATACTGTTTTAGGGAATAGAGCTATAAATTTAAAAAATAGAGTATATTAATTGAAAATTAGTACAATCTAATAAAAAAAAAATGAGGGCATGGAGTGATAGAGGTGTTAGTGTTGTTAAGTATAGTGAGGAAAGACCATTTTGATAAGGATGCATTAGAGAAAAGATCCAAAAGAAACTAGGTAGAAAAGGGTGAGTTAAGAGAGTAGAGGAGAGGCTGGGCATGGTGGCTCACGCCTGTAATCTCAGTACTTTGGGAGGCCAAGGTGGGTGGATCATGAGGTCAAGTGATCAAGACCATCCTGGCCAACATGGTGAAACTCCACCTGTACTAAAAATACAAAAATTATATGGGTATGGTGGCATGTGCCTGTAGTCCCAGCTACTTGGGAGGCTGAGGCAGGAGAATCGCTTGAACCTGGGAGGCAGAGGTTGCAGTGAACCGAGATCACACCACTGCATTCCAGCCTGGCAACAGAGTGAGACTCCATCTCAAAAAAAGAAAGTAAGTAAATAAAATAAAGAGTGGAGGAGAAAGGCCTGAGATCTGGTTGGGACCGAGATCTGAAGCACTTTTTGGCCATGTCAGGGAGATCACATTTTATTTTGAGCGATATGAGAGGCCCTAAGAGGACATTAAGCACAAAGGTAACTGATTTTTCTTTTATTATAATAGAGTGCTCTGCCTGCCTTGTAATAAATAGATTGTAGAGTGACAACATAGGAGGATATTGCAATAGGCTAGATGAGAGATGATGATGCTGGTCTTGAGATGTAGTCAGATATTGAACAAAGTTTACTGATGGTTTGAATTTGATGTGCAAAATAATAAAATAAAGCTAGGTTAATCCAAGTACTTTGAAGCAATTTGGAAGAAAGGACGTGTCATGCATTGGCTTGGGAAACTGGCAATGGATTGACTGCAGTAGGGAAATCCACTGTTCAGTTTTGGATACCATAAGTCTGGGATATATATATATACACACACACTTGGGTAAGTAACTAGGTCTCATATTCGTATCTATAACTTGATACGTGTACACCTGGGCAAGTAACTAGATCTCATATTCGTATCTATAACTTGAAAATAGTAATATAGTCAACTTGATGGAGTTATGAGGATTCAATAAGTTAAAACATATAAAAAGAACCATGCCTGAACCACGGTAATGGTTCAGCAGGATTAGAAAGACAAAGGGAGATACAGGGAAGGCAGTTGAATACGTGAGTCTAGATTCAGTAGGGAGGTCCTGGGCTGGGGGTAGAAATTTAGAAGCTCAGCATCTGGATGGTGTTTAAAGCTGTGAGAGTAAATGACATTACCTGTTGTCTTAGTAAATTTACACTACTCTAACAAATTACTATAGACTGGGTGGTTTAAACAACAGACATTAATTTCTCACAGTTCCAGGAGCTGAAAGTCTAAGATCAGGATGCCAGCAGATCCAGTGTCTCATGAGCGCTCACTTTCTGATTAACAGACAGCTTTCTTCTTGCCATGTCCTCACATGGCAGAGAGAGGAAGAGAGAATATACATGAGCTCCTTTGTGTCTCTTCTTATAAGGGCAATAGTCCCACCACGAGGGTTCCACTCTTAAGGTCTAAAATCTTAAAAGGCTCTATCACCAAATATCATCCCATTAGCAGTAGGGGATTCACCAGTTGGATTTTGGAGGGACACAAACAGTCAGTCCACAACACCTAGAGAACAGGTGTAAAAAAGAAAGAAGATCAACTGTTTGATACCTTGAGAATTCCAGTGTTTACAAGTGAGGACAATAAAGAAAATCAAGTAAAGGAAATTGAAGAAGAGTAAGCAGAGAGGAAAGAGTAGATCCCAGTGGACAGGAAGTAAGACATGTTTATATCTTCAGCTTGACATACAATAGGTCAAAATGACCAAGATAAAATTAATAGATGAAATAAACTGGGATTTTCATATTGTAGCATAGACATAATTGGTTCAAATTAAACCCATATGGGAAAAATGTGTTTTCTTGTCCTTTATTTCAATTGTGTCTCAAGAAAATTTGTTTGAAAATGCACTTTAGAATTTTGTCAGAGATGTATATTGGGATTACATGTTACACATTTGCCGTTTCCAAAATTCAGCCTGGTATTTGCTCATATTTAGTCTTCTAGCACCATTCTATTCTATAATATCCCAAAGATCAGCAGAGGTATTTCTATCCATATCTATATCTGATATCCAGCTATGTTTAATGATCTTCATTTCATCATACTTTACCTTATTATGAGAAGCTCGCACTCCCATCAATAGAGATAGAAGATGTAAGAAATACATTAGATCGATAAACATAGGTCTTGTTTTATTACCACACCTTATAATAATTCTGGCAGTTGGAAGTCCTTGAAAATACAGTTAATAGGAAAGAGAAAAGCCATCTTTTTTCAAAATAAAAAATAGTTTTGATTTCTATTTGAAGTGAAGAGTGTGGGTTAAATTGTGTGCTATCAAAATCAATTTTCTTGATATTGGGTTCTGTGCTTCAGAAGTGACAACCATGAAGTCCAAACAATGCTTGATTTTTCTGTCAAAACATGTAGGTCTGATCATGGTACCTTGGAGGGCTCTGAGTCCAAAATAGAATGAACCAGAATCAACTAGCAACTGAGGAATGATCAGAGAATATGAGTTTCCTTCAGAAGGGCAAGAGTTCAATTTAATTTAGCAAAAAAGTTAATTTAAAATAACACAGCGGTCTCTGTGTTCATATATATGTAAGCAAATGCACACTCTTCACATGTTTATAAAAGGTAAACTAGGACATAATAGGACATTGTAAAACGCAGTAGGATGAATATCCAACAGAACATTGCCAAAGATACAACATAAGGTCAAATACTTCAGTAAATATAGTGTTATAGACCAGGAACTCTTTTTCTCTAATCAACAGCAAGCAGTTCAGAGATCAGAGACTTGTTCAACCTCATGACCTAAGGTGATAGGTAATTCAGAGCAAACTAAAACCATCTGTATATATGTGTAGAGTACACATTAAGTGATGGAATTTTTGAATGGATATACACACAAATATATATGTGTGTGCATGTTATACTTCTGCTTCTTCTCAACTGCCCTCATTAGGTGAGATAAAGGCTCAGGCACACATTTAATATAATTGCTAGTAAATATGGTAACTATTTTCTTCCACTAAAGTTACAAAAATTCTTTGAATTTTATATCAGGGTCTAAATTTGTAATGGAAAATGATGTTTGATGGTGTTTAAATGCAGAGTACGTCATTTTATAAAGCATAGGTCTCTTTTAAGTTTTTTTTTTTAACTTCTTGACATGTGTCACAATTTGGAATTCTGCTCTCATGGGATAAATGCCAGATTACATGGTGTAGTATTTTTATCCTCTGTACTTTCGCTGTAGAAGCATACAACATCAAAGGAGAGGGAGATCACTCACATCAGCAGAAAATGGAATAGGACTGTAATATGCTGGCTTTGATCTTGCCTTCTAGTAATTATCTTGGCTGCATGCATGCATTGGAAGTAAGATTTGAATTAATAAGGCCAAGAAATCCCAGAAAATGTAAGAAGTATCCCTGAATATAAACTTCTCCTATCTTCAACATGATAGATTGCAACCGAGTGTATGAGGTAGTGAGTTGTTAATTTAAAGCATTAATCCTGAAATGTTATTCTCTCTTAAACTTGTCACAGATGTATTTAGGTCTGCAATCTTGTCAATTAAGACATTATCACTTTAAAGTCCCACTCACCTCTACTACAGAGCATTTAGCTAACATTCATCTGCTTTCATCTAGATTTTCAAATAACAGAAAGTAAAGTAAAAATATATTAAATTTATTTTGTTAAATCATCATCACAGCTTAGTTCACTACCATTAAAAACTACTCTAATATTGTCTTAAGAAAGACTGCTTTTGATTTAAAAAGTAAATCAAATCATCCACATATACATAGGATTTATATACATAATTTGATGACATTATGTTCTGAGTCATCCTTTTCATGTTCCTATTTGTTTGTTTACCAGTGTTTATAACTATTTTCTATGGAAAAGATTCTATTTTTCCCTTATGTGAATAGAAATTACCATGTCTGTTGGAGTTTAATAAGGTGGATAATTTCAGAATTATCTAGGACTAATATGCTCCAGAGATAGGAAAGCTTTCAGCAGCAAAATATTTCTACAATATTTGAGGATTTAATTCACTTTGTAACTGATTAGCTACCATATATGAGAAGTGCAGAACTCAGGTGACACTAAGTAGTAGGTGTTTTGCTTGTACATAACGGTCTCAAACAAAATTGTGTATTATTCTCATTGAAAACTGCTTCATCTACAGTAATATCAAGACTGCTATCATAATTTGTTGACTAATCTTTACTGGCAATAAATTAGACCCAATCTATTTCATGCCTACCTACTAAATGCAAGTTAAATGCGCACAAACAGAGCCATCATATACAATAACAGGGAAGCACACCACTATTCCCTTCCACATCATAAGAAAAGATGTTTTAAATCTTACAAAGAAGGGTAAGAGGCCATTTGTGTAGTAAACTAACAAAAGAACAAACTTCTTTGAAGACACATTCTCACTCAGGGTTGAAAATAATTTCTGATTCCCTCTAATAGTAACAAATCATTTTGTAACAAATGAGGGTTGAGAAATAGAGGATTACCTTCCAAGAAAACATCAACCACAGCTTGTATATTTTTTAAGTGTTGTGAATTCTACTTTGTGGTACAAGCAGTAATAAAAGTAAGTATCTCCTTCTAATAGTGATAGTCAATCATATCTAGCGACTTTTTAAGAGAGCTGAATATACAAGGACACTCTTTTACTGATGTTCATACACATTTCACTGGCATTGTTAAAAAGAATGAACATTCCAGATTTGTGATAGGAAATGATAGATAACTTTGTCTTCTATCTCAGACTTCCAATATGCCCAATTTGTTCTAGCACACTGCACACATTTGCCTGTTTCCTTATCTGTAAGGTACAACCGGAGTCAAACACGAATTAGAGTTCCGTGAAAAGTGAGGTTTTGTTTGCACCCCACCTCCTAAAGTGCTGACAGGCAAGAAACAGTCATTCTTATAAGTATGTGCTAACTTCTTGGGGAGGTTTTCTTTTTCATTGTGGGTAAAATGAGACATGTTGGATGCCGATAGACCAACAATTAGCTAACCAAAAGTAAGCATCCAGTTTTCAGCAGAATGAAAGCATCTGAAAGGGGAGGCAACTCTTATCACGATTGAAGTGAAACATTTAAGGAACCTGTTAATTTAGGAAGATAAAAGTATGTGAGCAGGCGTATGCACTGTGATCAAAATATTCTTTTAAAAAGACACATGCATCACTAAGTGGGTCATCTGTGCTAAAAGAAGTGAGCCTTAGCACTCGCAGTTGGCCTCTTGCCACAGAATTCGTATGGCCCCAGTAGCTTGCAGCCCTGCCAACCAAAATTCTAAAAACTGTTCTTTTTTTTTCTTTCCTCCTGCGTTGCCAAGTTCCTTGCAACATTAAGTGTTGGAGAAGAGGTCACTGGAGTTAAAGCAGTGGCTGGGAGGACTTCCCATATAAGCAAAGCCCATTGCCAGTGGCTGTTACATGTTCGTTTTTCCAGCTGGATGAAATCCAGTAGGGGCAGGCTTGGATTTAGGCTCACATCAACCCAGTCCCTTCAGCAAGGCTGGGTTATTCAAGTAGGGGGTGATTTAGGGAGCATTGTGTGTCAGCGTCCATCAGCCTGGGAAGTGCTGCTCAGATCTGGGAAGTCATTTAGCTTGGCTGTGTGTTCTCACCACTGCCGAACAGTATTTAAGCACAAGATTTCTGGCCCAGGTCATTGAATGATTGTGGTGCACTCTTTGAAGGGAGGGAAATATAAGACATCCAGAGTGGTTTAGGAACACCAAAAGCTTCCTTCTCTGGTTTATACTTGAAACATCAAGTGTATTTAAAAAGCCTAAAGTTATTTTATACCAGAAATATACAGATTCCAGTATCAGCACCCGAAATAAAAGTAAATTATTTCAGTAATAGAACATTGTGGTGTGAAAACCCCTCAACAAACAACAGCTTTTTCATCATCTCTAAGCCCATCAATTACATTTCATTATTTCTCTGAACTGTGGCTTTGAACAAATTTTAGCGTTAGGCTGTTTATGGCACTTGCATACTTCTTCAGAATGCCTGAAACAAAGAGACGTTGCTGCAAATGACAGGCTGGAATTTCCATGTTCCAGAAAATCTCTTTCATTCCCTAAATAAATAAACAACAACAAAAAATTTCTATCTGAGGTCTCTGTGACCTGCTGACTCAACCACTAATTCAAACTCCTGCTGCCTCATCTAAGCATTTCGGAGACCTGTGGATTTAAGAGTCATGATGGAGAGAATAGACATTTCAGAAAGACAATGGATGAATTTTCATCCCCCAAAATAGTATATGCTGTATAAGCAGCTAGTTGACGTTCTTGTTTTATGTTAATGATCTAGAGAGAAACTGAAGTTAGTGGAAGTCGAGCATTTCTTCATCCGATTTTCTCCATATACTGCACTGAAAATATAGAAATCAAGGACATTCTATTCCGGGATATTTAACGATCAGGGTGTGTTATTGTTTTCTTGTGGCCGGCAACCACATGGCATAGTTTCATAGATATAATTATTACCCTGATCTAGGGTTTTACTACTGAATTAAATGTTGCAGATCTCTGTTCCCATACCAGCTAAGATGACCCTTTCTTTCTTTCTTTCTTTCTTTGTTTCTTTCTTTGTTTCTTTCTTTGTTTCTTTCTTTCTTTCTTTCTTTCTTTCTTTGTTTCTTTCTTTGTTTCTTTCTTTCTTTCTTTCTTTCTTTCTTTCTTTCTTTCTTTCTTTCTTTCTTTCTTGCAATTTTATCAATAATATAGTAAATCAAAACAATAAATATAAAACAAAAAGAGATTAAGATTTTTAAATTTGTGAAGCTTAACCTTGAGTAAAATAATGTTAACAAATACAAAAAAAAAATGTTGCTAAATCAACTCCCCCACCTTCAGGGTTCTGTTACTAAAAGACACCTGACAGTAATATTAAAAATTCAAAATATTTCTGGCTTTATTAAAAAATGAAAATAAAATTTTGAGATTAGAAGTGTATGTGTATGAGAGACTACAGATAGGTACCTTATGTTCAGTAAAATAAAAGAGGAAAATGCAAATTAAATAGTATAGCCATGAGAAGTAATATATTTTGGAATACTTACAATTAATTTTTAATTGCTATACATTGAAAATGTTTTGGGACCTTTCTTCTACATAAATTCAACAGAAATCTTTCTAAATGTGTTCCTTTTAGTGTGTTTTCTAGTAGAATAATTTGCATAAACAAAAATGTTTGACCTAATTTGTAATCTTTGGTTGTGGACTCCTGCCCCTTTGATCCTAAGTAACTTGGAATTCTTGAAGAAATTCCATGGTTTGAGAAACAACAAGTAACTTGAATTCTTGCAATGGAAAAGGTTTTAAGGTGACCATTAATTACACTATCAAACTGAATAAGTATTGCTCAAATACCCTTAAGATAGTACTAGCTTTTCCTGTGAGAACTTTATGCCATCACAGTCATCAGCCACTCTGCAGATGACTGGCTTACACTCTGTAACAGAATCAGTCCACAAGCAAGGTTGTCTCATTGTCTTCACTGCCTCTGACTTTGGGCCTGGCATATTGGCACTTAAGAAATAAAATATACAATTAAAAGGAATACAGAAAAATTATTTTTTGTAAACAATGTAAATTCGTGGAACAAAAATGAAAGAAATCCCTTCCAACCAGTGTGAATACACTGGTTTGTTGAATTAACATGGTTACTTATCCCCCTAAAATATTAAAATACAATTACCATCTCTCTTGTACCTCAGTGTACAAAATATTAAGAGATTGATTTCTGAGGGTCTATCATACTTCTAAATATCACCATTTAACACCTCTGCATTCTTGCACCACCTGTGGCTATTCTAGATCCTCTCCCCCTACTGCTTCTGGTCATCCAAAGTGATAAGTAGTATTCTCTTTAATAACCCCTCAACTTTGTCTGAAACTTGATGTCAGGCTGTGGTGAGGTTGTGGAAGCAAATATTCTCTTCTTTTTATTTATTTATTTTTATTTCAAAGTTTCTGGGGTCCAGGTGGCTTTTTGTTACATGGATAAGTTATTTAGTGGTGACTTCTTGGATTTTGGCATACCTGTCACCCAAGCGGAATACACTGTACCTAATATATAGTCTTTTATCCCTCACCCCCTCCCACCTTTCTCCCACAGACCCCCCAAAGTCCATTATATCATTCTTATGCCTTTGCATCCTCATAGCTTAGCTCCCACTTATAAGTGAGAACATACAATACTTGATTTTCCATTCCTGAGATACTTCATTTAGAATAATGATCTCCAGCTCCATCCTTGTTGCTGCAAAATACATTATTTTCTTCCTTCTTATGACTGATTAGTATTTTATGGTGTTTACATACCACAAAATTTTCTTTATCAAATCATTGATTGATGGGCCCTTAGTTGGTTCCACATTTTTGCAATTGCAAATTATTCGCTGCTCTAAATATGCGTGCATGTCTCTTTTTCATATAATGACTTCTTTCCCTTTGGGTAGATATCCAGTAGTGGGATTGCTGGATCAAATGGTAGTTAGTTCTACTTTTAGTATTTTAAGGAATTTCCATACTGTTTTCCATAGTGGTTGTAGTAGTTTACCTTCTCACCAGCAGAGTAAAATTGTTCCCCTTTCACCACCTCCAAGCCAACGTATATTATTTTTGACTTTTAATTACAGCTATTCTTAGGAGTAAAGTGTTTTCTCATTGTGGCTTTACTTTGCATTTCCTTGATAACTAGCCATGTTGGCAAACGTACTCTTCTTAACCTGAACTTCGTTTATGTTATTAGAAGTACCCTTAGGTAATCCTGATGAAATAGGAATTTTGGTAACAATATTTACTTTGATGCTTCTTCCAGTGTTCTTTGTTTTTGTTTTTCAGTGGGGGAGGGGATTTCTAAATGACGTTAATATTCTTAGATTACACATCTATTATGCCTGTTTATCTTTGTAAAATAGATCATATGCTTTGTGAGCCCTTTCAGGCTTCAGTTGCTAATCTCCACATGCTCTCGGATCTATAATGAGTTGGAACACACAGACCAATTCTCGTGCTGTTAAGTTCACACAATATTTATATGTCATATCCCAATGCTTTACCTCCAAAAAGAATCAGTGAAAAACATATATGTTGCATCTGACCATAAGTGCTTAGTGTCTCATGGGAAACACAAATGAGTAGACAGAAAATTGTCACCTAATCTGAACTCTGGAGGTTCGGGGGTATATTCTTATAGAAAAATAGTTGAATTTGAAACATAAAAGATTAAATAAAACCTGAGGTAGGTGAAAGTAGCATGGTTCATTGGAGGATGGGGCAGCTGAGGTACAGGGGAAGGACGGGGTGGATGATAGAGGCGCTATGCAAAGGTTCAGTGGATATGAAGTTCCTAAGAAAAGATGAACCAAGGGCAAGGGTCTGTAGGGTAAGAGATAAGGCAACTTGAATCAAGTAATAATTCAGAGTCTTAAAAGTCAAGTTAAAATATTTACATTTCAGTCTTAAGGGCAATGCAAAATTGTTGAAGGGGACTTTAACACAGGAGTGACAGGATAAGCCTTGTTTTAGGAGGATCACTTTGATGGGGCTGTATGTGTGGAATAGGTAGAGAAAAGACAAGATGGGAACACGAACAGTGAAATAACAATGATGTTGCTAAAGACAGAATAGTTGAGAAGCAAGATGGCCTAGATTTAAACAGGAAGTGGGACTGTCTAACTTTTGATCCTGGAGGGCAGAGGTAAGAGTGAACAAGGCGTAGACAGGCATTTTCAATTGAATACCTTAGGGTCTCCATTTTCTCAAAAAAAAAAAAAAGATCTATTGTAGCACATTAATAGAGTTAAGTGTTAAATGGAGTTAACACATCAGGTAGAAAATTAGAAACTGTGAATTTGTAGAAGGAGCAGTGTTCAAGGTTCTGTTTTTTTTTGGTTTTTTTTTCAACATTTCACTCAGTAACATAGGTAAATGAGGTGAAAAGGACGACTGGCTTTAATCTAGAATTGTACTTTAGAATTGTACTTTGCAAGGAGACTGCAGAAGAAGGAATGCTGTAGAGTTGGGGATTGATGAGTGTGTGGTTCTCACAACCAGCCATGACAGGGGCAAACAGAAATATAAGTTGGGTCTGGGAAAAGGAGCAAGTAAATTACATGAAGGTGTTTTACACTTTATGGGGATAAAGGATGATGTAGTCTTGGTTATTTATATTTTAATACCCTTTTCATATGTCAAAAAAATGGGCCAGTTATAATCCCTGGAGCCCTGAATACTAC
Organism: Colobus angolensis palliatus; assembly: GCF_000951035.1. NCBI lineage: Eukaryota > Metazoa > Chordata > Mammalia > Primates > Cercopithecidae > Colobus > Colobus angolensis. Next base: position 19,237,043 of record NW_012114710.1, on the reverse strand, counting down.
AGTCTAAGCTTGGTAGAGATGTGAGAGCAAGAGATTGCTGATAAGGATGTGTGTTGGGTGGACAAAGCTGGAGGTAGAGTTGGTGAAAATGGAGATCATTAAAGATCCCATTAAGTGACAGCATAAAATTGTTAGAATGACTAAGCTGTTTTGGATGAGCTAGGAATTTAGAGGTTGAATATTTTAATCTGATGGCATTTCTAGAAGACAAACCCAGGATGTAGGCATGAAAATGGATGATTAAAGTGAGCGTGTAGTCTGTGTGTCTATGGATGTGCGGGGCAAGAAGGGGTGTTCAGCGGGGAGGTTATCAGGGAGGTCAAAATTTAAGAGCCATGAATGTGGACTACTGGATGGACAACCTGCATAGAGAGTGCTGTCACAGTGTATAGTGCCTGGGCATTGCAAAAAGTGACAAAGATCCTTAGTTATGCAGCAGTTACCAAGAGAACAGAAGATGATAGCATTAGGGAATGCAGAGTAGTAGTGTTGGGCAGGCAGACATCTTGGACAGTGTGTGCTTTGAAACTGGTCATTAGGAAGTGGAAAAATGCCTTTCCTAACTTTGGATTCTGGGGTAAATAATTACTTAAAGATGAGTATGAGAGTGTTTAGTATTGCATAAAGTTTCAGAATATTACTTTGGAAGGTTTGAAAGGGAGGGAAGCAAAAACAGGAAGAAACAAAGAAAGGAAACAATGGGCATGGGAAGGGAAAACAGGATGGGGACAACTGGAGTGTTTAAAAGCTTAGGCAGTTACCAAAGATTACAGGGACATAAGGCATGATGTAATTAGGTCACATGCAATTAAAAAAACCAAAACAATACTTGAAGTTAATGAAACAAAAGGATTAAGAGAGTTTTGCCAAAGGGAATGTTCCCCTCGGTTACTAATGGTTCTGGTAGCATGTGAACACACCAAAAAACCTTGAAAGACTTTTCTCCAAGCAGAGCAGACTCTGACAATGCTTTCACATGACTGAAAAAAAAGAGATGAATTGAATTTAACTGGACCCATAAGGAAAGCATAATGAATTCTATTATCAATTAGGAAAAACCTCTTACCAGTATAAGCAAACAAGAATTCTGATTTCCTCACTTTTTTTCTGCCTTTTTTTTTTTTTTCCTTTGATTGTGGAGAGATTGGAGAGATATTTAAGAATGTTGGGATTTGGAGAAAGTAAGGGAGTCTTGCAGTTCTGGTCTCAGGCTCGGCTTCATTGTAGTTTGTCACCCTCTGCTCTTCACTCCCTCTCTAAATAAGGAGAGTGTCAAGAAAATGTACACATATGCCATGGAATACGGTGCAGGCATAAAAAAGGATGAAGTTATGTCCTTTGCAGCAATGTGGATGCAGTTGGAGGTCATTATCCTAAGTGAATTAATGCAGAAAATCAGATACTACATGTTCTCACTCATAAGTGGGAGCTAAACAATGGGTACACAGTGACATAAAGGTGGTAAAAATAGACACTGGCCACTTCAAAAGAGGAGAGGCAAGAAGAAGTGCAAGGGCTAAAAAACTACCTGTTGAGTACTATGTTCACAATCTGAGTGATGAGTCCAATAGAAGCCCAAACTCCACCATTAGGCAATCATATATATATGAAACAAACCTGCACATGAACCCACTGACACTAAAATTTAAATACAAATAAATAAAAATAGATTAAAAAGGAGGAAAAAGGAAAGGCAGAATGAAGTTTATCACTGAGGAAATTTCAGTCCTATTTTCTCTCTCCATTCTCAATCAGTAATTCTAAACTAGAAGGGTCTATAAATTGACACACAATCTGCTCTTAAAGACTCCTAGAATGGAATAAAAAACTTGTTTGAGTGAACTTTCATACTTTTGTCCTAAGAAATATCTTAACCATGAAAAGATGGTGATGCTTAAAGGAAAGATAATATTTTTAAAAAGTTATTGTTATTATTACTAATTTTTTGCTGTCCAGCACGTGGTCCTGTATTCCCACAGCCTTGAGGAAGGCAAGACTGGGAGGCCTACTGCAACCAGTGTAAACCAGTATAACCAGAGTTTATACATGAGCACACTTTACCTTGCTACCTGGGACAATGAGGTAGGGTAATTACCACTTCCACTTATCCTGATTAACTATCTTGAGAGGTGTAATTTTTGCTAAACTTTGCTTTACTCTGGTATTAGGTTTGCAGGAGCTGTACATGTATATGGGGACACTGGTGAGTGTAGGTAGCGTATAGGTGCCATATATCTAGCAAGTCAAAGTTGTATGGCCATCACAAAACAAAAATATATTTTTCCCTTCTCTAATATTGATGATACTTTGGCATTAAGGTAAAATATTGAATAAGATTATGTAGAAGGGAAATACTCATCAGAGACATTTTTTTTCATTAATCATCTTGTCTAAATTTGTATTTGTACAATGAGAAAATCAATGGCATGTAATTCTGCCTTTCCATGCTGGAAGCTTTTTCCATTAAAGCAGCAATTACAGTGATAGAATTTTAAGAGTTAAAGTGTCTTTAAAGCTGTAATACAGTATAATATTTAGATAATTTTTAACATGTCAGGCAGTGTTGAACTATGTATGTTTGTCACCACATTTTATCTGATGATTCCTTTATATGTATAGTTCAATAAGCATTTCTTAAACTCTTTAGACTAGAGGGGAATCTCTTTTAATTCTCTAATTTCCTTTGCTAGAATCCATAAGAGACTATACAATTAATACTCCACTGTTACTAAAGTTGTCAGACTAGGCAACCCAACAAGTTCTTAGGGGAGCATATTTCAGTGTAAAACAGCCTCTATTTTTTTTTTTTTTATTATACTTTAAGTTCTAGGGTACATGTGCATAACGTGCAGGTTTGTTACATATGTATACTTGTGCCATGTTGGTGTGCTGCACCCATCAACTGGTCAGCACCTATCAATTCATCATTTATATCAGGTATAACTCCCCAATGCAATCCCTCCCCCCTCCCTCCTCCCCATGATAGGCCCCAGTGTGTGATGTTCCCCTTCCCGAGTCCAAGTGATCTCATTGTTCAGTTCCCACCTATGAGTGAGAACATGCGGTGTTTGGTTTTCTCTTCTTGTGATAGTTTGCTAAGAATGATGGTTTCCAGCTGCATCCATGTCCCTACAAAGGACGCAAACTCATCCTTTTTTATGGTTGTATAGTATTCCATGGTGTATATGTGCCACATTTTCTTAATCCAGTCTGTCACAGATGGACATTTGGGTTGATTCCAAGTCTTTGCTATTGTGAATAGTGCCGCAATAAACATACGTGTGCATGTGTCTTTGTAGTAGAATAATTTATAATCCTTTGGGTATATACCCAGTAGTGGGATGGCTGGGTCATATGGTACATCTAGTTCTAGATCCTTGAGGAATCGCCATACTGTTTTCCATAATGGTTGAACTAGTTTACAATCCCACCAACAGTGTAAAAGTGTTCCTATTTCTCCACATCCTCTCCAACACCTGTTGTTTCCTGATTTTTTAATGATGGCCATTCTAACTGGTGTGAGATGGTATCTCATTGTCGTTTTGATTTGCATTTCTCTGATGGCCAGTGATGATGAGCATTTTTTCATGTGTCTGCTGGCTGTATGAATGTCTTCTTTTGAGAAATGTCTGTTCATATCCTTTGCCCACTTTTTGATGGGGTTGTTTGTTTTTTTCTTGTATATTTGTTTGAGTTCTTTGTAGATTCTGGATATTAGCCCTTTGTCGGATGAGTAGATTGCAAAAATTTTCTCCCATTCTGTAGGTCGCCTGTTCACTCTGATGGTAGTTTCTTTTGCTGTGCAGAAGCTCTTTAGTTTAATTAGATCCCATTTGTCAATTTTGGCTTTTGCTGCCATTGCTTTTGGTGTTTTAGACATGAAGTCCTTGCCCATGCCTATGTCCTGAATGGTACTACCTAGATTTTCTTCTAGGGTTTTTATGGTATTAGGTCTAACATTTAAGTCTCTAATCCATCTTGAATTAATCTTCGTATAAGGAGTAAGGAAAGGATCCAGTTTCAGCTTTCTACTTATGGCTAGCCAATTTTCCCAGCAACATTTATTAAATAGGGAATCCTTTCCCCATTTCTTGTTTCTCTCAGGTTTGTCAAAGACCAGATGGCTGTAGATGTGTGGTATTATTTCTGAGGCCTCTGTTCTGTTCCATTGGTCTATATCTCTGTTTTGGTACCAGTACCATGCTGTTTTGGTTACTGTAGCCTTGTAGTGTAGTTTGAAGTCAGGTAGTGTGATGCCTCCAGCTTTGTCCTTTTGACTTAGAATTGTCTTGGCAGTGCAGGCTCTTTTTTGGTTCCATATGAACTTTAAAGCAGTTTTTTCCAATTCTGTGAAGAAACTCATTGGTAGCAACAGCCTCTATTTTAAAAGAGTTTTCTCTATCTTTCTTTAGTCAGCATCTTTATGAAACTAAATCTATGTTTTTTGCTTGTTTCACTATGAACATCATGATTAACAAGACAGACAAATAAAAACAATCTCTTTCAAGGCCTAAATTCAAGTGGTACTAACTTTATCTTACTAATTCTTCATAATGATTCTCTGTAGGTTTGAGATTGCTTTCTCAGAAGAAGCTTCAATATAATAGATATACACATAAAAAAGCTGAAATATATGATATATATATAAGCTGACATACACACACACACACACACATATATATATAATATATATATAAAACAATTTAAGTAAAGCAAATCAAATGGAATTGTACACATGGACAAAAACTCAAGTATAACTCTAATTTGTTTCTCTTCAACAAATAGTAGGTCCTACTACTTCTCAGTAAGCGCTATTCATTGTTAACGGTCTCATTGTTAACGGAAGTAAGAGTTACTTCTCAGTGAGCTCTATTCATTGTTAACAGGCAAATGTGTTAATATGCTTTAGCTCTGTGTGCCCATTCAAATCTCATGTTAAATTGTAATTTCCAGTGTTGGAAGTGGGGCCTGGTGGGTGGTGAATGAATCATTATGGTGATTTCTAACAGTTTAGCACCATTTCCCTAGTGCTGTCTCATGATAGATTTCTCACAATATCGGGTTATTTAAAAGTGTATGGCATGTCCCCCTTCACCTTCTCTCTCCTGCTCTGCCAAGTGAAGATGTGCTTGTTTCCCCTTCACCTTCTGCCATGATTGTAAGTTTCCTAAGGCTTCCCCAGTCATACCTCCTATACAGCCTGCAGAACTGTGAGTCAGTTAAACTTCTTTTCTTCATAAACTACCCAGTCTCACATAGTTCTTTATAGCAGTATGAGAACAAACTAATACATGTGTAGATAATATTTTAGGCAGATTTGCAATAATAATAAAAACCTAAACCAATCTGGCATTCTATGGGCAGAACAATCAGGCAGTAACTAGAGCTTGTCATGATTTTGCTATTTTCTCTCCAAACTAGCTACTAGGGGACCAGAGAGCTCTATATTCCAGGTGGGTGGAGAAAGCCAGAAAGAGAAAAAATTGAGGGACAGTTAATTTATTCTATCTTTCATCGTCTTTTCCACCTACCTTTTCTCTCCACCACTTGCAACCAGTTTACCCCACAAATCAATAGTCTGAAAACAGCAGTCAACAAAACATTAATTATTTATTTGGTCTGTTATAACTCAAAATTATTCTATCTTAATGTAAATATACTTTTATTTGTGGGCTTTTAATTTCACAATTTGGAAAACAAATGTGGACATTGTCATTGCAAATTCATTAACATTTCTCAATGGAAGAAGATATGTGAGGAGAATCAATATGTAAGTTCAAATATTCAGCTGAATGGATTATAAACTGTCTAGGCAGTTGACAATGAACTGCTCCCACAGATTAGCCATTTGTCATTAGGCAAGTTACATAAACTTTTTGTGCTCAAATTTCTTCATTAATAAAATGAGGATAATAATATTTCATAGAGTTGCTTTGAGGAATGTTATATAGTTTTAAAATGTTAATTCGTTAACTTAAATCAATACTTGGTTTGCAGAAAGAGCTCAGTTAGCATTAGCTGTTATTATAATCTAGTCCTTCAAAATCTACAATCTTTCTACTAAGGATAGTTAAAGAAAATTTATATCCTTAAATCATCTATGATTTTATGGTAGAATCATTTAAACAGTTTCAGCCTTTCTCAGTTAATAAAATATTTTCTCACTTGAAACCTCATCTTGTTATCTTAATTTTTCCTTCTGGTTTTTCTCAGAAAAATTTGGGTTTTTTATATAAAAATTGTTTCCCGTTGGTGGTAGGTTTATTCACAACATTGCTGTTCTGAATTCACAGTGGTTGGATTGATAGCTAGTGCTATACTTATGCTGTTTAGACTCTCTGTATTTATGTCCAACTCAATCAAAGATTTTGAGTTGTTGATAGTAAAAAAACTACCTATATTTGGGTCTATATTTTGAATACAACCCCATATTAAATCTGTTTTAACTAGACCAGCTCATTGACATAATAAACTCTCCTTTTGCTGAAGAAATCTAAGATCCCAAATGAGATAGTTTATTAGAGAAAAAAACATTAATAAGAGCCTTGTTTCTTCCAATCAATTCCCTTCTTACTGCAGTACTTCCAACTCTAGTATTCCACTTCTGCTTCCTCCAAGCATATATAAACAAACTACACACTCAGAATTTGGTGTGATTGACAATTTCCATTCACAATACCAGTCAAGTTATGCTTAAGATGAATTGGATTATGTGAAAAGATAAGTTTTCTATTCATCTACCTATATGCTGTCAGTCATCTCTCATAAATTCTAGACTTCTGCTGCCAAAGGCAAGAAAAGAGTAACATATATACTCCTTGCAGATAAGCTGACCATGGTAATTTCTTAAGAATTATGAATGGAGTTGAGAAAGGACAACCTTTGTCACCTTTACAGCCATTTAATAATCTCTAACTCTGATTGGAATCTTCCCATGTATGTTAGGTGCTCTGCCCAATGTCTTCCTCTGTAGTTATTAGTTAATTAATTTATTTGTTATATTTTATTTTGCTATTCCCTTTGAAAATGAAAATGTGTAACAACATGATGTATTTGGCCTGCTCTGGTTAAAGTTAAATACCGCCTTTTTAATTTTCACTTTCAAAGAAGATATGTGACAAATGACATAGTAATTTTCCTATTTCTTCATGTTCATAAAACATTGATAATATGATTTTTACCTTCCCTTTGTTCTCAATTAAATGAAATGTTCCAATACAATTAACGTGCTCCTGCAATTTAGGTTTTCTTTAGAGGTTTCTCTTGTCTCTGATTAACAGCATTTTCCATCCATTCTGAGAACCCCCGACCGCTATTCAGAATGTTCCATTATGCCTGCCAGCTATAAATACAATTGTGAACCAATATCATTTTAATTGTTTCACTAATAACTTGTTTTAAATGATTCAACAGTCATCAGGAAAGATAAGTGCTCTTGTACCCTGCAGGCTTATGGGCATGGTGGTATGAGGCAATGTGGAGTGCTGTATCTGAATAATGAAACCGTATGCAGAAGATAATGACAAAGCACTCACATTGCTGTAAAGATAAATGAAAACAGTAGATCTTCTTTTCTCAGTAATATAACATCCATTTCTAGCTCCCATTTCAATCATTAGCCCTTCCAAACAGATTAATGTACAAATACACATATGCAACATGTCCCATCGTAATATGCTCCCATTTTTCCAGGCGGACTGTGAATGATGGAATTAATGAGCTTTACAAATGCTCTTGTTAATTAACAAAAATTGTTACTTTCTCATTTGGGGGGGGGTTATAAATTAGACTTAATTACTGCAAATAATTGCAACTGCCAGGCACTGAGCAACTCCTTCTCATTCGATTCTTTCAGTGGCAAATCAACAATTGCAACCCTTGCCTATTTGTGTAGATGAATTTAATAAGCAAACAGCCCTTTTATGTTAATGGTTTACTGGCATTCATGGGCCTGGCAGGAGAAATGTGCTGGGGGAGGGTTTGCTAATGGCAGCACATAATCACATTAATTAAAATATAACTGCCATTTAAAGATTTGTAGTGTGGAATTAGAACATGTTGGGAACTGAGAAAATCAAGCTAGAGTGCATATTAGCACCATTACTCTGTGTTCCCTGCACAGCAGTCAGCAACCTCATGTGTCATAAATGTAATTTATGAGTGCTATTTGCTTTGAAATATATGTTTTTAGTTCACTCATTAGAATGTAAAAATTTGCAGTGTCTGCTTCAGAAGGTTCAAAATAAATTCACTAAAAGCTGAGACTCATGATGTGTTTTTAACAAATTCCTCAACAATTTTTTTAATTGCAACTTTTGTTATTTCTTAAGATAAAAGCAACTGTCTTCCTTTCTGAAGACAAATTTAAGTCTCAATGCTACAATAAATTGTGCATCTTTAGTCATACTTACATAATTCAGTCTAATTTTTATTGCATCTTTAATAAACACAGTCCTCAATTTTGTCTCTTTGTTCCTAAGAAGGTTGGCGGGAACTGCTTAACGCTTTAAAGTTCGGCACATGCAGAGAAGATAGTTGAGAAAATGTCTTGTAAAGCTTTTCATTAGTCTCTTTCTCAGATACACTCATTAGTTTTAAAGCTATCCTTGATCTAAATCAGTCCCATTTATATTTCGCCTACAAAGAGGCTATGAATGTGCCCTGGATAAATTACCGAGGGACTATAGCAATACCTAGGGAAACTATGCTTAATTGATTCTTAATAATGTCAAAAGGATTCTAGTTCCAGGAATCAGCGGAGTGTAACCAAATTGCATCTTACTAAAATCTCATACCTTTAATAGTGTAAGAATTTACAATAAATTTTTATTTTTCTTTGTTTGAACAACCCATACAGTTCTCCAGTTCTAGAACTACAATCTTAACCTTCTAAATAGATGGAATTAACTGAAATACAGTGTGCATGATTCTTAGAGACAGTGTGTTGCTGTATTTGTAAACTGCTTAGACAGCTTTCGAACACCAGTAATTTGAGTATGCTATAACTAAAGAGAGGATTGCTTCTGTCAGCCCTGGAAAACTGATATCCCAGCCACACTAATGAAGGATCTATTTATGTGGAGTCCAGGGCTATAGCTGATACTGTTTCTCAAGCTAAACCTTGTGTCACTGAGGAAGCAGTGCTTCTTGGAGCCAAGGATGACTCCTCCTGAGTCTTCAGCCCTTTAAGGTTTCAATAGGCTTGTTAAGTGTAAAGGTAGAATGCAGGAGCATTCTGGTAGTTTTCACGTAGAATAAAATAGGCATTAAAATGCATTAATGCAATTATATAGTCCCAATGTTTAGGGTTTTCTTTCTACTTGGGGTGCTGTGTTGCAATTTTCTGCCCATGTGTTCTTACTTAGTCCCTTTCACTAGTGGCATGTCATTTTAGGGTAGATAGTTGGGTATGGGGAGCTGTTTCTGCCTACAGAACAGAATTTTCATTATGTCTTGCTTTTACTTTACATGTAAATTTTGTTTTGATTCACATTTGTGGCATCTAGAAAAATTATATCTATTGAAATATTATTTCTGGTGTGTAGGGTAGTTAGTGTGGCAACTATAGACTTTTGGGGCCTTTTCAGCCTCGGTCCAAGAATGAGCCAATACAACCATTTAACTGTGTAATTAGGAAATTGAGACTCACTTCAAATCATTAAGTGATTGGTCCAAGGACACATAAAGGTGAATGCAAAGGTACAATCAACCTGTAGGAAGTACCTATATCTTTTCTCCCCTGATTTTTCAGTAAGTGTTTTCTATGTTCTACTAGGAAAACTGAGAATATCTCTATTTTTGTTGTTCTTATTGTTTGATTTTTTAAACTGTCATTTTGTTTTAATATAGTTTAATAAACATTTATTTTATGCCCTTGACTAGACACTGAAGGATCATATTTGGAAAACACATGGACTTGCACTTAAGTTGTCTAGTTTGCTAGGATAGAGAAAAGCCACAAACATAGGTATATTAAATCTCACTTGGCAAATGCTTACATAGAGATGTGTGCTGGGTGTATTAGAAATATATAGAGGGCTTTAGGCATCTAAGGATAAAGGAAGAACATGTTTACAGGAAAGGACTATGAAACAGTATATTGTATGCTGTAAAATATATATGTCTTTATACTACCAGAGACTCCAGCGGCGAGCAAGGGTGTGACAGGAGGTGAGGCATAGGGGCTAAACCCTATGCCATATATGGGGCATTGGATCAGATAATGCAGGGCCATTGGTCACTTATCCACATGAGGGTGACGTGATCAGATTTTTATGTTAGATTGATCATTATGGGATAATATAAAGGATAAATTAATGGTATAAAATTTGAGGCAGAGAAACAAGTCAGGAAGCTGTTGATAGGACACCAATAGCAGGAATAGAGAGAAAAAAACACATATTGAAAAGATTTAGAATGAAAAGTTTCAGGACTTGAATACATTTTTATATGTAAGAGTGAGGAATAAGGAGAGAATAATCTCATGTTTTCTAGGCATCTGATATAGAGGCTAGCTTTATGACGTTTTCACCTGATTGACTGCCTAACTTGCTCTGGCATTTGCTTTACTTTGAAAATGCAAGAACTTCAGTCTGATTTAGTACTTTGAGGACAGTATAAAATAAATTAAACAACTTTGGAGTAAAAGAAACCTGAATCAAGGCCCTCACTCTGTCATTTTACTTAATAACTGTGCTATTACTTTAGTTACTAGCTATGTTACTTTGGGTAAGATATTAACCTATCTTAGACACAGTTTTGGAACTGCAAAATTGTGTTTCTTTGTTAAGACAATGCTATCCATGAGCTGATTTTGTAAGGTGCTTAGTGTGGTGTCTGCAACCTAAGTGATTAAAAAGTGGTGTCGATTATTGTTGCTGCTCACTAAGAAGCGTAGTTAAGGGAAACTTCAGATGCAATTGAAAGTGTCAATATAAGCATCTCCTCTCTTGGGATCATGACTGACACTTCTTTTGTCTCCCTAAGCAAATAATATTGTGTTGATATAGATCAGGTTCTTAAGACATATTTGTCTAATGTATGCAAAAATAAATGAATGTCCCTATCCAACCTCCTGCAGAAAAAGAGGATTCTGACTTGCTGTTACAGTCATGTATTTAAACTGAAAGAAAATTTTACTTTCAATACTGCATGTTCTGCTAAATGTTAAATGACAAGCAAAGCTTCCAATAATGAGATTGGGGAATGCCATCACTCCACAGGTACGGAAGCCAGTTCATTGCAATTCAGCACTATAGCACAGGGACTAGGCTGCTTAATTTAGTGCTATCATCATTGTTTTTATATGAAAAGAGACTTAAATTGGAAATAGCCACTTACCAGCTTTCCTAGAGTGCCCTTGTTCCAGGAATGGGTAAGTGGTTTCTTTGGACCCTAACTGACATCTAGGTTCCCACGTACCAACTTTCTACATTATAGAAACTTGGTAACAGATTATGGTTGTCATACTGGTAAAAGTGAGGATTATTTCACATTTCTGAGTATAAAAATGAAGCTGAGTCACTATAAAATTTACCCTCTCTTTAGAAAAATTTTTCAAAGTAAAAATAGAAATCTTCTGGAGATCTTATTTTGACCTTAGTTCAACCCTTCACATTATTCCAAAGTGTTTTCAAATGGTTGTGCAAGTAATCAGTAAAGTTTATAAAATGAATCGCTATGTATTAATTGGGTAGCCCCATTGCACATAACATAATAATATGGTAGGAACACTATATACAGCCTATTAGATGCCAAACACTTTTCACCTAATGCAAGCACAACAAAGCATAACAAAGCATCAACTGACAAAGGGCAACGATGGAGAAACTTTTCAGAATGCTTAGGGAAGATTCAAGTATAAAGTGACTTATAGTTGTAAGCTGTCTAGTTTTTTACCAAACAGACTGAAACTCAAGGTCTTCACTTCATGTCTTAAATGACACTTTGAAAATACAGAATACTATATGGCAGCGGATTTCACTGCCATGACTAAAAGTGTCTACGTCATTAACTCTGACAGCTCCAAGTTATGACTCCTTTATAAACTTGGCGGTGCTTCTAGAATTCTCATTCAGCTGGAAGTAAAATGATCTCAATGAACACTTGATGCAAGATCAAGGGTCAAGAGGTGACAACTAGTGTCTAGGGAAGTTCCTGTGTTTAAGATTTCCATTCTGCTGCTCACTCACAAACGCATGTATGTACCATTTGGTATTCCGTGTGTTATGATTGCATAGTACTTTGTCAATTTTCCTTTATTGCAGTAATTTAGGATGTATATTTGTGTGTCAGTGTTCTATCTATCTATATAGGTGTCTGTCCACCTGTGATACTTTGTCATTTTTTAAGCATCAGAACACTAAAAGAGTACCTGGCACATAGTAGGAAATCTGTAAATAGTACCATGTGTTTAATGGAAGGAATTCATTTATATACTTAAGTGTTTTAAGATATGGTTTGTCAAAATAAAATATGTAGGTATCTTGTAGGAAAATTACCATAGCTTATGAGCAATAAAGCCACTGAAGAACTTCCATTTTAAGATTATGGACTGAGTCCATGCTTCCAGCTTTCTACTCCTCTAGATCCCTGGAAATGATTGATCTGATGAGATACTTTATAAACCACATCTGTGCAGAAAAACAAGAAGAGTACCTCTTAGTTAACCAAAAACTCATATGAAAAATCCCACTAGATATATAGAAGACAAGATCAGGTTGAAACTTTTGACAAATGTAACAAAATATTATAATAGTAAAATTAGTTTCTCTCTGTCTCAGTTTCAGCTAAGGACCCAAAAGAAGAGAATAAAATATTTGTTATGAATGCTTACCTCATTATTTGGGTGATGGTTACACTACAAGTCCATATTTAAACACTACACAATATATCCAGGTAACAAAATTCCAATTTCACCCCTTAAATATGTAGAAATAATTTATAAAATAGCTTAAAAAATAATACGTACCAAAGTCTGAAGTGTTATATAAAACCTTGCAGGAAGGGCATGCTGCGAAATTATAAAGTGTGTTCTGCCATATGTTGCTTCCCACTAAACTGCAATGAGAATTTATGGGAGAGACCTGTGTGGAGGAATTATCTGAAGATACTAGTCAGTATCCATTTTGAAAGAAGCAGGGCATCTGAAAGGAGGAGCACTGTGTGTGTTCAGAAAGCTTAGATATATCTTCTCTGGAGTTGAAAGGTGTGGACAGGTGTTTGACTTACAGGCAAGTTCTAATGATGTTTGATTGACTTGAGCTGGCAGAGAAAAGAGAAGGAAGGCTGTTGAGAGAAAACCGCTTCCTACTGGTGACTTGTTTTCCTAGGGACCAGATGTGGGCCCATGTGAGGAATCCAATTTGGAGTTGCTTTCAAAGGAAAACTGCCCGAGAAAAAGTCTTGAAAACTGTGAACTATCCCAAACTAAGTAAGGGATATGTTGCTAAAAGCCCAGGGGAGGGGAGAAATTTTAAGTGGCCAGCTGGAGGAGATTATGTCCCATAGCCTTGGAACTACAAATCAAGATCTCCAAGTGCGCTGCAAATGCAACCCCAAAGAGGAACAGTTGTTTTTGTAATTGTATAATACCCAGAAGGCTCTGTTGCCAGATCATAATGGAAGACCCTATACACTACTTCCTTACCCCTGTCTCTACTAGAACCAGAGTCAGGAGGATCCCAAACAATCTAGGCTAGAGTATGACAGATGAGAAAATTGAATTAGAGTTTGGACAATTGTCATATTATTGTAAGTTTGATTTAGATGTTTTTAATACTTGGAAAAAAGAGTTGTTTCATATGTAACAACAGCAACAAAAAGCTGTTGGATCTCTTTGAAATTTTATCTGAAAGGCAGGATTGAGTTGGTGTACTGAAAAGATTAGAAGGGAAAACCAGTAGGTTAATTGACTGTGTTATTTCTGACTGTGCCCTTCAACATTCAACTCATTCCATAAATTGTTCATATATTTATAGGAAAATAGTGTTTTTGAAAGAAGGTCTTTGCCTAAAAGTGGAGGAATCTTGGCACGATAAGTAATTAAGTTCCAATTAACATGAATACAAGATGCAGTTCTACAGTAAGAGAAACTTCTGTGTGTGTATGTATACATACAAACACGTGTGTATGCACGCACATGGCATAGGCCAGGTCATCCTCTCCAATGAAGAATGGAGGAGGGAGAATGTCTTCCTTTTCCATTCTCTATTCTCACTCTAAATGAGACAAAATATAATCCATGACAGAACATCATATCCTGACTTCCAGTCAAAGTTCCACAAGTAGTTTCAGGAGACAGCCTAATATGAATACCCTGATGGTAATTACTAAGCATTTGAAGAAAGGCAACACCATAACAAAGGCGCACCATCAACAAATGGTGTAATTACCATCAGAGAAAACAAAGTTAACAGAACAGTTACAACAGATTCTAAAATGAACTTTTTTTTTTAATTCTGAAATAGATATGGACCATTCAAAAAGCCAATAAATATTATAACATTGTTTTATTTATATTGAATACAAAAGAAAAAGTAGATGAAATAAAATAGCTGGATGGTTATAGCTGAAAATTATTGAGCAGGAAATTGGGTAGAACTGTTCTAAAATAATAGAACATATAGAAGTTTTAAAAAATGGATGAATAGGTCAGGCGCAGCTCCTCACGACTGTAATCCCAGCACTTTGGGAGGCTGAGGTGGGCAGATCACCTGAGTTCGAGACCAGCCTGGTCAACATGGTGAAACCCTGTCTCCACTAAAAATACAAAAATTAGCCAGGTGTGGTGGCAGATGCCTGTAATCCCAGTTACTCAGGAGACTGAGGCAGGAGAATCACTTGATCTTGGGAGGCGGAGGTTGCAGTGAGCTGAGATTGTGCCGTTGCACTCCAGCCTGGGCGACAAGGGCAAAACTCGAAAGAAAGAAAGAGAGAAAGAGAGACAGAGAGAAAGAGAGAGAGAGAAAGAAGAAAGAATGAAAGAAGAAAGAATGAAAGAAGAAAGAAGAAAAGAAAAAGGATGAATAAAGAAATGTATGGGATATGAAGGATTGATTAAGTTGAGAATTTTTTTTTATAGTTAGTATTAGGCTAGAAAACAAAATTCACCAAATTTCAGTGACCTATCACATTGAGCTTTGATTTCTCAGTCTCCCAAATCTGCTCCATGTCCAGTCTGCTCTTCAGAGCAGTGTTCCATCATGTGCCAGCTTTGTAATTCAGACAAAAGAAAGCAGAGGATCATAATGGCACTATGCACCACCTATTCAATGCTTCCACTAGAGAGTTCATTGCCCACAGCAAGGTACATGGCAAATTCTAATTTCAGGGATGGAAAGATGCAGTCCTTGCTTGTGTCTGAAAAGAAAGAAAGCATCACAGTGTACAGATGGGTCAGAGAGGGAGAATGGACAGAAAGTAATATTCAGAAGTATAATAAAAAATGTTGTCTTAGAGCTGTAGCCAAACATTTATCTTCATGTGAAAATAATTCATAAAAGTTTACACTATCTGCCTAGCACGGTTCTGAATGCTAGATGTCACCTGTGTTTCAACAGTGATCAAAAGAGACACAAGCTTTGACCTCATGGCATTCAAGTTATAATAGAGGAAAACAACATTGGCAAGTGGTTGACAAGTTTGATCAAGAAAAAAACAAAAGAGAATGTAAATACCAAAGAATTACAGAATATATAACAATAGAATATAACTTCAAAAACAAAAAAAATTACAAAACTAATAAGGAATATTCAGAGGTATTTACCAACAATTTGGAATTATTATATTACTACTGGAGAATGTAAAATTCCAATATCAGTATAAAGAAAAGTAGTATTAGAGCCAAAGAGAAAAGTAAAATGCTTCTCAAGGTCAGTAATCAGTATAACCTTTCTCCGTGATTTATCCAACAGCAGAGATTTCCTTAATTTTCTGTATCTAACTATTTACATAAAAGAATTATCTATTTATTGAAATGTTAAGAATTAAGTTCATAACCATATGGGTAAGTAGTTCTTTTGTTTTACACATGGCCCATTCATATTTCTTAATGTATTCTTGAAACCCTATTTTTATATTTTCCAGATAATTTTCCATTTAATTTAAAGGTATATATCATGTTGTATATATACTGTCTAAAGTGAAAAAGATCTGTATCTCATATAATTTGTTTTCTCTCTATTTTTTACTATTTGTGTTTATTTTTTTCTCTTGATTAGCTTTGCTAAAAACTATCTTGATTTTATTATTTTTACAGATTAACCGCTAATAGTCTCTTACTTTTATCTATTTGTCAATAGCACTTTTATATATTATTTGTTGCTGCTTTCAAAAATTATTTCTTATTATTATTATTATTTTATTTTATTTTAAGTTCCGGGATACATGTGCAGAATGTGCAGGTTACATAGGTATACATGTGCCATGGTGGCTTGCTGCACCTATCAACCTGTGATCTAGGTTTTAAGCCCTGCATTCATTAGGTACTTGTCCTAATGCTCTCCCTCCCCTTGCCCCACACCCCACTACAGGCCCCGGTGTGTGATGTTCCCCTCCTTGTGTCCATGTATTCTCATTGTTCAACTCCCACTTATGAGTGAGAACACGCAGTGTTCAGTTTTCTGTTCCTGTGTTAGTTTGCTGAGAATGATGGCTTCCAAATTCGTCCATGTCCTTGCAAAGGACATGAACTCATTCTTTTTTATGGCTGCATAGTATTCCACAGTGTATATGTGCTACATTTTCTTTATCCAGTCTGTCATTGATGGGCATTTTGGTTGGTTCCAAGTCTTTGCTATTGTAAATAGTGCTGCAATAAACATACATGTGTATATGTCTTCATAGTAGAATGATTTAAAATCCTTTGGGTGTATACACACAGTGAAGGGATTGCTGGGTCAAATGGTATTTCTGGTTCTAGAATCACCACACTGTCTTCCACAATGGTTGAACAAATTTACACTCCCTCCAGTGGGGTAAAAGCATTCCTATTTCTCCACAGCCTTGCCAGCATCTGTTGTTACTCAACTTTGCAATAATCACCATTCTAACTGGAGTGAGATGGTATCTCATTGGGGTTTTGATTTGCATTCCTCTAATGACCAGTGATGATGAGCTTTCTTTCATTTGTTTTTTGGCCGCATAAATGTCTTCTTTTGAGACGTGTCTGTTCATATCCTTTGCCCACTTTTTGATTTTTTTTCTTGTAAATTTGTTTAAGTTCCTTATAGATTCTGGGTATTAGACCTTTGTCAAATGGTTAGCTTGAAAAAGGTTTCTCCCATTCTGTAGGTTGCCTGTTCACTCTGGTGATAGTTTCTTTTGCTTTGCAGAAGCTCTTTAGTTTGATTAGATCCCATTTTTCGATTTTGGCTTTTGTTGCAATTTCTTTTGGTGTTTTAGTCATGAAGGCTTTGCCCATTCCTATGTCCTGATTGGTATTGCCTAGGTTTTCTTCTGCAGTTTTTATGGTTTTGATTTTTATATTTAAGTCTTTAATCTATCTTGAGTTAATTTTTGTATAACAGGTAAGGAAGAGGTCCAGTTTCTGTTTTCTACCCATGGCTTCTGCTTTCAATATTTAGTGTTTCCTTAAGGAGGTCTTGTAAGGCTGGCCTGGTGGTGACAAAATCCCTCAGCATTTGCTTGTCTAGAAAGGATTTGATTTCTTCTTCGCTTATGCAGCTTGATTTGGCTCGATATGAAATTCTGGGCTGAAAATTATTTTCTCTAAGTATGTTGAATATTGGCCCCCACTCTTTTCTGGCTTCTAGGGTTTCTGGCTACCCTTCTAGGGTTTCTGGCTACCCTTCTAGGGTTGTCTCTGGCTACATTTTTCCTTCATTTCAGTCTTGGAGAATCTGATGATTATGTGTCTTGGGGTTGCTCTTATCGAGGAGTATCTTAGTGGTGTTCTCTGTATTTCCTGAATTTGAATTGTTGACCTGTCTTGCTAGGTTGGGGAAGTTCTCCTGGATGACATCCTAAAGTATGTTTTCCAGCTTGGTTCCATTTTCCCTGTCACTTTCAGGTGCACCAATCAATCGTAGGTTTGGTCTTTTCACATAGTCCCATATTTCTTGGATGTTTTGTTTGTTCTTTTTCATTTTGTTTTCTCTAATCTTGTCTTCACGCCTTATTTCAATAAGTTGATCTTCAATCTCTCATATCCTTTTATACTCGTGATCAATTCGGCTATTGAAACTTGTGTATGCTTCACCAAGTTCTGACGCTGCATTTTCCAGCTCCATCAGGTCATTTATGTTCCTCTCTAAACCGGTTATTCTAGTTAGCAGTTTCTGTAACTTTTTTTTCAAGGTTCTTAGCTTCCTTGCATTGGGTTATAACATGCTCCTTTAGCTCATAGGAGTTTGTTATTACCCACCTTCTGAAGCCTACTTCTGTCAATTCATCAATCTCATTCTCCAGCCAGTTTTGTGCCCTTGCTGGAGAGGAGTTGTGATCATTTGGAGAAGAGCCATTCTGGTTTTTAGGAATTTTCAGTGTTTTTGCGCTGGTTTTTCCTCATCTTCACAGATTTATCTACCTTTGGTCTTTGAGGCTGATGACTTTTGGATGGGGTTTTTGTGTGCGGATACTTTATGTTGATGTTGATGATGTTGCTTTGTGTTTATTAGTTTTTCTTCTAACAGGCCCCGCTTCTGCAGGTCTGCTGCAGTTTGCTGGAGGTCCACTCCAGACCCTGTTCACCTGGGTGTCACCAGCAGAACTGCAGAACAGCTAAAATTGGTGCCTGCTCCTTCCTCTGGAAGCTTCATCCCACAGGGCTACTGATCTGATGCCAACCAAAGCTCTCCTGTATGAGGTGTATATCAACCCCTTTTGGGAGGTTTCTCCCATTCAGGAAGCACAGGGGTCAGAGACCCACTTGAGGAGATAGTCTATCTTTTAGCAGAGCTGGTGCGCTGTGCTGGGAGAATCCCTCTTGTCAAGATCAATTGCTCTCTTCAGAGCCAGCAGGAAGGAACAATTAAATCCACTGAAGCTGCACCCACAGCCTCTGCTTCCCCCAGGTGCTCTGTTCCAGGGAGATGGGGGTTTTGTCTGTAAGTCCCTGACTGGGGCTGTTACCTTTCCCTCAGCGATGCCCTGCTCAATGAGGAGGAGTCTAGAGAAGCAGTCTGGCCACAGACACTTTGCTGTGCCCAGCCCAGACCTCCTAGCCTCCTTAGCACTCTCAGGTGAAAACTACCTACTCAAGCTTCAGTAATGGTGGACACCCCTCCCCACCCCAAGCTTGATAGTCTCACGTTGACTTCAGACTGCTGTCTGGCAATGAGGATTTCAAGCCAGTGGTTCTTAGCTTGCTGGGCTCTGTAGGAGTGGCATCCTCTGAGCCAGACCACTTGGCTCCCTGGCTTCAGCCCCCTCTCCAGGGGAGGGAATGCTTCTGTCTCACTGCAGTTCCAGGCACCACTGGGTATGAAAAAATACTCCTGCAGCTAGCTCAGTGTCTGCCCAAACCACTGCCCACTTTTGTGCTTGAAACACAGGGCCCTGGTGGAGTAGGCACGTGAGGGAATCTCCCAATCTGCAGATTGCAAAATCCGTGGGAAAAGCATAGTAACTCGGCATGTTACTATGCCGAGTACCTCATGGTTTCCCTTGGCTTGGGCAGGGATGTCCCCAGCTCCTTGCACTTCCCTGGTAAAGTAATGCCCCACCCTGCTTCTGCTCACCCTCCATGGGTTGGACCCACTGTCTAACGAGTCCCAGTGAGATGAACTGGTTACCTCAGTCAGAAACACAGAAATCACCCACCTTCTGCGTTGGTCTCCATGGGAGCTGCAGATCAGAGCCGTTCCTACTGGGCCATCTTAGCCCCTCCCCTTTCTTAATTATTTTCTTTCTTATGTGTTCTTAATTTTATTTTGCAGACCTTTAATTTCTTAAATAAAATCTTAACTCAATTATTTTCCTTCTGTTTTAAAACTAATTCAATTATTTAAAGTTTTGTGTATCCAAAATAAAATGTTAACACTTTTTTGTATACTATAATCTGCAACATTCTTTTTTCTTTCCTGATATTGAAGTTCTGCTTTTGTTTTTTACCCAGTAATTATGTTGGTAAGGATTTATTTTTAACTTTCCGGTGATAAATCTGGTTATCATACTTTTAAAAAGTATTCATCTCTTGATTTCTTCAGTTGTCATCAAATAATGTAAATTATGAAAATTTTAACTTTTAGGCTGAAAGAAAGCAGTTCTTATGGCCTAGAACATTAGTCATTTTTGTAAAATATCTGCAGACAATACAAAATAATTATCCTCACATTAGAGCATGCAAAGTTTTGTGTATTATAGACATTAATCAATCCAATTCCCTATCTTACATTTTTTTGTTCAGGTGAACTGTTACAATTAAAAGAAGGTGTAACTTCTGGAAAACTGACTGTTTATAAAACTTGTCCACTTTTGTAGTTGATATTATGTTATATAAACCATAAAGGGTCATTACTATTATGTTTTCATTAGTACCTACAACCTTTTAATATGAAGTTTTCCATTTAGTATTATTTAATACATGTTGACTCCAATTTATCATTTTAGACAACGTTCAGCATTCCAATTGCTATTGCTGTTCTTTTATTTGTCTCAAGAAGCAAAAATTTCTAAAAATCTCTCAAACAAAAGAGAGTATACCACAAGAAGACACATGCATCGAAACCCAATCTGAGAACCCCTTAGAACAGAAGTTTACAAACTTCTTGTCTACAATAAAACAAACAAACAAAAAAAACCCAACACATGTTTCTGTTCACTATTTAAGGGTTTACAAGCAAAGTCAAAATTAAGAATAATATAAATGTACTTACATAAGAGAGAAAACCAGTTTCTGCAAAATTCAAAATATAATAATTGAACAAAATATTTTACTATACAGATTGATTAATAAGAAGAATAGGATTATTTTCTGAGGAGACAGCATTTTGCTTAATTGGGGTTCAGAGTTACTGTTTCCCATCATGAAAATCAATTGTTAATTGCAAATGTTCTTCTGTTAATAATGATCTGTTATGAGATTTTACATACTCCATCTTAAAATATGAAATGTGTGTTCTTTCATACAGCATGTCTTATAACACTGTGGTTTAACTGTAGTGATGTGATCACCACATAGTCTCTGTCACAAGTATTCCACTCTGCCACAATAGCACAAAAACAGCCATGAACAATTCATAAACGAATGGATGTGCTATGTTCTAACAACTTCATTTATGAACTCTGAAATTTTAATTGAATTATATTCTTATATGTCACCAAGTTTTTGTTTTTTTTGGGGGGGGTTAAAATAATTTAAACTTGTTAAACTATTACTGCTTTGTGAGCGGTACAAAAGTAGGATGTGGGCTGCATCTGGCCGATGTGCTGTGAATTGCTGAGCCATGCTTTAGAAACAGGAATTCCTGATGAATGCCTCCTTTTCAATCTTTCATAGGCCATTTACTGTTTTTCTCATGATGTCCCTGCTTCTCTCAATTTTTCATTTCCTGATACTATTTTTCAGATTCCTCATCCCCTCCTCAAAATACCTTTCCTCTTTTTTATCCCTTTCTTCTTAATTTCTCTTTTAGTCTTTATTTTATTTTATTTTTCATAGAGACAAGGTCTCACTGTATTACCCAGGTTGGTCTCCAACTCCAGGACTCAAGCAATCCTTCCGGGAACCTTGGCCTTGCAAAGTACTAGGATCATAGGTGTGAAGCACTGTGTCAGGCCATTCTTATTAATAATTTCTTAATTTCTTCTCCTTCATGTTGCATTTCCTATTGGCCTCCCTTATGAGCATGCCCTCACTCTGCTTCACAGAATTTATTTGACTTTAGTTGCTACACTGCATTGCCCCATTAACTCAGCTGTATTTCCTAATTCAAATAACTAAGACAGAGGGAATTTAATTGCTCTCATTTATTATCCCATAATTTTCATGTCTTAACGTAAATCACAGATATTCCCAACAAATGGTTGTCCCTGAGTCCAGAGTACATCCTCAGCCTAACCAACCGTGAGGAAGTGGTAGTGTAGTGGATCTCCTTCAGTCCTATTTATGGCCACCTCCTTAACATGGACTGTGTGGCAGATATGTCTACTTAGAAGGAACCTCAAAGCGAGATAGGCATTTTGAGGCTCAATTTGTCCTGTGCCTTTTTTTTTTTTTTTTTTTTGAGATAGAGGAGTCTCACTGTTGTTGCCGGGCTAGAGTGCAGTGGGGCGACCTCAGCTCACTGAAACCTCAGACTCCCAGGTTCAAGTGATTCTTCTGGCTTAGCCGCCCGAGTATCTGAGATTACAGACACCTGCCATCACGCCTGGCTAATTTTTGTATTTTTAGTAGAGACAGGATTTCACCATCTTGGCCAGGCTGTTCTCGAACTCCTGACCTCAGGTGATCAACCTTCCTTGGCCTCCCAAAGTGCTGGGATTACAGGCGTGAGCCACCACGCATGCACTTTCTTTTGTTTTTTATATTTGCATGTTACATTTCATCAAATCCTTTCATTTTAGATTATCTGAATCACTTTGATTTTAGGTGTGCTTCTTGTCAAATATGACGTGATTACCTCAACTTCGGTGTGTTTGACTTTAGTGGGTTTCCTGATCTTGTTCTATGGTTATCATTTACCCTTCTAGGTGACTTTTATAATCATCTTGTCAATTCTCATAAAATTGTAGTTGTAATTTTGTTTTTTTAATTAATTTGGAGATAAGTGACATCACCAAATTTTATCTTTTCATCTCGAAACATAATGGGACACTTTATTTATGAAGGCCTCAGGATATTGAGTGCAATCCTGCAGTTTATTTTTATTGTTACTTCTATTTTAAATAAGATAGTTTTACTGAATTTTTAAATTTTACAAAATTGTTGATTAATCATATATATGGAATATGCATACAAACATGCACACA
>NW_012114710.1:19206787-19213439 GCF_000951035.1 Colobus angolensis palliatus | reverse complement strand
ATTTTTGAGTGTTTAGAGAATGTCCCAGGATTTTGGAATTCTGGTGAAAATACCAGTGAAAAATACCTTGGCCTTTTGAGTCTGCAGTCTAGTGACGGAGACAGCCACAAGAAGTGTAATAAATAGGTAACCATACAATATCTTAGCTGTAGAAAATAAAAGGTAGAGCAAGGTGTAGGGGATTGTGAGAAGGAAATGAGATGAGGGACTACAATTTCAAAAAAGTACTGTCCAAGTAAAACTCATGGAAAATGATCAATTCTCAGTTATCCCAAAGATCTCAAATTGAAATGTCGAGCTGCTGCCTGTCCCTCAGTAGGAGACCATACAACTACCTGGAGAATGGCACAAGTTAGGTTTTGGGACTTAGAATAAACCTCTTACCATCACTGAAAATGTTGTCATTAATGAAACTGGAAGTATGTTGTGACTTTTGGTATGTTTCCATCAATGAATCAGTGTCGATGGAACACAGTTGATCAACATAGTTGATATAGTTTGGATGTTGTCCTTGCCAAAATATTATGTTGAATTTTACTCTCTAATGTTGAAGATGTGGCCTGGTGGGAGATGTTTGGATCATAGGAGCAGTTTCTCATGAATAATTTAGCACCATCCTCTTGGTACTGTCCTCAAGACAATGAGTTAGTTCTTGCAAGATCTGGTGGTTTAAAAGTGTGTGGCACCTCCACTCTGTCTCTTGCTCCTGATCCCACCATGTGAGACACCTGCTCCTCCTTCACTTTCTGCCAAAATTGTAAGCTTCCTGGGGCTTCTCCAGAAGCAGATGCCAGTGTTATGCTTCCTGCACAGCCTGAAGAATATGCTTCCGGTACAGCCTGAAGAACCAGAACCATGAATCAATTAAACCTCTTTTCCTATAAATTACCCAGTCTCAGGTAAGTATGGCCTAATACAACAGCATAGACTTATTATTTTTGAGCTTGGTCTTCTGAGAAATGAGAGTAAACGGATACCTAGTAGAAAGCTCTCCTTTGGTTCTGATGGCCTAGTGCTGAAAAGCAACTTTTTTTTTTTCTTGTTACTTTTTCCTTCCTTTTTGTTTTGTTTTGTTTTAACACCAGTTCCTTACCCACATAGCTGGGGAAAAATTCCTTCTGCATTTTGCTAATACTTTCAATTAGGAGGATCATGCCTTTCAAAATCCAAATGAACTATAATATCAGCAATATTTAAAAATGTTTTTAATTCTAATTTTTGGTTACTTTGTGAATCACCTATACATATGTTTAAATAAAATTGGGAGAAGGCAGGAGTTAGTTGCCAAAAGCTATTTTAATGTAGGATATTTTAATTATTATTTCAGCCTGAAATATTCACTAGTTCTATTGTTCTTTAATATTCATAACATCAGAATAGTTTAAGTGCTAATATGCATGTTATATAACTTCATTTTATTGCTTAAAGTGATTATGATAGTGGAATATACAAATTTTTGTCCATTTTTATTGACAAATTTGAACTTATGTAAAAAAAGTTAAACTTGATTCTATTTTTACATTTTGTTTAAACCATTTTCAAATACTATTTTTATATGTAGGAGAATAAGCACATAAATCTTTGAATTTATTAAAAATACTCTAAAATTAGGCATGCTGAGTTTTAAGATAATTTAAATAGATTATGAATTAAAGAAAATATGCTAGTTTTTAAAACATTATATTCTTGAGGGCTTTTAAAAATTAATTATACTTTGGGAGGAAGAATTGTAAGAATAGATAAAATTCCGTATTACTAAAAGATGTCAAATAAGCAAGTTTATATATTGAAAACCTAATTGTGAAACTGAAATGCTTATTTTATTTATACACCTAAAATACTATTCCATAGCTATTTTTATCTCAGTTTAACCAACAGTTTGTCTTTGAGAGCTTTTCTCCTATAATTAGATTACATTTCATCTGGGAAAATTCCAGATATTTCTGACTCACTCAGTGTAAGGCTTATTCCCAAATTTATAATCTTTCATGGTCTTAATATACTGCTGCAATCTGTGGCATAAGTTTAAACTGATATTTCCCTCACCTAATTGAAGAATACAATTGGCTGTAAATATTGATATAAACTGTATGAAAGTCAAAAGAAACGAAGCAGATGGAGTACTAAAAGTAATAACTAGGCTGGGCATGGTGGCTCACACCTGTAATCCCAGCACTTTGGGAGGCTGAGGCAGGTGGATCATTTGAGGTCAGGAGTTTGAGACCAGCATGGCCACTAAAAATACAAAAACTAGCCAGGCATGGGTAGTGCGCGCCTGTAATCCCAGCTACTCAGGAGGCTGAGGCAGGAGAATCGCCTGAGCCTGGGAGACGGAAGGTGCAGTGAGCTGAGATTGTGCCACTACACTCCAGTCTGGGAGACAGAGTGAGACCCTGTCCACCCCCACCTCAAAAAAGAGTAACAACTATTTAAACTATGCATATATTCACACAATAAATTATTTTAGTCACAATTACAATTTAGTTTGTTTCATCACATCTATTGTCCACACATTTGCTTTTGAACGGAACAAAAACACGGTCATTCCTGCTCCACCACATTTAATCACAGTATAATCAAAGACAAGATTAACCTTGTGGCAAGGTGGTAACTTCACTATCAGCGGAAGGCACAAAAATACTGTAACCACAATGGCTAAAATATGAATAAATGTTAGTATCCTGAAGTAGTATGGTGAACTGAACACATTGGTCAAGGAAACAGAAAAAGGGACAAATCGTTTCTTCTAATTTTTATACATTATTTTCATCAATGACTATAAGACAAATGTAGCCAGCAAATTCAGTAAACCAAATGTATGAAAATCAACTGAGATTTAAATGTTTAAATGTGTTGCTAGAATATGTGTGATCAGTTAAATCACTCTTTGATGTGTTGATTTTTCAAGTAGATGTGAGACAATTGGTAAATTTAATAAGATTCACACTGATATTTAAAAAAACATTCTAATGTTAAATCAGAGCAAATATTTCAGTCATAAAAAAGTAAAAAAAAAAAAAAATATACAAAAGCCATCACTGCCACCCCCCAATTACTGACAGGAATAAAGATGAGTTAAAATATTTAATCTTCGTTCTCTTTTTTGCATGACTTTATTTCTTTGCAATATATGCAGGAAATACAAGAAAACAAAAGATATGTACTTATCAGAGTTGTGTATGAAACAAAAAAGTGTCCTTTCTCCCATAGATGGACAGTAAATGTGCCTAAGACCAATGAAGATTCTTGGGTTCCAAAAATATTCTTAGGATTAATTTTCTTTCAAAAAATAATTTTACTTCATTTGTTAGAGCTTTATGTAATTATAGACATTAATCATTTTGCATTTGTACAAGTTAGGGGATCAATTTATGCATTTTAATTGTTAGCACAAATAAAGTCTATATATTTAATGTGCTTATTTCAGAGTAAAAACTGGCAACTAAGATAAAAAAACTTAAGGAAGCTGTTTACTTAAAACAACAGAGAAATCCAATTATATTTTTAATATAATATAATTAATGTAAAAACAATACTAAGAAGAGTCCTTGCAAATGCTCAGGAAAGTTTGACTACTGTATCACTTGAAAAAAAAAGTGTCTATGTGTCTTTGGATTACTTCTAGAATGTGGATTTTCACCAGTGCAGGTTAACTGTCATTCTTAGTAGTCCATGCATCTGAGATCATTCTAGATACATAGAACAGATTTTTGAAATATTAGGCAAAGAGGAATTCAAATTATAGAAAACCTCTACTTCCAAATTTTAATTTAATATATAACATTGTTGTAGAAATGCAAATGAACATCAGTTCATAGATTTATGAGTAATTCAAGAGGAATAAAGAACATGAGCCAAAAACAAGTGAAATTTTAATAGTTTGAAATGTAGAACTTGAAATGTTTTAGAAAGAATGTCGAATACAATGGCATATTTGAAATGAAAAACTGTCTCTTCTGTACACCCATCTTTGATCAATCACAACTTCTTCCCTCCCTGCTTCATGATCCTCTGTTGAATACTTTCTCCCCACTGTCATCTATTTTCCTTCTCAGGGGCTCATCCACACTCCTGTGGTTCTCCTAGGCGCATCCTGACAGCTCGGAACAGCCGTGAGGCAGGCAACTGAAGCTTGAGCTGTGCCCTATGCAGTAGCACATTACACCGCTCCTTTCCTTGCTCACTCAGAAACAGAAAGTCAACCATGAAATACTGTCTGGGCTTGCCTGTCTGTGACCATTCATGACAAACAAAGAGCCTGACTAAGCAACAAAATAAATAAATAAACAAATCACACTGATTGGTTTAATATGAATCGTCTTAACAATGTGCATATACATAAAAAACTGCAAGATTAATGACCATTGCTTAAAGCCTCTTTTATAATAAAAATGAACCACCACTTGATCATGCTTGACAGTTTGCAAAACATATTCATGTAGTTTATGGATCATAGTTATTCGCCTACCTAAAGATGTTGCCAAAGTTCAACCCTGGGCAGTTAAAACAAGAGCAGTTGACACAGTGTGTGCCTGAGGAACAAGCACTTAAGCTAGCACTCTCACCTGTCTTCAGATTTGTTACCTGCTCACAACGGGGCAGGCTACATGCAAGGAATTCATGGACAGATAAAACATGGCCCCTTTCCTTGAAGAGTTTACAATCCACCAGGGGAAAAAAGACACATAGACAGTAATTTTGAATACTATGTAATATGAAACCTGCCCTGATAGAGGAATGCCTTAGGCACTACCAGAGGACAGATGTTACTCACAAGTAAGTGTGTGTGTCTTTAGGGGCAAAACCTTCGTGGAGAGGTGATGCCTGACTTGAATTTTAAGAGATGATAAAGAAAAAAAATAATAGTAGGTGAATTAGAAGGGAATGACTGAGCCAGAAGATAGTGGACCTGTACAAAAAATAAAGTTATATAAAGTAAAATACAATAAAAGTAAAATTACATGTGGGGGGAAACACAAAATTCCTTACTATAGGAACATGAAGGAAAAAGGGGAGGTTCAGGATGAAGTTGGAGATGTAGAGATAAGATCAGAGGATTTTATCATCACTAGCAAGGATTTGGAGACTTAATCAATATAAGCTAATTACGATGTTTATCATTTTAGATAGAATCCTTATAATTTAAAAGGAGCATGAATTTTAGTTAGACAAAACTACTCATGAACCTGTAATACAAGTTATAATTAAAAGTACTACAGGAGGCAAAATAAAAAAAGATACCCTCCAACTCCCTAGGTCTCAGGCAATACATTTGATAAGAAAAATAATTATATGTATTTGCACATGCAAACAGACAATCTAGTTACAACAGAGAACAAAATGAGTCATGTGTCTATTAAGCGCTTGCTATTAAGCCTTGTCTGAAATGATTAAAGTACATGTCATAGAGGAGTTCACACATAAAAAATTGCTAGGATTATCATTGAGGAGAGGAAGAGGAAGAATATTTCAGAGGGCAGATGGAATGCACAAACATGAAGAGTGGAAAATAAAAAAAAATAAATTTCTGTGTTGGAACAATGAGGAAGTCTGTCTAGCTAGACAGAGAGCAGACAGTTGCCAATTCTGCTAGGTTGTTACTACAAACAGGATTCCAATTTCTCACCAACAGAAAATGCAGTGATAGTCTCTGTGTGAGCAAGCCATTGGTCTCAAGCAAACATCATTGAAGATGTTTTTAGCAATGATCATCATAGTCAAAGTTAACGGAAAAGAAAAGAGGAAAAGATAAGTAGATTAAAAGGTAACAGAAGAGGTACTGCAAGAGTTAACTGATATTTGTAAACTCTAAGATGCACTGGGGATTATGAGAAATAGGCATAGGCAAATGTTTGACAAAAATTCTTCTTCAAATTGCCTTTGTTTTCAAACTGATTATTTCACCACTGTGAAGATACTGTTTACATGCAAAGCCACAAGTCAAATAGCAAGGGTCTGTGGCATGACCTACAGTTATTCAACTTTAGAATCTTTCTCACCGAGACTGTGAGTCAGTATTAGTACCAATGGTTGAATATAGGAATACAAATGTCCTTGATGCTTTGACTGAAAGGTTTTGATGAAGTTGCTTGAGGAATTATTTTCCTGTAAGTCTTTGTTTCCCTGACAGTTTGCTCATTATAACACAGTGTTCATCGAAGAATTCACATCCGATCTAAATACTGGCATGTGGCTATAAACTTTGAATTTCAAGAATGCTGCTTAGCTGCTCATAACATAACATAAAAGCTAGTTTATTTGGGGGAGAAGGGTCAGAAAAAATAACTAGTAATTTTCTTTCACTGACATCGGTGAAAACTGCTTCCTGCTAGGTCAATGCATAAAAATATAGTTCTAATACCTTTGTAGTACCTTAACACTGACATCTCTATGTTTAGAAATGAGTGCTGTAAATCTTCAGAATTTTATAAATGAACAGAAAACAGGGTTTTATTATATGTAGTGTATAAAATATTGTGATTATCATTGGTGATAATAACAAGAAGAAATTATCCAAGGACAAATGAATGTATACTTTTCCAACTTATGTGTTGATAAAGTCACGTGGCCGGGCGCGGTGGCTCAAGCCTGTAATCCCAGCACTTTGGGAGGCCAAGACGGGCAGATCACGAGGTCAGGAGATCGAGACCAT
>NW_012114710.1:19154625-19206650 GCF_000951035.1 Colobus angolensis palliatus | reverse complement strand
AAAAAAAAAAAAAAAAAAAAAAAAGTCACGTAAGTGAATTAAAACCTGGTAATCACTACAGGGAAATACGTTATCCTCTATACGCACAAATAATAATAAAAGAATAAGTCTATTTTCAGAATTTATATAGTACAGCATGCTACCTTGCATCTATCATGCAATGAAGCATTAAAAGATAACTTACGGAGAAAATAGTATTTTAAACTTTTTAGTTGTACTTTGCTAACCATTTCTTTTAATGAACTGGTTTCCTGATCAGAACAATGCTGTGTAAATTTTGATCATTGTATTTTTTTTCCATCTGTATTTCTTTCAAGACTGGATAGCTTGAGTTTGTTGCTTGTCCCCCATTAAATGGCCTGAACCTTATCTCAAAGCTTAAACCACGCTTATGTTACATAACACCCAAGGGGAAATTTGTTTCCTGCAAGACCTCAGTTAAAATGATGCCTTTTCCACATAAAGATCCTTAATATTTCTGAAGTCACATTTTCCCTGAATGTTAAAATCTGCTTTCCATTACGTTGTAATGGTAAAGGTTTTGCCGGGCCTCTGTGATCCAAAGCTCACCTCAGCAGGGTCACTGCACTCTCTTAAAGTCAACCTGAAGAGCAACATTTAGGAGGAGGTACTGTTCACCAAGCTCCACTTCAGCTGAGGCAGAAGCAAGGCTGTGCTACTCAGAGTGGAATCACATCATTCTAATAGCACAAGGGCTTTTACTGAGCTGGGATATTTCTTAGCTAATTGTTTTTAATTAAGTTCACACTTCCAAAAACAGAAAAGTTAAACATTTACATTTCCAGCAGGTAAAAAGTGAAGGAGAAAAAGCAAATAATGAGTAGCTTTAATGATCATTCTCAACCAGCTGCTAAATTTTCATTTTATCCAAATTAAAAAAAAGTTCTTGTGTTTTTCTTAGATAGCATTTGTTAATAAAGGCCAGGAAATAGCTAGGTGACTTGGAGATGTAACCCCTATGGAGGCACTCTCTGATTGATTGGTTGGCACCTTAATTTCCTATGGTAGATGGTTTCATGCTGAGAGCCCCAGGGTTTAGGTCCTACAGTTTCTAAAAGCTGATTGCTGGGGTTCTGGCATCAGAGGAAAGCATGCTGCTCTATGGTCCAGAAGGGGAGAATCACTTCCTCTTGAGTAATGTTAGCAGCCTGTAACGCAGAGGGGGCCATTGAAAAAGTTAGATATTATTTGAACTCATTAATATGCTGCTATGAAGGCAATTATTATTAAAATGGACAAATCCGTGGCCTCATGAAAAAACTATGTTTAATGAAGCTTGCAAGTGGAAATTTCTTTCTGCTATTTATCGCCAAATATCAAGGCAAGACCTTCTTGAGTGAGGGAATAACCTTAGTCCAAAGAAAATCTGCCATGGTACAATCACATATATGTAAAGGTTAAGCATGTACCTAGACCAGAAAGACAATTCTGGTTTGATTCTAACAGGAACAGATTACCATTCTTCTGTAATCTTTTCTTTGAAAAAAAAAAAAAGGATTATCCAAATAATACATTCACAAGTTCTAATTTCAGTACCTCTTCATCATTGAGAGGAAAGGTGATTAAATATTTAGCACTCGCAGCTCCCCATGGAGTAGTTATTATAATCTCCATTATAAAATGAAGAAAAAACACTAAGAAGGATTAAATAAATTGCCTAAGGACATACATCTAGACAGTGACACAGACAGGATTCAAACTTATATCTGCCTTAAAGCAGAGCCTCTTTTACTTTCCCATGTTTCCTCCCCATAAATAATTACTAAGATTATACTGTATAAAGGATACGGGGAACAGTC
The DNA here is from genome assembly GCF_000951035.1 of Colobus angolensis palliatus. NCBI lineage: Eukaryota > Metazoa > Chordata > Mammalia > Primates > Cercopithecidae > Colobus > Colobus angolensis. The sequence goes on along the minus strand of NW_012114710.1, from coordinate 19,204,830 downwards.
CATGTAGGCTACAAGTAAACATAAGATCCTTTATTCTGTGCACTAACTGATGTAGTGAATTTTATTGATACAGTGGTACAATCACTGTGTATGGAGAAGGGGCACTGATCATTAAGACTAGGACTCTCCAGGAACATCTTCAAGTGAAACTTGGAAAGGAGTAGACAAAGAACCCCTGACTGGAAGGAGGCATGCTCAGAACTGACGTGGGTAGGGGCTGCTGCCTTGCGTTCCTTTCCTCTTCATTGTGGGCACATGAGACAAGATCTTACATGCAGTGAATGAGAAGCAGATAGTTGTTTAATTAATGGGCATGAGGACAAATTACTGACATAATCTGGCTGAAGTGAAGATGTCATATTGAAAAATGGTTAGAGATAAAATTGGGCGGATAAGTAAATGGAGCTTGTAGAATGATCTTATTACATGGCTCTGGATTTTAACCTTCAATCTCTGAAAAATGGGAGAAACGCAAGTTGGATGGTAAAAGACAAAGAGGAGATGTGTTGTCTAGGAGGGATTGAAAGGGGAGAGTTCGGTGAGAGAGAGACAGAGCCCAAGTGTAAGATAATGAGAATCTGGTCTGAGGGTGGCAGGGGAAGATTTGAGGAATACCCTTGCTCTGAAATAATGGAAAACTACTTCAAGAATAAGTATGGCCAGTATATTCCAACAAAATGAACATATCCCTTTTAACAATTCTCCTTTACAATTGAAAATATAGAAAAAAAATTATATTACAACGAATTTATTTAGAGTCTAAGAAACAAATTTTGAGGCAGTTTGCTTTTTAATTTGATTGATATTTACTATTCAATTGCAGTCTATATTCTTTTGTGTGTATACTAACAATGTGATCTGCTGATAAAACCTTATAGAGTCTACACTGAAAAGAGGCACCAGACTTTCCCAGTAATTTAGCAAAGGACTTGGTCTTTGCATTTTAAGGGGAAAAAACATGATGATAAAATCTTAGGCCAGGAAGATAACTTCTTACCACAGCATTTAATCATATTAAAACTTAAAAAAAAAACAAAACAAAAAAAAGAAACCTATTGGCTTCTCTAACTTCTTTTCATTGTGAAAAAAAAACTTTAAAAAAAAGTTAAAAAGTATAAGATCATCTGTTATTTGTACTTAATAGCATTCAGTCTTTAAGTGAATATTTTGTTTCCAACCCTGTCCTCCTACTATAACAAAAGAAGATATGTTGGTGACCCGCCACAAGTCAAGTCTAACACCATAGTACATGCACATTATTCTTATGCTCAGGCCTTTCATAGGGCAGCCAGGGTAAACTGACACCCAGAAGTCATCCAGAGTTGCCCTTCAAAATCACTTGCAGCTATTTGTTATTTAATCTCCACAACAACGCATTTGTGACATAGGTCAAGATCTCTTTGTAAGTAACCAGATGGCTGAGTCAGGCCACATGAAATTCAGAGTTTTAGGGCTTTATTCAGCTTCTCAATTTTCAACTCTCTGTTTATTAGACCAAAGTAAGTAATAAGACCTAACCCAACTATGTAGTCAAAATGCATGATCATGAAAGATAGATGTCTTGGCTGCAATAAAGTTTTTGAACCAAAAAATAAATAAAAAGATGTTTCATACAGGTATGGAGTTTGAGTTTACGGAATAGTATTTGTTAACACAATAACAAACTTAGCATTAAGGGCGTATGTTTCTTAAAACCTCTTTAGAACCCAAAACACTCACTAATACAATGCGGCAGATGGCATATAAATGGGCCTGCTTACGATTTTGTACAGCTTTTGTTTTAAACTTTATTAGTCCACAAAGGAAATAAGGAGAAATGTTATCTATGGAAAAAATGTAAAAGCAGAACTTACGAATGTAAAACATAAAGACCGATATAAGAACCAACTCTGGAGTAATGGGAAATAGATTGCTGTCCAAAAGCAAAATGACAATAATAATAATGAGGGGAGAAGTCTGAATTATCCACCATTGATGTGAAAAGGGAAACACTGCTCATCATCTTCTGTTAAACCTCACCTCCCACCAAACACATCAATGCTATTTTACCATTGCAATGTCTGTCAGTATGGCAGCGATAATGAGGTCTATCTGTCTATCTATACATCTATCTATACATACATATATTTACATTTAAATTCATAACATACTATCATTTGATGCATCCATGTTTTAAAATACCAGTGTTTACCTTTATATATATAAAGAGAGAAAAAAAAAATTAAGGGAATAGAAAAAGGTCAGAAACAAAGTGACACAGTAACAATGACAGGAAGGTCCCCAGGGAGTCATATTAACATACTGTCATTTGATGCATTCATGTTTTAAAATGCCAGTGTTTCACTTTATACATATAAAGAGAGAGACAAAAAATATTTAGTGAATAAAAAAGGTCAGAAACAATGTGACACAATAACAATGACACAAAGGTCCCCAGGGAATTATTCAGCACCTTTATCCATCTGCAAGAAGCCTGCAGCTTCATTATTTAAGATAGATACTAGTCTCTGTACTCTCTGTGCACATTCATGAAGCAATAGACTAGGAAGCAACACACTAACCATGAAGATTTTGTTGTCGTTGTTATTTAATAACAATATACCTTTCGCATAGCCATTGAAATTTTCTGTGTCTTAGTTTAGTCATATGGAAAATCAATGTACTGTACTATAATCTTTTGGGTTTCTTCTATCCTTAAGAGTCAAGAAGTATAGACTAAAATTAAAGAGATTTTAAGTTAAATTCAGGGATTTTTCTCATAAACAATGATGGTATCTTTAAGAAAAAAGGCCAGGTTCTGACAGCAAATGATTTAACAATGTGTGTGAGACAAAATATTTTCAAGGAGAAAGGCAAGTGTATGTGTCAGTTACTTCATTTATGTGGTATGTGTCCACATCTACATAAGTGTGTAAGAGCAAACTGATGCAATAGCATATTGGATACTATATGAGTATAAAATCTATACCTTTTCTGTAAACACATTAAGTGTGTTAATTATATTGGATAGTCTATTGGGTTTGTAAAGTGTAAAAGATGTAAATCATGAAAGTCATCTAAATGCAGCAGTTCTAACTGGAAGGTGGTTAAAATTGTACATGCAATAATTGCTCTTACTCTAGAACAGATGGATTCAGTAAGACATTTGGGCTTGTAGAATAAGCGTATAGTCATCTTCATTGATAATATCTTTTTTAAATTGATGACTATTCATTACTTGGTATATGTTGCATTTAAAGATGTAATTCCAGTGTGGCAGAGTCACAATAATTTCAGAACTAATTATTTAGGTTTGAAAGTCCAGCAATTTCATCAAGTCAGGAGTGAGACACATGGGGGTTCTCTTGACCAAAAGTATTAAAAGTTGTGGAGAAGGGAAAACCCTGAGCCAACCTGGCTTTGCTTGAATTCCAGCTCCAGCATTTTTGAATCAAGTGACTTCGACAAATGATTTAATCTATTTGAACCTTGGTGTCCTCATTTTTAAAAAGGAGTGAGTATGTGACTAATGTTGGAGGTCTATTTTTCCATTTTGTGTCCCTCAACAGGCTCTGTATAGTCCTGGGAGCTCATGACTAAAGCTCTTCTTTTGGTGTTTTCTCTATGGATTCTTTCCTACTTATCACCTTCCCTTAGGCTATAGTCTTTTGTGACTAGGTCAATACTTGATAATACTTCCAGACCTTTACTTTTTTCATTTGCAATGAAGGAACTAATTCATTCAATAAATGTTTATTGAGTAAATCCTATTTTCCTGGTACTATTCTAGATGCTGTGGATGCATGAATGTTGTATCAGACAAAGTCTCATCCTGTGGAGAAAAATGATGCAGAGCTATGGGGTGTTACTTATTCTACAAGGTGACATGTGAACAGAGACCCACAAGAACAGAGCCAGTAATCCAGAAGGATATTTCAGCCATGAGTTTTTTAAGGGACAAGTAGCAGCAAGTGCAAATACCCATTAGTAGGATTAGTAGGATCATGTACGATCCTACTAGTAGGATTAGTAGTATGATCCTGCTTGGTGTTTACTGCATCCCAGAAGCCAGAGTATCTGGAGCAAAGTGAGGGAAGAAACGTGATTATGAGGCACTAAGGGATGAGATCATGCAGACCTTCATAAGAAATGTGGCTTTTACTCTGATTGAAGTGTGAAACTATTGAAGGGTCTGAGAAGAGAAGCAGCATGACCAAACATGGTTTTAAAAAGAAACAAAACAAACCAATCCTTTGACTATTGTATTCACACAGATTATAGCAGGACAAGAGTCAATGCCATCTGTGTATTACAAATATCTAAGCAAGAAATAGTAATATCTTGAACAAGAGTAGTGATCCTGAAGATAGAGAACAAATTTGGGTCTGCACACACAGTACCTGAGAATAGAGCAACAGGATTTGTTCACTAATTGGATGTGGATGTGAGAAAAAGAAAGAGGTTAAAGAATCGTTGTTTTTTTGTTTTTTGGGTTTTTTTGCTGCAAATAGCTGGGAGAATGCAGTTGATTTTTAATGAAGTAGAAAAATCGTGGGATGAGTAGGGTTTGGAGAAGCAGGGAGAATCAGGCTGTGAATTTACTTAAATCTGAGATGACTGTTAGTATTTATGTGACAGTATTAAGGAGGCAGTGGAGTAGAATGTCAAAGTGTGGTTACTCAGGGGTGGACTCCTCATTTTCATGGATATGCCCATTATTTTTATGCCTTGACCCCATATTGCTGGTCATCTCTCTTATTACATTCATGCAAGTAAATATGACAATAAGTAATAAGAATTTCTTTTCAATCCCACCCAGTAAGGTATTGGTAGAACTGTAAGTGGTCATCTCTGCAAGCAAGATGGATGGCTGCCTGGGGCAAGCTGCAGGGACAGCCTTGCCAACTCTTGGTTACTTTTTATTTTTTTTTTTTGTCATCAGTACACATTTAGACATTATTCTCTTCACATTAAATCTCTGTATCCACAGTTCATTGTACTTCAGTCTCATACACCCCAAAATGTATAGGATGATTATTGAACCTAAGCAGAAGAATAAAAAAGAAAACAAAATAATTGACTAATTTTGACCATCCAATTTAATCAAAATAGTGATCCCTGCAGATGAAAGTGAGCATAAAATCATGTTCATTTCATCAGTCCAAAGGTAAATGTTCCTCCTATGACCAGGTTTTACTTTTTCCCTTGGACTTATTCTTACTTTTAATGTCTTTCTGGCCTGTTCTAAGTAAGTATATTTAACAACATGAAAATGGAATTTTAGTTACTCCTGAGTATTCTGATGATTCATTAGCTGAGATGATATTGTATGCTGCATTAATGTGCTTGTTATTACAGACTGTAAGATAAAAGCATTTTTTTATTTAAAAGTTTTTTTCTAAATATGCACAAGGTCATATGCAATGCCTGTGAGAACTAGAATAACTACATGTTGTATTTCATATATTTTCTTTTATTGCTATACCTGCTCTTTCTCTCATTATGTCATTTTTAAATTAATATAAGTCTTTCTAACCAGAGTTCCTTTTTTTTACTCTAGAATGATGACTCTAAATTCTTTAAATTTTCAAAATCCAATAAACATTTACTACACAATGAGATCCATTCTTTGGAATGTCTCTAAAACAATTCATGTTCCAAACACCAAATCAAAATATGCATACCACTATCCCTATATTTCCAAAGCTGTTTCTGATTACTGGGTGAAAATTCCCCTGTTCTTCATTAAAGACTGAGATTCTTTTAAAATGCTTATTTACGGTTGCATGGTCCTCGGGGGCGGACTGTGGATTTAATCGCCTACAGCACCAAATTTCTTTTAACATTTGGCCAACAGAGCACTAGGTAACCTGTCGGCTGAAGGGCACCACGTTCCTACTCAGTGTGTGGATAAGGTAGCCACAATCCGATATGCTTCATTTACTTCCAAGTATTATTAACGCTAATGAGCATTACATCCACACATCAAGAAAAGATACAGAATGGAGTCACTGCTTCTCAGACTTCATTAAGCACAGTATTATTTTATTCAGGGGCAAGTCCCTAATATTAGAATGTTCTCTAAAGACAGATGAAAACAAATATGCTGTAATTACTAAAAAAGTATTTCTTCTCTGTATAATAGGTGGCATATATTGAGATACAACTGGAAATTTTAAAAGATGCTTCCTGAGGGTGAAAGGAAGAGATAATTAGTGCACTATAACAGAAAATAATTCATTAAATTACAATGAGTTTTGTTTTCTCTTGATATAAGGAAAGCCGGCAGGTGTCCACATTAATTTTGTATGATTTTTTTGTGACTGTAGTTTACAATATGTTTCTCATTTAGATGTAATTTTCATTATGTGATTAATATTATGCTATTTACTGTACGTGCTTATATGCTTTTAGCTCTGCATCTGCAATATAAAATTAAAAGGGTTCTTTCCTCTTGGAAATGTCAGTTTATTTTAATTTTTTTGCTCTAAATCCAGAGTATGTTTTCAAGGTCTCTTCTAAAACGATAACCTTCATCTGAGTCATAGGCATTTAAGTACATCTATGGATTAGTCTGGCTTCAGTGAGGTTAAACGCAGCAACAGTGTGCCTACAAAGAGATACGATAAGCAGTTATAATGGGTATCACTCAACACAGCACCAAATATAAATCAAAACTAACAAACACCCTCCCTCACAAATCCTCTCAAGTTAGGTTCCTCAAATTTAATTATTATAGCAAATGGTAATGTAACAAGGGTGTCTACTGTCAGGAAAAATATGTTTAAAGCAGATGTGAACCATATAAAGCATATGTGAAACACATGTGATCCACAGCAAGGTTACAGGACCCATTGAAAGAGCACATGTGGAGCACTTGAACCACATGTGGACACATGTTGCAAAATCCTGTGTTTCTGTTCATTGCCAAGATTCAGATCATATTCTAAAGAAATCAGGGGCACTTAAATAAACTTTGTACTTCTTAAGGTAAATGGATACCTTTTTGTTTAAAAATCCTTTAGCATAAGCAGACAAGAGTCCTCAAATCTAACTCTGTGCTTGAAAGTACTCAAATCCTTTTCTCACTCCTGTTTTCCTGTTCCAGGGTAATTCAGTTGATTATTCCAAGGGAGTAAAGAGTCCTTTCTTGCCCACAGCTAATTCTTTGAGGATGCCATAGCTTAAAATAAAACCAAAGTAAACAGAGCCTATGTGTGAAAATTAGGAGCAAGTATGACTTGAATGGGCTTTGTCTTTCTTAAAACAATCAAAGTAGCAAGGCATTGGTGCCTTATCTTGTGTATCCAGAATTAAATTAAACTCTTCCACACTCATAAATAATAGTCAAAGTGTAAAAATCCAAGGAGAGTGTTTATTTTTTATAATATGAAGCAATATGATAACAGAAATTTGTTACATGTCTTTCACTCTTATTTCCTAGAACATGATAATAATAACAGCACCTTATTCATGAGCATTCATATACTTTGAAGCTAAATATATTATTTAATTTGATTACTTCCACAATCCTGAAAGAAATGTAGTGCAATTAGAAATAGAGATGGTAACTGCTTATTATTGTAGAAGGAACATAGCATGAAACAACAAAGAGAGGAGTCATAATTTGGCTCCCTTAGCTTTTAGACCCATGGCTTCAAAGTATATACTTTCTTAAGTCTCAGCTTTTGTGTTAAGCAACATGTAGATCACACCCTTGTTTACTTGGTATACTTGTTATGATTTTACCAACTATCATATGCAAAATCCTATTGTAAACAGCAATCTATGTTTACATGTTAGTTATCTTCACCTACAATTTTATACATGAGAAACAGTGAGATGCAGAAAGATAAGACGATTGTCACATCAATACTAATGAGTAGGACTAAGACTAGAAATACACACACACACACACACACACACACATATATTAAGGTTCCCTTATTCTCCTTCAAAAGGCAAAGTTGAGCAGAGTGTGTTTGCTAACAGGACATTCATTCTAACCCTAATTCAACAGACAGGTATTGATATCATAGGTAATCATTATGATCATATTATCACATTCACATTTGTGGTATTTTACATTTTCCAGTGTAGGGAAATACCCAGGGAACACTTGTCTTTTCCACTTTTCATATTAGATAAGAAAGAAGTATTCTCCATTTTCTATAGATTAGAATACTAAGGATCTGAGTATGCATTAAAGAGGTTAAGTTCACATGCTTATTGAGAAACAAAACTATGAATCAAATTCAGGAGATGAATAAAATTCTAAGTTTAAAAATTATTTTCCACTAAGCAAAAATATTGAAATATAAGGTTGGAAGGCTTTTAATAATATCTATCTGTATACTTTTATGCTAAATAATATTTCTAAGTTTCTAATGATGTTGCCATTAAGAATGAGATTGTGATGGAAGAAAAGCAAAGGAATTAAGAAAACACTATTTAGCACTGAATGGAAGAGAAGATTTTTCTTTGTTACTATTTCTGGCAAAATGTAGTAGACTATCCAGCCCATTTTGAAAAGATGGATACTCTAAGCTGCTTACTGCAATTCAAGTGTATCTGTTCCTACTTATTGGTTTTTGTTGTTTGAAAAGTAATACTACATTAGAGCTGACTATTTTTAAACTATTTTCAGAGATACACTTTTGAGCTACAATATCTTTTCAAGTATGACTTTCTTCTTTAAACATGGCTCACTGTCTTTCATACTTCAATTAAAAAAAATTCTAATATAACCACTGTGAATTCTTCCTGGAGGATCACATCCAGTTGCTTCCATCTTTCTATGGAACTTGCCACATTTTGTTACAAATTATCTGTTTGTATGTCTATCTTTATCTCTACTTGTCTGCAAATTCTTCAAGGACAGAGTTGTCAGTTTTATTTACTTTATATCTACAGTGTTTAGTAAAGTTTTTTAAAATGGCAAATTATGAGTAAGTATAAAACAAATGAATAAATGATATGCTGTTGCCTTTCTAGCCTGATATTAGTTGATTTAGAAGTTCACATGCTCAGTTCAGGTGCAGTGTAGTGACCAGCCATACTGAATACTAAACTAATTTTCACGCTGAAATAAAATAATTCAAGCAGTCCACTGGATTTGCATTCATTTCTCTTAAGTTCTCTAGTTTATGAAACATTCCTTAAAATACGTGGCCAGATATGTTGTCTGTCTCTTTTAGGTGAAAATGTGTTACACATTATGTATTACCATTTTTCATGAGACCTGCTCCCCAAGAAACTGGGAAGAATATTTGTGTCAGGATAATACATAGACTTGTAGACAGTATCACTGCATTGGGTTTGGAATTATTTTTCTGGATTTTGGCACTAGATTGTGTACAAACTTTTACTACAACCTGTATACTCATTGGAAGTACACAAACAAGTAATACTTTGTCATTCCAATTTTCCACAACCCACTGATATCTCATTAGAGATATGGAGCTGAAAATGCGAGTCTCGACCCTTTCTGTATCATTTTAAAAAGGTATGAGGAATGAGACTTAACATTTTGGCTATACACTTTTTACCATGTGCAAGACAGACACAGCATCTGCCAGCCTTCCAGAGGGTATGCTGATCTTGCTTTCACATTTGATCAATGCAAATTTGATACTATACTGCTTTGTTTTTTCCAAGGTTGGGTCTCATATATTGCATTACAATAGGAATAAAGTTTCCAACTCAATCAGAACTGATTGTTCTATTTCTCTTCTCCCAGCTATATCTCTCATCAAAATTTCTGCACACCTGGATGACCAAAATCATGTTCAATATGTTTCATAACTTTCAGTTGTGCATAAGGTGAGGTAGAAACTACTTTTTAAAATACAAATGATTTGTTCAGTCTAGACCCAATCTATATTATCATGCTTATCTTTTATCATTTTTTTCGGTCTCCTCTTACCTTCATGCTCCAAACACATGAAGTCTGTGTGGCTTTGAAATATGATTTCTACTTGATTGACTGGCTTCTCCAATCAGTACGTCTGCCTGTAACAATTCTCACTGATTCCACAATAACGAACTAACATTTTATTTACTCTGTGAATTGTCTATTTTCAATGCTTTCTAAGCACTTTGTACTACTTCCATGGAATAAATCACTATATTGTAATAAAAGTATTTGCTTAGGCATTCTTTCTTGTGCTAGACTGGAGAATTTGTCACAAAAAGGAATTATGTCATATTCATATCCCACATACTTCTGTATCCACCAAGTGATTTAAAAAGTACATGGTAAGGGCTTGACACATCATAGAAAGCAATGGAGAGAAGGAGCACCTTATCGTGTATGATGAGGAGCAGTTACTGCACACATCTCAAAATATGGTTTAGATGAGAATTTAACATGTGTCACTGTTAATCTCTTGAGATTCCTTTTTAGATTAAATATCCCTGAAGATATGAGATATCCTTTAAATTCTGAAAAGATCTGCTTCCATTTTTATAAAGTATTGTGTGTGTTGGGTAGAGGGCTCTTTTCAGGTATAGAATGGTTTTTAACTTTATTATGACATCAGATTCCAATATTTGAACAATTACTAGAAGCAAGAAATATTTGTGTTTATCTTGTTTTTGTGTATATCACTATCATAGTCAATGTATCACTGAATTTTGTCTCACAGAATCATGAAAGTGAGACTCAGGAACTCATTTTAGGATAATATTAGACAAACAAAGCATAACTTGCCAACGTATCACATATTTAATAAATAAATAAATACAAATTGAGTGTTTACAATGTGCAAGGTGTCTTGATAAAGAATAAGTCCATGAACGATGTGAGATCCTATTTTTTTTTTTTTTTTTTTTTTTTTTTTTTGAGACAGAGTCTTGCTCTGTCGCCAGGGCTGGAGTGCAGTGGCCAGATCTCAGCTCACTGCAAGCTCCGCCTCCCAGGTTTACACCATTCTCCTGCCTCAGCCCCCCGAGTAGCTGGGACTACAGGTGCCCGCCACCTCGCCCGGCTACGTTTTTGTATTTTTTAGTAGAGACGGGGTTTCACCGGGTTAGCCAGGATGGTCTCGATCTCCTGACCTCGTGATCCGCCCGTCTCGGCCTCCCAAAGTGCTGGGATTACAGGCTTGAGCCACCGCGCCCAGCCTGAGATCCTAACTGTTAAAGAGAAATCCTGGTACCGGGCACAGTGGCACACATTTGTAATCCCAGCACTTTGGGAGGCCGAGGCGGGTGGATCACGAGGTCAGGGTTTCCAGACCAGCCTGACCAACATGGTGAAACCCCGTCTCTACTAAAAATACAAAAATTAGCTGGGCGTGGTGGCGCGCACCTGTAATCCCAGCTACTCAGGAGGCTGAGGCAGGAGAATTGCTTGAACCCGGTAGGCAGAGGTTGCAGTGAGCCGAAATCACGCCACTGCACTCCAGCCTGGGTGACAGAACAAGACCCCATCTCAAAATAAATAAATAAATAAATAAATAAATAAATAAATATCCTGAAAACCATTTATGAATAGTTAAAAGTTATTTTTTGTGACAGTGTTCTGAATGGTGCAAATGTGGAATGGTGGAATTTTGATTTGAGGAACTCCCAGTGATGGGATTGTTCTCCAAAATAGAAGAATGTGCAGTCTCCATACTATGTGTTATACCCCAAGGTAATTCTGTACTAAGCCCAAAATAACATATGTGCACACACACACTCATTAGGACATTCCCTTTATTTCTGAAATTCACAATGAGGTTTAAGCCAAATAGACGAAGTGCACTTTTTAAAATCCCAAAAGCCCATAAGAGAAGTGACCTTTAATCCTGGAAATTTAAATGAATTTGTTTCAGAGAAAGTTTGTTAAGAAGCAGGCTGACAAAATGCATGACAGAAATTGGGGAAGGAGCAGATAAGGGTAAATTAATGTAGATCAAAAACACTTTACCTTTGTCAGTTTTCCTATTGGGAGAAACAGTACCCTCATTTATCTAGAATTACCAAACCTGAGAATTAATAGAAACATGAACAATCACAACAAAAAAGACTTTCTTCAAATCCCCCCCAAAAAATGTAGGGAATAATACTTTTCACACAGATCCTGCAGGTTCCACAATGTTGTAGCTTCTTTCGATGTGTGGTCCTTTACCCTATGGCGACTAACTACCCCTTTCCTGGACTATCAGCAAATGCTTTTGTGGCTCTTCCATTACTAATATCTTGAGATTTCTTTGATGATAAACAAAAATCCCCTACCAATATTTCCCTACAGAAGCCCATGGTGTGTTCCAATACAACAGAATTTACATTTTAAATCAAGTAAACGATGTTATGTGTGAAAAGGTATACTTCTCATGAGGATATACAAAACAATTGATTATGAATCATCAGAGGGAACAGGGCAAAGGAAATGGAAGAAGAATTATTTGTTATAAGGGTAATATGTTTGATTTTAATTTCAGTTTTTTCTTTTTAGGTTTTTCCCTAGAGCACTTTAGTGAAGGCCATCTAAAATCTGTACATTAAGGCTTTAATTTAATATTTTTTTACTACTGAAATTAGTTTTATTTTATTTTATTTTGAAACCAAGTCTCACTCTGTCACCCAGGCTGGAGTACAATGGAATGATCTTGACTCACTGCAATCTCTGCCTCCCTGGTTCAAGCTATTCTCCTGCCTCAGCCTCCCAAGTAGCTGGAATTACAGATGCCCGTCAGCATGCCCAGCAAATTTTTGTATTTTTAGACGGGTTTTCACCATGTTGGCCAGGCTGTTGTCAAACTCCTGACCTCAGGGCCTCCCAAAGTGCTGGGATTACAGGCGTGAGTCACTGCACCCAGCCATAGGATTCTTACTTGTAAATTAACAACTACACGGAGAGTGAATGGGAGACTACATTGTTTTAAAGCAATTTGTGAAAGAAACTTTTGTGCCTACAGTATTCAATGAGCTAAATTGATTTTGTCTATCTCTCTCAAAAGAAAGCTCATGTTTGGGAGTATTTGCAAATTATGTCCAAAAATTTTATTATGTTGTGGTTTTTGTAATTTTCTTGTAAAATCATCTTTTAAAATTATCTTATGTGCTAATTTCACTGGAATTGATTTTTAAAGAAATACCAAAAACTCCTTAAATCAGAACTCCCTTTTCCCTATCACACACACACAGACACACACACACACACACACACACACACACGATAATGTAAACATATTGTTTTGAAATTCAGTGTTTTATAAAGAAAGCAAAGTGCACTGAATTGTTCACTGAAAGCCACATGTGCACTTAATTGTGCTTGAAATATGAGATTTGCTTTTTCTCAAAGCGTTCTATGTTATACTGTGAGGTTTATAAACAAAACATTTAAAACAATTAGATCATATCACGCCATATATATATAATTGAAAATTTGCTATCAACACACATTCTTAAAACCAGGAAGCACTAGATTGTGAAGGCACTGCTTACTGTAGTGTCACCACCTTTCAAAGTAACCTCTGCAGTCTTCAAAAGGATTTCACCAGGTCAGAAAGTAAAATGGAGTTATTTGACTAAGGTTTGCTCTCTTGGAATACACTAGGGTATTCCTGATGACAACATGCATATCTAAACCTTTATAATGTTGAAAGGATGTGAACACAAGGCACAGGAAGGATGTGTATCTTGATATTGTTTGATGCTACCGTGGTTTAAAAGCATTCTCGTAAATGAGTCTGGAAGAAATATTTCCAAGACAGTGTATAAGAATTAGGCAAATAATTCTGACTACAATAGTGGGAGTGGTAAATTTAATTCCACCCACACATCCTTATTAACTGAAACCATTATTTCTAAGCTGCAATACTTCAAATTCCTGGTTCCAGCAGCAATATTGTCCGCCAACATCCTATACAGCTTTATTTCCCCAAGGTTTCTATGATATGAGAGGATTGGATGATACTCAGTTCCTACCTTCCCCTGTGTACATTCATTTTGTGTATTTTTATTGTTCTCTTAATTATCTACACATAGATATTAATTCTAGAAAGTACAAATGTGCTCCTTTGTGATTTCTCCACCACACTTTATATGATAACATCACTTATGAATTCTAGTTGCAAGTTTCCAGCCAGATGTGTGGTTGAACTAAGTTTGTGGGACAACAGCATGTAGATATCTGCTTTCAATTTGTGTGCATGTTTTCCCCTGTTATTTTCTCTTTTTATGACCTTATTAATTGTTACCAGAACTCTCTGTGAAATGACTGAGCAATTCAACAATGGAATGTAGCAGATTGGAAATTATTGTTTTGCTCTGTCCGAGAAATGTGTTAATGCAGCCTACTCCTTATGTCTTGGAGACACTCATGGAGTGTTACACCACTTGATTCTCAGCATGTGGGCACTAGCTGACCACTGGGACATGAACTGTCCTAATGTTGATGCTTTTATCGATTCATTTGACACTGATGATACTTGCTGAAATTATGAAGAGAAAACTAACCCATCACTAAGGGAAACAGGATGTAAGGGAATTGGCATGTTGCAACTCACTAAGTCTTAAGGCACTAAGGCTAAGGATTAATCCAAAGTCTAAAGTCTGTAGCTGGCATCAAAAATATACTAGCAGCATTTCTTAGTGACCTAGCAGCAGAATGGGGAGCAAAGGGCCCTGAAGTCTAATCTGTGAGCATTCACTTACTCTTTGGCCAGGTTTAATTCCATAAATGTTTTTTTGACACAGTACAATATCTTCTTTTATTTAAAAGAAGATCTTTTTAAAAAGTATGAATAAAATTACCAGTCACCTGGAATCATGACTTAAAAGGAAATAAATAAAAACCACAGTTTGTAATATATTTAACTCCCATGGATCTAGACTGGAAGACCCCGGCAAAGTTACAGTGGGTTAAACACTAGGATCTTGGATGCAATCAATTAAAGATTATGGCATGGATCTTCAGATTGAGTGGAAAGTGTAACCTGATTTAGTTAATCAAGAAATAACATGACAGGGAGATACCTCAGAACCCTCCCTAGTGTGATATTAATTACTATCACCCCAGCAAACAATTGGAGTGGACATATAACTTTCTTTTAATGTGGAAAAAGGAAGCAATAATTAGTTCTTTTTGTTGCTGTTGTTCTTCTTTTCTTCATCCTCCTCCTCCTCCTCCTTTCTCACTCTTCTCTCTTTGCTTCCTCTCTCTCTTTCTCTGTTTTAACTTTACCAATTGTTCTTAATACCAGCTGCATACTAGAAATATCAAAGAAGCATTTAAAATACTGATGCCTAGACACCAACAAGAAAAATAAAGTCAAAATCATCAGAATCTTCATGGGTGTGACCCAGGAATTAGTATTTTTTGAAACTCTCCAAGTGACAAAAATGAGCATTCAACATTGGGAACATTTTGGAGATACTAATCAACAGCTTGCTCAGTGTAAACAGCAGCATGAAATATGTGATATGTGTGTGTGTTTCTATGAACAAATCCTGGAGTAGATGACAAGCTCCCACATGATAATTTGTTCCACAGTTCTGTAATGTTAAACAGTCATTGCCAACTACTTAGTAATAATGCTATGCTTGACTAGCTTTTTTTGGCCTGCTTTCCATCTTTCCCCTTTACTTTATCGACCAAATCAGACGGAGCATGCCTCCAGCTTTCTTTAAAAATCATGTTTGATTGACAATACTATACTTTTGCATAAATGTTTTTGACAGAAATATGTTTCTGTATTGTGCTACTGGGTGACAAATGGCTGTCATTGCCTCACTAGGTACAACTCTCAACACCCACCTACAAAGGCAACTACTATTTTCAACTCACTCTTAAAATCGAGTTATTTATTTTTTTCCTCATGTCTGTACAGACTGTTAGCTAGCTACATTCACTCAGTACTAAAGGTGACTATGCAGTAACATGGGGTCTGACTGTTTTTATCCCCTAGCTGAAGGTGATGGACTTAGAAGATGGGACCTCTGGAGAGATGATTAGGTCAGGAGGGCAGACCCCTCAAGAAGAATATTAATACCCTTATTAAATAGGCCCAAGGGAATTCATTTCTCTCTTCCACCATGTGAAGACTCAGCAAGAAGTTGCCATTTGTGAATTAGAAAGTGAGCCCTAACTAGATACTGAATCTGGCAGCACCTTGATTTTCCAGATCCCAGAAATGTAAATGTGAGAAGTACATTTCTGTTTTCTCCCAGTTTATGTTATTTTGTTATAGCAGACAAACTAAACAGCAATAAATGTTGACTGTTGGTTTTTGCCTTCATGTGCATTCCAAAAAAAGGTTCACTCAAAAAAATATTAAAGAAAAGTTTACTGAGTGCTTATTATATGCATAAGAGAAGACCACATTGGGTTCTGTTAGGTGACTCCATGAATTTACACTCTGAATTATTTTGGCGAAGCCAATGGCAAGACAGGATTAGACTTGTGAGAGACTTATTAGGGCAAGGAGCATGAAAGGTAAGAAGGACCTTCAGAACGTGATACAGACTTGATACCCATTGAAGGATAAGGGAAAGGAAGAGAGATTGAATAGGAAGAGTTTCAGACTACATCATATTTCTAAGAAAGGCTCGGTAAGGCCGATAGGGCATCCTTGAGCCTGAGTCACCTATTGAAGCAATCCCAGATTTCACAGAAATGATCAACCTTACCTCCCACAAACAAGCTCAGCCCTGGGCTGGGGGTAGCCTGTACAAAGTGTAGCAGTAACTGGAGCCATTGGTCAATGAGATCCAGGAGTCATGTTTTCAAAGCTACCACAGTCCATCCCTTATGCTACACACATCCATCACATTCATTTCCCCATGATGTTTGCAGGAAACATCTCTGCAGTTCCTATGGGCCTCTTTTCCAGAAGGAGTCTTAAAAGTAGGAGGTCAATGAGATGACTACAGTCCCTCTCTCTGCAAATGGTCTCAAGGCTACAATCAGTACTCATCCCTGCCCTTCTTCAGTACCAACTCTAAAAATCCCTTACCTGAAAATGTTGGCCAGATGTCACCTAAATGTGCAGGGATTGCACCACAGTAGAGAGCCTCTGAAATTACGAGACTTGGAGCTTATATAGGGTGGCTCACGTATTTCTTATTCTTCCTCTCTGGAGGGAGAGAGGGGAGGAGGTAGGAGGAGAAGAAGAACAGGAAAAAAAGAGAGACAAAAGAGAGAGAGTTGAACTTCAAGGTATACACATCTTCTCTTTTTGGAATTTTACTCTGAATTGCAATCAAATGGCTCTGGGAGAGATAAGAAAAGAGTCTCCTAGTTTATACCTTCTGTTAAAATAGAATGCAAGAAAATGGCTCTGTAGCAATTCACAATCTCTAATTTCCAAGGCATGTTTGTCATTCAAATAGCCTTTACCCAGATTTCTAGTAATCTTTGCTCAGAAAGCTCTGACTTTAAGAAATATGAAAGTATTAATAGAAACTTGTTTCCCACTACCACTTCAAAATTTCTTGGTAGTATGACTCAAACGTTCATTTCTGAGATTCTGATATTTTGTTAATTATACTTTTCTCAGGCCAGAGATCCTAAACGTATTTGTTCACTACTACAGTGGGTCTAAGGAGTACTAAGAAGTGCTCAAGGTTATTCTACTGGGTTTCCACATGAATTTGTCCTTGACAAAATCTTGTGAACGTAAACCTAATCCCTTCTGCTGATGATTGATTACTCCTACCATGATAGTGTCTCCTCATCACACCTGCTGGTCATCTAAATGTCCTGGCAATATTGGGACCATGAAGTCATATAAAACATACACTCTGATTCAATGCATCCAAAAAATGCACTGCATCCCAAAAAATACTATCCTACCCTTTAAGTTTTGCCTTCAAGATGATGTCATATCTATGCCTTTAGAAGGCCATTTAACCATTCTGTGAAGCCAGATACCTCTGGCTGATGTACCATATGAGATAACTAGTGTATTGCATAGTCGTAGGCCCACTCTTGCACTTTCTTCACTATAAAGTTAGAGTTCTGATCAGATGTTATGTTGCATAGAGTTCTATAACTATAGATGAGGCATTATGTAGACCCCCAAAAAGTTTCTCTGATACCCTGAAAACACAGAAGACAAAGTCACTCTCAGAATGAGTATCTATACCTATGGGGATAAACAGCTGGCCCTTCTTGAAAATAAAACAGGCCCTCCATAGTCAACAGTGGCCAGCTGGTCTTTTAGAGCAATAGAGCCATGTCAAAAGTTCAGCATTGGTCATCATTTTTTGATAATTTTAAAAGCCTCTCTAGCAATGAATTTGACCAATTTCTAGAGTTTCCTGTCACAGTGTTATACCCCACTCCCAGAGAATGTTTCTAAGTAAATTAATTCTTACTTACATAGTCTTAAATTTCAACTCTGTTGATCAAGCAAACACCTTCAAAATCCAATCCCAGGGTTGGTTGCTTGCTTGGCCCTTGCAGTCCATGCCAGCTAATTTTTGTGTTTTCTCTAGTGTATCATCTCTTTTTTTGTTTTCAACGCTTGCATATTCCTAGCCAAGTTATGCTGGAATTCAATCTCAGTTATTAGCATGAGAGTTAGCAAAGATGCTATTGGAAGTTACTGAGTGGTTACATGTCTCCTTGTGAAGGAGAGGCTTCTGCAGCATCTTCCAAAACTGGAAAAGTTCTAGTTCATATGAAGAAAAAAGTGGGTAACCTTTAAAAGTATTGATGGTTGGTTCAGGAGTCTGCAGAGCCACATTCTCAGGGACATATTTCCAGAAGCTTTCATCCACAGTTTCCAAAGGTCTCTGGAGCTCTGCTCTACTCTAATAGATCCATGTGTGCTGCTCAGCCTTTACTGTAGAGATAAGGGCCCTTTTTGCAAGCTACCAAACAGGCATTTGGCTGTCATACTTATCTTTTATCTATTTGTTCATTGCCCTTAGTTTGTCATTTCTCTACAAGGCATCAATACAGATTAGCAGGAACCAGCAACTCTACTTTCTTCGTAAGCATAGTTCCATGCATGTTTTACAATATGCCTGAAGTAGCTACAACTTCAGGCATTTCTCTCCACCAACATAGTTTTCCAGGTCTTAATCAGGGAACTATTTAGCAAGTGGTGACCATCTTTTGTCGGGGGTAACTATATCCCAGTTACCACTCAGGATGGGGCACTTTTCATCAGTATTGTGAAGAGTGAACCAATTCAAAATCTGCATCTTACCACCTGTTTTCTTGGACCACTCTAGTTATCACTCCTATGGGTTTGGATTCTCCAAGAAGCAGGTAACAAGATGAGATTAAAGATGCAAGTGAGATGGAGGAGCAACAGAAGAAAGTAAAGAGAACTTTCAGCCTATGATATAAACATGAGTTCAATGTTAAAAAAAAAAAAAAAAAGTGATGGATTGAGGATTGTAGTAGAGGAGTCTCACATTGTAGCACAATTCCAGACATGCTTCAGTTGGGTGGTTGTGTGCTCTCAGAACACATCTGTGCCTTGAGGAGCCATACTGTTTTTTTTTTTTTTGGAGCCATACTTTTCACTGGAATGGATCTGTCTTAGTCCCTCAACTGTGTTTAGTCACGGATCAAGAACAAGCTACAGAAAACATGGCCTTAGTGCTAATGCAATGGTGAAATTCATACAGGCAGCAACAGGGCCCATTGGACAATTACATTCCTCAGAAAATAATGTCTGAGTCGCATAGTTTCATAGCCATCATTTACCCCATTTCTACATACAGATCTGAGTAAGCTACTCACATATGTTCCTGTTAGTAAAACCAATGAAGGAAATTCAGAATGTGCCAAATAGACAGAACATTGGTTTATAAAAAAATCAGAAAAGCACCAAGGGAAATAAACTTTACTCTTGCATTGAGAAATATGCATACCATTCCCATACTTTTGGCAAGATTCCCAAGGCCACACCTACTCAGAGATAAAAAGAGAGAGAGAGAATTACACTGGACATATATTGGGTTCAAGGTACTGGTAGAAATCTAAAATACATGGTAAATATTCTAATGAGAATTGGAAAAGTAGAATGCAAGCTGGAGATACAGTTCTGGAGAAGAAAATCCACTCTCTATCCTCTAGTGAGATGTTTTGGTGGAATGCCTAGTAGATGTAAGGATTCAAAAGACTGATGTAAATACTGTGGGGGTGGGGCAGGGGTACAACATTTGGCATAATCAATTTAATGTCATAAATTCTAATAAATTAAAAGTTGACAATGCAGAGAATAGCTTGCAAATAGAAAAATAACCTGATACTTTGAATAAGATTATTTTTAGTACCTAAAATTGTTTATGTATGGAATTCTAAAATAAACAATGTTTTCAGACACATTAGCTGCTAGGAAACAGGCCACATCCTTCAATAAACACATTTTCAAAGAAAATAGATAGGGAAGCATCACTTTTTAATTTCTGATTTTGACAAAAACATTTTAGGTAACCATAGGTAGAACATATTCAATATTTCTGCTTTAGAAAAACAGATAGAAAAACATGTACCATTGAAGAAGCATTTCATCACATCATAGAAAACATGTACCATTGAAGAAGCATTTCATCACTCCTAAAACTGCAGACAAATCTAGATCACCACCTTGTAATGCAGAATAAATTACTGTGGCAAAGAGACAAGTTTGGAAAAGTCATTGCAGCACTAGTAACATTAGCAAATTTGCTTTACAAAATACACAAACACAACACAAATACAAACACACACACACAAACACATATATTCATATGTAAGTATATATATATTTTCTATATGTGTTCATGAGAATTATTAATAATATTTTTTATTTGAAACGAGGACATAAGTACACGAAAACCCTATAAAATATATGTAATGCAAGGGTTTTATGATAGAAAAGTCTCAAAAATATTTCAGTCCTAGAAATAGAGCAAATAGGACATTTGAAAGGTTCAGGTATGTAAATGAAAATAGACACGCTTAAAGGGTGAAAAAAGAAAGCCAGTTAAAAGCATCTTCTCAAACATTCTAGGGTGCCCTGGGATGAACCATTTAGAAAGCCAGGATCAGAGCAGATCTGTGAATATAGATCAACTTTTATCAAAGGCAACTTCTTGGTCTGCAAGTGGAATAAAAGACATAGTTTAACAAATGCAGAAATAATGAGGGTTTCAGATTTCTAACCTAGGCACCAAAAGATATACTCTAGTCTAAAATTTCAAAGCATGGGAGTTCACAACTGAAACTGCACCATTGCCACATAGAATTTCTGCATACCATTTGGCAGGATTTGTAAAAGCAAAAATTTCAGTCACTGCCTCTCTGCATTTCTATAATGAGAAGAAAATACATGCTAGATCAAACCTACAAGAAATTTGCAAATTCTAGTCTTTATGTTGTTTGACCAAAGAAGGGTATTTATTCCACGGAAAATTAAACTCATTACTTATCCTGGGGATTCTGCAGATACTAAAATTTGAAACGCTGGCACAAGTCACCAATGACCATATTTCAAAGTTTCAGATTTGAAACTGTAATTTGGTTGATGCTAACACATTACAATGGGATGTAAAAGTTAAATAAATAAATAAAAGTAAAGCTGTCTGTTTTTTTCTTTGTGTGAAATCCAAGGTAATTTTACCATCCTCCTTGTTCATACTGCTTAGGAGCATGGGAAATGGAACAAAATCGAGATCCTTGTGTATGGGTATGCTTGATCTTCCCCTTGTTAGCTGGAAGACTTAATCCATGTAAATCTGTTTCCACATGTTACAATTGATAATACTATTTATTACCGACAGTGTAGGGCTACTATGACATTAACATGTGACCATTCAACTAAACTACTGTGGCTTACTGTATGCTTTTTAAAGTGCAGTCATCATGATTGCGTTAATGCAACTACATTAGGTATGTAGCAATTTGAATGTTCAAATAATCATATAGTGACTTCTACATTAAGTAATTATGCAGTTTCTAGAGCATATCCCTTTTGAAGGTGTCTCTTGGGTACTAAAATGGTTGGACCTTTCAAAACGTACAAAGCTATATTTGCCCAATATTAATATGAATAAAATCTTGTAAAGATGTGAATTTTGGGTCTATGAATCTATATGTTAAAGAAGCACTGTAGATATTTTTATATAGACTGCTTTGGGATAACAGTTATAAAAGAGTTTACTGAAAAATTTACTTGAAGTAAAATAATTATTGTTCAATGGTAAACAAAAATAACACTTGAACAAATAAACGCAAAGTATTTGTTCTACTTAAAACATGGAAATATATATGGTAGAACAATTTAAACTATATATTCTAATTTCTGAATATACTGATTTGATTTTTGTCTCCCTTTTCACTTCTATGTCTTCCATCATGTGTTTTTAACCAACATATTTAAAACGATGTTTGTTCTGAAGAATTTTGCTTTCTTTTACTTAAGATTCCCATCATCACACACAGGGAACAATGTGCTTAAGTCTAGATTGTATATTAGAATTTATGATTGTTACTCAATTTTATTTCAGTCCATATATTAGAAACTATGAACAAATGCCTGCACAGACATTTTAAAAATATATTTTTAAAAAGAAATTTTGGTAGAAAACACTTGAATTCAAATGACAAAAAAATTCACAAGAAATTTAATGGCAAATATTATTAAATGCCTCATTTTCTACTACTTTATAGAACAATATTAAATTTTTGAATTATTTTTACATCTTTATATTTTTGTAAGTTTTGTTTGCTAGTGTTTCTTGAGAAGAAATTGGCTGGAATACACACACACATGCGAACACACATATTTGTATATATATGTGTGTGTATATTTGTGTGTATCTATGCATAGATAGAGATAATTCCTGACTTCCAATGGTCTGTCTTACAATTCTTCAACTTTACAATGGTACCCTTACAACCACTGTTTTTTACTGTCAGTACAGTATTCAATAAATTATATAAGATATTCATTACTTCATTATAAAATAGGCTTTTTGTTAGATGATTTTGCCCAACAATAAAGTAATACGAATATTTTGAGCACATTTAAAGTAGTCTGAACTAAGCTATGTTATTCAGTAGCCTAGGTGTATTAAATGCACTTCTGACTTAAAATATTTTCAATTTACAATGGGTTTATCAGGACATAATCCTATAATAAGTCAAAAAGCATCTGTATTCCTTCTCTCCATCTCTCAGAATCCCTTCCTCCTCCTCCTCCCATCTTCCTCCTCTTTCTCCTTCTTTGCAATGTCTCAGGTTTATAACTCTACTTAGTGGAAGATTTAGGGAGAAATGTGTCTACTCCATATCATTGTTGACTGAAGGACTTTGAAATAAGAAAATGTTCCAAATTGCAAATAAAAATACACAGCACAGCTCTAAATGAACATACACTTTTTTCTACCCAGTGATATGTTCATTAATACTGAACAATCAGCAGTCTGGGATTTAACAAAAAAGAAAAGAAATACCACCACAATGACCAATTTTAAAATACCAACACGATACTATTCAATAAGACTGAGTCCAGCATAGCACTGTTTCTGCCTAGATTTAACTTCCAAACATCAGCAATAGAAACAATATCATTCTTCAATCCAATATAATGAGACCATCCCTCACAAAAATTAAGACATTTAACAATCTCGTACAAAGTTTCGTTCATTTACAATGCTCATTTTTGGTCTACTGTTTTGTAATGCTACAGTCTTTTATTTATTTTTTTCCAAGTAAGCTGCAAGTACTAAACTGTGCCCCCAGAGAAGATTCTGTCTTTCAGACATACTCTTCTAATTCCTATTAGTAGCTACACACTGGGTTTTGTTTGTTTGTTTGCTTGCTTGCTTGTTTTGAGATGTAGTTTCGCTCTTGTTGCCCAGGCTAGAGTGCAACAGCATGATCTCGGCTCACGGCAACTTTCACCTCCCAGGTTCAAGTGATTCTCCTGCCTCAGTCTCCCGAGGAGCTGGGATTACAGACATGCGCCACCATGCCCAGCTACTTTTTGTATTTTTAGTGGAGATGGGGTTTCTACATGTTGGTCAAGTTGGTCTCAAACTCCCAACCTCAGGTGATCTGCCTGCTTCTGCCTCCCAAAGTGCTGGGATTACAGGTGTGAGCCACTGTGCCCAGCCTACAACATTATTTTTAATTGCTATTCTGGATCACTCATCTCAGCCATTATGGTGGCTCCTTTCTTTGCCTATTGATTTAGTGGGATGAGGAGTGCAAATGAGAAAGGTGGCAGTCTCAGGATGCAGTGTATTGAACATATTGTTGTATCTTCTTGACAACTGGCTTCTGTAACTATAAAAGTCCCAAATTATAGGGAGTGGAATTAAACCTATAGACATGTTCCCTAGATCTATATCCATCTATGGCCACTGTCACTGTAGAATCTCTCCTCACCTCCCACCAAGATTACTGAGACAGGTCCTCGTATTTCTTTCTTTTTCTGTTTTACTTATCAAATGAATCTTCCATAGAGCATCTACTGATACATTAAACACACATACACACACACACACACATACAATACACACACACATTACTCCTCTGAACAAAACCCTTCAATAATTTTCCGTGATGTCATGGAAAATTTCCACACTTATTAGAAGCTGTGGCACATTTATTTGATACACTTATCTCCTCTTTTGGGGGGTATCGGCCTTTTTATTCTTTAGAGGAAGTGTCTCCTCATCTCCACATGATTCTAGTCAACATCACCAATTCCTTTATGCTCAGAGAGGTTTGCTATATAAGAGAGAAACTGAACCAATCATATCGCTCCCCTGTTTGGCCTCAAAGACACATACAGATATTGGCAAATGACCCAAGCAGGGCCAATCAGTGCTCCTGCATAAAATGTTACTAACTGAACTTTCTGGGGAACACTGTCCTGCCTCTTGTATTATGCAGATGAAAAAAAGTGAATACTTGTAGTCTTGACTTTTATTATCTGATGAAACCATTCTGTTTTTTAAAAACAGTAAATCAAATTCAAGAAATAACAGAGAAGAAAAGGAATTCTCCCTTTGGCTCTGTACATACTTATGCCATTGTTTTTCTTATGGTTTGGATGAGAACAAATGACTCATACGAATTGAGTCAATTCAATTCAGTTTGAGTCAGTTCTGTTGAGTTCACATCATTTTAACAGCACATATTGAACATTTACTATGCGGCATACAGTTTATAGGCACAACAGGACACAACAAATATAATGAATTATCTACAGACAAATACTAACTTTGGTGAAGCATATAGGAACAGAGTACACACTTTTGCATCTGCATCTCAAAGTTCAGTTTATATACAAACATGCATATACACATATATGTATATATACATCATCGTATGATTTCTGTTCTCATTAAAATCTTTGTGAAAAGAAAGAAAACAACTTGAAACCGAGAAGTTTCTTCATACTTAAGATTGTTTGATTGTAAATTCTTATCATAGCATCAAAAAACCAAAACCAAACAAAACCTCCTGATTAATACCACAATGCAAAAGAAAGTTAGTGATCTAGAAATGTAGTTTCATGTTTACCAAGTTTATGTATCTTTTCCTTCTGTGGGATGTTTTATTTGTTCCCTTCATCCCCTTATCTGGATCCCACGTGTATTTCTTTTAAGAATGTGCTCAAGTGTCACCTTTCTATAATCTTTCCCCCCGCTCTCTCTCCAGGCAGATTTCCTGTGCATATTTCCAACATTATTCTTACCATAATATATTACGATTTATTCCCTTTTATGTATGGACCTCTCATACTTACTTGCATATCATCCTTTGTGGATCTTGGAAGGGAAGCGCCATCTCATTTGTTTGTCTATCTTCTAGGAAACTGTTTTACACAAAGTAATCATTTAATATCTGTTTGTTGAATAAATTAATAAATGAAGGAAAGTGAGGTACATCATGTTTATAGAAAAATGTACTTTTTCATATTTTTCTAAGGCAATATTTTATGTTTCCATTTGTGGATTTTTAATACACAAAATTTTTAGTGTAATTTGTCCACACATTAAATATTAACTTAAAAAAGAAATTAACCATCATGAATATTTGTGGTAGTGTATTAATTCAGGTACCTGACTCACACTTTTTTTCACTTTTATTTCTTTCTGCATATTAATATATGTAAAAAATTATAAATGCCTAACAATAAAATATGTTTGCCAGTGTGAGGGTCATAGCACAATCAAAGACCAAAAGCTAACTCATAGGGCCAATTACTTAGAAGTAATTCGATTCTATTCAGTTTAAATCAATTTTGTTCTATTTCACGTCATCTCAACAGCATGTTTTGAACACTTACTACAAGGAATACAGTTAGTTAAGCACAACTTATAAATATAAGGAGATATAAACATAATGAATTATCTGTAGACAAATACTAATTTTGGTGAAATGTAGGGATAGAGATCACACTTTTGGAACTGTGTCTCAAAGTTCAGTTTTGAAATACTTGACCTTCCTAGATCAACATATGTCAAATACATCATTAGTAAGTTCAACCAATAACTGGTCTAAGTGTATAAGATTTGAAATCGTGCAATGCAGTACATTGATGATTTTAATATATGTAAGCAAACTATTACAGTTGTGACAAAGCAAATTGAGCAGTGACTTTTACACTAATATTTACTCATTTGTAGCTGCTTCCAACTGTTTTGGCAAGACTTTCAGATGTTTTCTTGCTCCATCATCCTCCAGCAAGAAAGCCAATAACTGTGGCCAAGGCAATATTTTTGGCAGTGGTAGTGCCCAGATGACAACCTCTGGAGTATGTCTCCTCGGCAGTAGCAGTGACATCTGGATTATTTTATCCACTTGAGACTATCTTGGCTCAATTCCTCATGTACAGCTGTGGAGCCATCTCCAGTGCTGTCTTCAAGTTGGAAAGCAGTATTGTGAGACAAAGATACTTCTTTGATGTCCTCTGATTATGATACTGTTCCTGGTGTGTGTATGTATGTGAATGCGTAATTGTGTGTTTGTCCTTTATGGGTAGGGTTTAGACCATAGTTTGTTCAAAAAAATAAAAATATAAATACACTCAAAGTTTTTAATGCATTTATATTATATCCCTATATACAGATATATATGTATGTGTTCATATATGTACATGCATAATTTTTGAGTCAATGATTTAGATAATCATTATTTCAGAGCTTTTGTCTACTATGGGATATAATTTTTTTATGAATTCATTTGGTACATAGATACAATATATTTATTGGCAAACTCTGGATACTTTGAGGAACAAACAAGTGAAGATGCAGATTACTTAAACATAGTATAACTACTATTGAGATGATAGTCTTGCCCCTGGAAAAAGACATAAGAAATTCAAAAGAACTGGTAAACAAAACAGCACTTCAAAACATCATTATGTGAAAGCCTTAAGCTACAACATCTATTTTTAATTACAATTATAGTTCCCATTTATCTATCAAGAATTGTGCTAGTCATTATACATAATTTATCTTATTTAATTTTCACAATAACCCTGTAGAATAGATGTTATTTCCTTTTATGGATGAGAAAAATGAAGCTTGAAGGTATCAATACAACTCATAATTGGTGAAGTTGAATTCCAAACCCACATCTGACTGCTTCGCAAGGTCACAACTGTGTTTCCTTACCTACTAATACAGGAGCTTGACAGTCAATACATTTTCTGAAATAAGTCCTATTTTAACCATTCAATTGTGTAGAAATACAAAAGCAAGAATTACAGAAGGATTTCAAATAGAAGTAAACTCTTTTTTTTTTTTTTTTTGAGACGGAGTCTCGCTCTGTCGCCCAGGCTGGAGTGCAGTGGCCGGATCTCAGCTCACTGCAAGCTCCGCCTCCCGGGTTCACGCCATTCTCCTGCCTCAGCCTCCTGAGTAGCTGGGACTGCAGGTGCCCGCCACCTCGCCCGGCTAGTTTTTTGTATTTTTTTTTAGTAGAGACGGGGTTTCACCGCGTTAGCCAGGATGGTCTCGATCTCCTGACCTCGTGATCCGCCCGTCTCGGCCTCCCAAAGTGCTGGGAGTACAGGCTTGAGCCACCGCGCCCGGCCCTAGAAGTAAACTCTTAAAGTGTAATAGAAAAAAGATAGGGACAAGAGTTTCCAGGTAAAAAAATTTCCCGTTAATAGGGAAACCAGAAGTTAGCAAGGCAGATTACCCAGGGGTAATCTGCTAGTCAGAAACCACAGGGCCCAAACACACATTTTCATACCTGTATTCATTGAATGACACCCTCTGGACTATCCCTTTTTGTAGCAGTATTCTATTATAAAGATTTTAATTTCTGACAACTATTGTTACCAGATCTAGTGTTCTTTATTTTTCCCTGATTTTTGCAACTATTTCCAGCGAAAATGTGAGTACCCTGCTTCACAAGCTCCAATAGAGTCATATGTGAAGCTCTTTCACTCTCCATTTTATGCAAATCACTTTTCATTTGTTCTCAGTTTCTATAATTTATTTCTGACAGAGTTCACTTATAACACTGAGGAAAAATTGGTGATATACATTATTGGATAGTTTTTACTAGCACAACTAACAAATAATAATCCCTAAAATTACACAAAAACGGTTTTCTGTTTTAAATAAAAATATTAAAGGACCTAGATTTTTAAGATGCTATAACTTTGAGCCAATTTGTGTCAAAATGGAAAGTAATACATAAAATCAATATAAATTAGACTAACAGATCATCTCAGCACCGAATTCAGTATTACAGGGAGTTTACAAGCACGTGCCTTCTTTATTTTACAGTCTGTGTTCTCAAGGTCTCACATTTAACCATCTGTAATTTGCTCATTAAAGCCCTGTCCAGTCTCTCCTGAGTGTCTGTGTAGCCTTGTCTATGCCATAACCTTCCACTTTAGGATTCCATCAAGGCTGGCTTTGACTGTCTTATTCCCCAGGTTTCCCTGTTAAATTTCAAGCTGATCTGCTAACCTATTGCTTACCCTGACCATTTGCTGCTGAGATCTCTATTGGTTTTGGCAATACCCCAGGTCATGACGTTTTTAGCATCCTTCTCCAAATAAAGTGAGTCTCCCTCTGCTTTCTTGGTACCACCTGTGTCATGGATCTGGATCTGGGGATTGGGGGTGGTTGAGAGTAGACTCAGACTAAAAAGTCACAGACTCCCACTATTCTTATTGAGGCTCAGTTTTCTTGAAGAAATGCTTCACATTTTGCCGCAGAACTTTGATCAACTTCAGACTCTTTAAATGGCTACTTTTGATAATTTTATATGATTTAAATTTCATTTTGAAGAAAGTGAGAAGTGAAGCCAGCTGGACTTCTTGGTTGGGTGGGGACTTGGAGAACTTTCCTGTCTTATAAGAGGATTGTAAAATGCACCAATCAGCACTCTGTAGCTAGGATTGTAAAACGCACCAATCTGTGCCCTGTGGCTAGTGAGAGGTTTGTAAAATGCACCAATCAGCACTTTGTAAAAATGCACCAATCAGCACTCTGTGGATAGCTAGAGGTTTATAAAATGGACCAATCAGCACCCTGTAAAATGGGTCAATCAGTGCTCTGTAAAACGGACCAATCAGCACTCTGTAAAATGGACCAATCAGCAGAATGTGAGTGGGGACAAATAAGAGAATAAAAGCTGGCCACCCCAGCCAGCAGAGGCAACCTGCTTGGGTCTCCTTCAACGCTGTGGAAGCTTTCTTCTTTCACTCTTCACAATAAATCTTGCTACTGCTCACTCTTTGGGTCTGTGCCATCTTTAAGAGCTGTAACATTCACTGCGAAGGTCTGGGGCTCAATTCTTGAAATCAGCCAGACCACGAACCCACCAGAAGGAACCAACTCTGGACATATCTTGGTGACCCAGATGGGACTATCGCCAAGTGCTGAGTACCACTGGACCCCTTTCACTTGCTATTCTGTCCTATTTTTCCTTAGAATTTGGGAGCTAAACACTGGGCACCTTTCGGCTAGTTAAAAGTGACTAGCACAACCACTGGACTAAAGACATGGGTGACAGGCTTTCTGGGAAAGGGCTGTATAACAACCCCCGACTTTGGGAGCGTTGGTTTGTCTGGAACAAGCCCCTGCTTTTCCTGTTCTTCCTGGCTGAGCTGAGGATTGACAGAGAGGAAAGCCATTCAGCTCAGGGTTCCCAACAAAGAGTTGGTTGACCCTGCAGCCCTGAGTGGAACTCTCAGAGTCAGGTCGCCCTAGCAAGACTCGCCCATCTATCCTATCTATCCTGACCCTTGCCTCCTGGGTCTTAATGCCTGTCAGACAAATTTCCTCCCACCTCTCTTCTCCATGGCTAGTCCTGCTTCTAAAAGCCACTCCCTGTTTCTGGTGCTTTTCTAGTTTCTCCTATAAGAATGATTTCTAGTATACATTTCAGGACTCTGTTCCTTTCTTTAGGCAGCCAGTCTCACCAATCAGAAAGACATAATCTTTCCCAAAAGCCCCAGTGTGGAGGGGACTATCTGGAAATTTAGGACCCCTCCTCAGACTAGCAGGCCTAACAAAGGCTATTTCTGAAGCTAGGATATGGGGAGCCTCAGAAATGACATCCTTCCTATTCGTATGATGAGAAATGAGGACAAAAAGTATCACTCTTCCAACCCTGGAGATCCCTTCCCTCCCTCAGGGTATGGCCCTCCACCCCATTTTTGAGGTATATCATCTTTATAGGACAGGGATAAAGTCCCAATACTAACAGGAGAAAACACTTAGGACTGTAACGGGTTTTTGAGAATGTGCCAGTAAGGGCCACTAAATCCGACCTTTCTTGGTCCTCCTTGTGGTCTAGCAGGAAAACTAGTGTTTCTGCTGCTGTATCAGTGAGCACAACTGTTCCAATCAGCAGGGTCCAGGGACCGTTGCGGGTTCTTGGGCAAAGGGGGAAAAACAAACAAACCAAAACCATGGGCAGTTTTTTCTTTCACATGGGAAACCCTCAGGCACCAACAAGTTCACGCTTGAAATGCATCCTAAGCAATTAGGACCAATTTGACCAGCAAACCCTGAAAAAGAGATGACTCACTTTTTTCTGCACTATGGCCTGGCCCCAATATTCTCTCTGATGGGGAAAAATGGCCACCTGAGGGAAGTATAAATTATAATACTATGCTGCAGCTTGACCTTTTTTGTAAGAGGGAAGGCAAATGGAGTGAAATACCTGATGTCCAAGCTGTCAATTCATTGAAGGAGAATCTACAACTATGCAAATCTTGCAATTTACATCCCACAAGGGGACCTCTCAGCTTACCTCCATATCCTAGCCTCCCTATAGCTCCCCTTCCCATTAATGATAAGCCTCCTCTAATCTCCCTTGCTCAGAAGGAAACAAGCAAAGAAATCTCCAAATAACCATAAAAACCCCCTGGCCATCAGTTATGCCCCCTTCAAGATGTAGGGGGAGGAGAATTTGGCCCAACCCAGGTACATGTCCCCTTCTCCCTCTCTGATTTAAAGCAGATCAAGGTAGATCTAGAAAAGCTTTCAGATGATCCTGATAGGTATATAGATGCCCTACAGGGTCTAGGGCAAACCTTCGACCTCATTTGGAGAGATGTCATGCTATTGTTAGATCAAACCATGGCCTTTAATGAAAAGAATGCAGCTTTAGTTACAGCCTGAGAGTTTGGAGATACCTGGAAAGGGACAAATTCCCTACCAGTCAGCAAGTCATCCCCAGTATGGATCCCCACTGGGACCTCGACTCAGATCATGGGAACTGGAGTCACAATCATCTGTTGACCTGTGTTCTAGAAGGACTAAGAAGAATTAGGAAAAACCCCATGAATTACTCAATGATGTTCACCATAACTCAGAGAGGAAAGGGAGAAAATCCTTCTGCCTTCCTCGAGCAGCTATGGGAGGCCTTAAGAAAATTTACTCCGCTGTCACCTGACTCCCTCAAGTGTCAATTGATCCTCAAAGATAAGTTTATTACCCAATAAGCTGCAGATATCAGGAGAAAGCTCTAAAAGTGAGCCCTGAGCCCTGAAAAAAATCTGGAGGCATTATTAAACCTAGCAACCTCAGTGTTCTATAACAGGGGCCAAGAAAAACAGGTCAAAAAGGAAAAGCGAGATCAGAGAAAGGCCACAGCCTTAGTCATAGCCCTCAGACAAACAAACCTTGGTGGTTCAGAAAGGACAGAAAAATGGAGCAGGCCAATCATCCAGTGGGGCTTGTTATCAGTGTGGTTTGCAAGGACACTTTAAAAAAGATTGTCCAATGAGAAACAAGCTGCCCCCTTGCCCATGTCTATAATGCTGAGGCAATCACTGGAAGGCACACTGGCCCAGAGGACAAAGGTACTCTGAGCCAGAAGCCCCCAACCAGATCATCCAACAACAGGACTGAGGGTGCCTGTGACAAGTGCCAGCTCATGTTATCACCCTCACTGAGCCCTGGGTACGTTTAACCACTGAGGGTCAGGAAATTGACTTCCTCCTGGACACTGGCGCAGCTTTCTCAGTGTTAATCTCTTGCCCTGGATGGCTGTCCTCAAAGTCCGTTACCATCTGAGGAATCCTGGGACAGTCTGTAACCAGGTATTTCTCCTACCTCCTCAGTTGTAATTGGGAGACTTTGCTCTTTTCACATGTCTTTCTTGTTATGCCTGAAAATCCCATACCCTTATTAGGAAGCGACATATTAGCCAGAGCTAGAGCTATTATCTACAAGAATATGAAGAAGAGTTACCCATTTTTTTGTCCCCTACTTGAGCAGTGAATCAACCCTGAAGTCTGGGCATTGTATGGGCAATTTGGAAAGGCAAAAAAATAAAAAAATAAAAAATAAAAAAATAAATGCCCAACCAGTCCAAATCAGGCAAAAATATCCCACTACTTTTCCTTATCAAAGGCACTATCCCTTAAGGCATGAAGCTCATAAAGGATTACAGGATATTGTTAGAAATTTAAAAGCTCAAGGCTTAGTAAGAAAATGCAGCAGTCCCTGCAACACTCAAATTCTAGAAGTATAAAAGCTGAATGGTCAGTGGAGACTAGTGCAAGATCTTAGACTCATCAATGAGGCAGTGATTCCTCTATATCCACTTGTATCCAACCCCTATACCCTGCTCTCTCAAATACCAGAGGAAGCAGAATGGGTCACTGGTCTGGACCTCAAGGATGTCTTCTGCATTCCCCTGCACTCAGACTCCCAGTTTCTCTTTGCCTTTGAAGATCCCACAGACCACACATCCCAACTTACAGGGATGGTCTTGCCCCAAGGGTTTAGGGATAGCCCTCATCTGTTTGGTCAGGCACTGGCCCAAGATCTAGGTCACTTCTCAAGTTCAGGCACTCTGGGCCTTCAGTATGTGGATGATTTACTTTTGGTTATGAGTTCAGAAGCCTCATGCCAGCAGGCTATCTAGATCTCTTAAACTTTCTAGCTAATCAAGGGTACATGGTGTTTAAATCTAAGGCCCAATTCTGCCTATAACAAGTCAAATATCTAGTCCTAACCTTAGCCAGAGGAACCAGGACCCTCAGCAAGGAACGGATACAGCCTCTACTGACTTATCCTCACCCTAAGACATTAAAATAGTTGTAGGGGGTTCCTTGGAATCACTGGTATTTGGCAACTATGGATCCCCAGATATAGCAAGGTGGCCAGGCTACTGTATACTCTAATCAAGGAGACCCAGAACGTAAATAGTCACCTAGTAGAATGAGAACTAGAGGCAGAAACAGCCTGCAAAACCTTAAAGCAGGCCCTAGTACATGCTTCAGCTTTAAGCTTTCCCACAGGACAAAACTTCTCTTTATATGTCACAGAGAGAGCAGGAATGGCTCTTGGAGTCCTTACTCAGACTCACGGGACAACTCCACAACCAGTGGCATACCTAAGTAAGGAAATTGATGTGGTAGCAAAAGGATGGCCTCACTGTTTATGAGTAGTTACGGGGGTAGCCATCTTAGTATCAGAGGCTATCAAAATAATACAAGGAAAGAATCTCACAGTCTGGACTACTCATGATGTATATGGCATACTAGGTGCCAAAGGAAGTTTATGACTATCAGAGAACTGCCTTCTTAGATACCAGGCACTACTCCTTGAGGGACTGGTGCTTCAACTATGCATGTATGAAGCCCTCAACCCTATTAGTTTTCTCCCAGAGGATGGAGAACCAATCAAGCATGACTGCCAACAAATTATAGTCCAGACTTATGCCGCCTGAGAGAATCTCTTAGAAGTCCCCTTAGCTAATCCTGACCTTAACCTATATACCAATAGAAGTTCATTTATGGATAATAGGATAGGAAGGGCAGATTATGCCATAGTTAGTGATGTAATAGTACTTGAAAGTAAGCCTCTTTCCCCAGGGACCAGCACCCAGTTAGCAGAACTAGTGGCACTTACCTGAGCCTTAGAACTGGGAAAGGGAAAAAGAATAAATGTGTATACAGATAGCAAGTATGCTTATTTAATTCCACATGCCCATGCTGTAATATGGAAAGAAAGGGAGTTCCTAACCTCTGCGGGAACCTCCAATAAATACCACAACGAAATTATAGAGTTATTGCATGCAGTGCAAAAACCCAAGGAGGTGGCAGTATTATACCGCTGAAGCCATCAAAAAGGGGAGAGGGGAGAACAGCAGCATTAGCGGTGGGCAGAGGCAGGAAAAGTCCAGCAGAAAGGAAAAAGAGAGAGAGGGAAAAGACAGAAAGTCAAAGAGAGAAAGAGATAGAGATTGAGAGAGAAGTAGTAAATAAAAAACAGTGCACCCGATTCCTTTAGAAGCCAGGGTAAATTTAAAACCTATAATTGATAATTGAAGGTCTTCTCCATGACCCTATAACACTCTAATACCACCTTGTTGTCAGTTAAAGCACTGAAGCCACCGACAACCAATAGCCTTCCTATCAAAAATCCTTAACCCAGCAGGTTTCCTTTACCATACAAAGGTCTGACCAGATCTAGGAGGAACTCCCTTCAGGACAGGATGATAGATGGTTCCTCCCAGGCGATTAAGGGAAAAAGACACAATGGGTATTCAATAAGTGATAAGGAAACTCTTGTAGAAACAGGGTTAGGAAAATTGCCTAATAATTGGTCTGCTCAAATGTGTGAGCTGTTTGCACTCAGACCTTAAAGTACTTATAGAATCAAGAAAGAGCCATCTATACCAATTCTAAGTTAAAATGGACTGAACGAAGTCTTATTAATAGCAAAGAATAATTGAAATCCTAAACTTACAAGATTTTCAACAAATGTTTGCTAAAAGTTAACAGTGTAACACATATTATCGTAACTTCCGATCTTGTGGAAATCATACCCTATCCGTGCCCCTCAAAACTCAAGTCCATCAGCACAGGGCCATACAACTAATACCCCTATTTATAGGGTTAGGAATGGCTACTGCTACAGAAACCAGAGTAGCAGGTTTATATACTTCATTACCCTACTACCACACACACTCAAAGGATTTCTCAGTTTGCAAGAAATAACAAAATCTATCCTTACTCTACAATGCCAAATAGACTCTTTGGCAGTCCTGACTCTCTAAAACTGCTGAAGCCTAGACCCCCTCACTGCTGAGAAAGGAGGACTTTGCACCTTCATAGGGGAAGAGTATTGTTTTTACACTAACCAGTCAAAGATAGTACGAGACACCACCTGGAGTTTAAAGGAAAAGGCTTCTGAAACCAGATAACACCTTTCAAACTCTTATACCAACCTCTGGAGTTGGGCGGCACGACTTCTCCCCTTTCTAGGTCCTGTGACAGCCATCTTGCTATCACTCACCTTCTGGTCCTGTGTTTTTAACCTCCTTGTCAAATTTGCTTCCTCCAGGATCGAGGCCATCATGATACAGATGGTCTTACAAATGGAACTCCAAATAAGCTCAACTCACAAGTTTTACCAAGGACCCCTGGATCGACCCACTGGCCCTTTGGCTGGCCTAGGGAGTTCCTCTCTGGAGGCCACTACCACTGCAGGGCCCCCTCTTTGCCCCTATCCAGCAGGAAGTAGCTAGAGTGGTGATCACCCAATTCCCAACAGCATTTGGGGTGTCCTGTTTAGAGGGGGGTTGAAAGGTGAAGCCAGCTGGACTTCCTGGGTCCAATGGGGACTTGGAGAACTTTTTTGTCTTACAAGAGGACTGTAAAATGCACCAATCAGCACTCTGTAGTTAGGACTGTAAAACACACCAATCAGTGCTCTGCAGCTAGCTAGAGGTTTGTAAAATGCACCAATCAGCACTCTGTACAGTGGACCAATGAGCACTCTGTAAAATGGACCAATCAGCAGGAAATGGGCAGGGACAAATAAGGGAATAAAAGCTGGCCACCTGGCAGCTGTCGCTGCCAGTCAGCAGCGGCAACCCACTGGGGTCCCCTTCCACACTGTGAAAGCTTTGTTCTTTCACTCTTCACAATAAATCTTGCTGCTGCTCATTCTTTGGGTCCATGCCACCTGTAAGAGCTGTAATACTCACTGCAAAGGTCTGTGGCTTCATTTTTGAAGTCAGCAAGACCACGAACCCACTGGAAGGAACCAACTCCAGACGCAAAGGATTTGCTAAAGTCCATACTTAGTCATTCTAGAAGTCCTACCCTCTCTGATTTCTGTGTTTTATATTCCTTCTGTTTTCCTCTATCTTCTTCTGGGTTACTTGAATATTGTTAGTGCACCTAATGTCTTATTTAAACAGATCTTGAATACACATTTGTTTCAATGATAGATTGTAGTCACTAAAATATACAGTGACTAGATTGCAATATACATCCTTTACCTTTTACAGTCTGAGTAATATTTTTTGCACTTCAAGTGAAGTATATGAAGTTACTACCAAATAGATTCTTTATGTATTAAAATATATACATCGAATTCCATCAGACAATTTTATAGTTTCTTTTAAATCTCAACCATAAGACATACATTAAAGAACTAGAAAAGGAAAGAATATGCCATTATATTGTGAAAGAAAGTATCTCAGGACCTCAAACTCACTATGCCAAAGGGAAAGTAAGCTTGGAAACTAAGTCACCAATAGTGTTTTCCTTTTTGTTCCCAAGCAGTTAGCTATAATTTCACAACCTTGTGTCATAGACTCATTTGCTGTTCCCCAACTTTTCACTTGTTTATTTTATTATATGTAAAATGTAGATTTACTGAGCTGTGACAATGTAAAATTGACTTTTTCCTCTGTATCTTCTATTCACATGTAAAATGTCAATTTACTGAGGCAAATCAGAGTCTCTCAATAATATAACCATTTGTCTCACTTTCCACCCTGCCCCTTTTTTTCCCCTCCTGCTTGCCCTTTGCTTTTTAAATATCTAAGTTCCCCAAACCTCCTTTGGAAAAAGCATAGGTCATAGATGCTTCTGTTAGTTGTGATTTTCTGGGCACGCACTTAACCTTGGCTAAATAAATCTCCAAATGATTGAGAACTGTCTCAGTCACTTTTTGGTAAATATTCAGATATTTACCATTTCTGTTGTTCATCTTAGTTTTCTTTTCCTTTCAATATACTGAAATTGAATAATTAATAAAGAAAATAAATTCATTTATTGCAATTATGGAGGCTGTCCAAGGTCCAGGGGCCACATCTGGTGAGACCCTTCTTGCTGGTAGAGATCCTCTATAGTCTCAAAGCAGTGCAGAATATCACATGACGAGGGGGCTAAGCATGCTTGTATTAGGCTTTTCTCACACTGCTAATAAAGACATACCCAAGACTGAGCAATTTATAAATGAAAGAGGTTTAGTGGACTCACAGTTCCACATGGCTGGGGAGGCCTCACAATCATGGCAGAAGTTGAATGAGGAGCAAAGTCACACCTTACATGGCAAAAAGCAAGGGGCATGTGCAAGGGACCTCAACTTTATAAAATCATCGGATCTTGTGAGACTTATTCACTATCAAGAGAACAGCATGAGGAAGACCCACCCCCATGATTCAGTTACCTCCCACCAGGTACCTCCCACAACATGTGGGAATTATTACAATTCAAGGTGAGATTTGGGTGGAGACACAGAGCAAAACCATATCAATGCTAATGGTCTGACATATTAGCTTGGGTCTCTCTTCCTCATTTTATACAGCCACCAGTTACCCTTTCATGGTAACTCCTTAATCCATTAGCCCATTAATCCATTAATCCATAAATGGGTTTATCCATTTATAATGGCAGAGCCCTCATGATACAAGCACCTCTTAAATGCCCCACATCTCAATATTGCCACTTGAAGATTAAAATTAAACATGCATTTTGGAGGGAACAAATATTCATACTGTAGCATCCTCTTTCATATCTGATGTTCCAAATTTCCTTTGGTAACGTTTTCTTTCTATCTTAAAAACTTACTTTAGTAATTATTTGAGAGCACATCTGCTGGCAACAAATTCTCTAAGATTTTCTGCGTTTGAGAATATCTTTATTTTATCATCATTCCTGAAAGTCATTTTATCTGGATACAGAATTCTGAGGTGACTTCTTTTTGACACTTTACAAATGCTACTCCACTTACTTCTGGCCTCCACAGTTTCTGATGAAAAATCCAGTCATTGTTATCATTTCTTCTTATAAATAATGTGTCATTTTGGGAGGGCTATTTGCAAGGTATTTTCTTTGTATTTAGTTTTCATCAGTTTGGCTAAGATATAACTGGACATGGGTTCCTTTATCTTTTTGTGGAGTCATTGAACTTCTTGCATCTGGTTTATATCTTTCAACAAATTTTCAGGCTTTTCTCTCCATACGTTGTCTTTTTTTTTCCTTGGGAATTATGATATATTATAATTTTTGATAGTGTACCAGAAGGCTCTAAAGCTTTTCTCAATATTTTCATTAAAAAAATTACACTGTTCAGATTACATAATTTCCCTTCATTCATCTTCAACCTCACTGACACTTTCCTTAATGATTTTCATTTGGTTCTTGAGCTTAAGTAGTAAGTCTTTATTTCAGTTACTATAGAGTTCAATTATAAGATTTCCATTGACTTCCTATACCTTCTACTTCTTTGCCGAGATTTACACTTTTCATTTACTCCAAGATATTTACCCTTTCTTGTTGAAGCACTTTTTATAATAGCTGGTTTAAAGTCTGTACTAGATAATTGTAACATCCTTGTCATCTCTGCTTTGGCCTCTGTTGCATGTCTTTTCCCAAGCAATCTGAGATTTTTCCCAATTTTTGTTTCATTGAATAATTTGGATTTTACCCTAGACATTTTGCATATTATATTTGAGACTCTGGGTCTATTTAAATCCTATAGAAAATGTTGATATTTTTGTTTTAGCAGGCAATTGACTCAGTTGGATTTATACCACAATTTCAAGTTGCCTTCTGTGTGTTGGAGTTTCAATAGCTACAATGCTCTTCAGACCTGTCACATATGCACCACCCAGTGGAAAATCTGTGATCTGAGAAGTAGTCTTTATTTAAGTTCTATTCTCAAAGTCTAACCTAGGCTGCATAGGGTCAGTCAATGGATACACAAATAAAGAATAAATAAATAATTTCAAAAAGAGGGCTCTTTTCCAAGCTTCTTTCTCTCCACAATCTTTCTGATATTTTCTTGCACCCTGGGATCATCTTTTTGGTTCTCTGGCCAGAAAGGTGGGACTTTACCTTGATCTTCTGTGTTTTTCCTACAACTCTGGGACAAACAATGAGAAGTTAGAAAGAAAGAAGAACAACATGAGTACGCACAACACTCTTGGAACAACAGCTCTTCCAATTAGAAAGAAGGCTTCCTCCTTTAGAGTTACAGGCTCTTGAAAGTCAAAATGATGCCTGTGCTATAAAAATGCTTGGTAGCTAAGGAAGAAGAGAATAAAGGAAAGACAAACAACAATGGGGAATTTACTTCAGAAGGTTGTCACCATTGATGTTCAAATTCTACTTACTCAACTCTGCATGTGCACATGCACACACAAACACACAGACACACACACATATACACACACACACACAGAATACCTAGAAATATATAGACATTGTTTGACAAGGTTTTACATAGGGTCTTCTTTATCCTTTTCCACTATAGTTTCATCTGAGGACAGCATTATCAATCCATAGGAAAAAAATTGTGAATGTAAGTGAACTCTTTTGGTTATGAGATTGGCAGACAGAAAATTTTCACTCCTTTTTTCAGCAAGCATGCCTGATTTTTCCTGAAATTGGTGCCAATTTACTCATGAAAGGATAACTATAGGAATCCTTCCTCCCCATCCACTGTAGTGGAATGCATTCGCTCTAAATCATGATGTTCCTGCCAAAAATAGAAGTATTTTTCTGAGGTACGATTATTTGTAAAATATGTGATTGTAGCCTGTAGCTTGAAAACCATCAAGTCACTTTCTTCTGTTTAGGTATATGACGAATTAATCACTGTAAGTAGTTTGACTCAGTGAATAGCCAGAATGCTGAATCTTCTGGGGGGTAGGTAACTCAGAAGGACTTGACATATTTTTTTAGGCATGATGATTTCTGTAATAGTTGATCCTATTATTTATAAGCTTTATGAGGCAGTGACATATCAATAAGCAAATATCATAAAAATCAGTTTCCTTTGGATCCAGAATGTTTTTTAACAATTTTCTGTTAAAGAACATGGCATATACAAAATCCCTGTTCAATTGGTATTTTCAAATATCACCCCCAAGTTGCAGTATTTGCAAGACATTTGGAAATGTTTATAAGCAAAATTTTTGTGTCTCTAAATGAGGATAATAATAAAATCTAAAATAAAAACACACTTGTTGGCACAAAAGCTGTCATGTTTCATGTAGCTTTTCCCTTCCTAATTGGAAGAGAAAAATATAAAAATTGCAGGGCAGTTTGCATTCATCTTCATAAAAGGTGTTGAAGGAATAATTTTGGAAAATTAAGTTTATATACATTTCTTTTGGTATGTAGCCTTTCTTGCACACATACACATGTTCATGATTATGGACAACTATTTGCCAATAGTAGAGAATACTGATTTGATTTACCCAGTCTAAGAAAAAGACAAAGAACTCAGACTGTGACTACTTTAGAATGACAAAATAATATTTTAGAATTATGATTTAAGTTGTGACTTGTTTTATATCAATATAAAATTTACTTAAAATGTATTTCTTACTTCTTAATATAAAACTTTACATTGTAAGCTTTATGATAAATCTTATCAGAGAAACTGGGACATGTGGCAGAGATGGCTAGTGGCTTGTCCACTATCCATTCTTATGTTATTTCTTTTATTATGGATTCACTACATTCTTAGAACACAATGAACCTAGCTAAGAATTTTCCAGCATTGGGTAAGTCTTTTGTGAAAGCTCCTAAATATGTCTCTGGTAACCAATACCTTTTTTTTCTCTTGCTAATTTCTCCCTTCATTCAGCATGAATTACATGCATAAATACTGGACCTCCAGCAATCATCTTGAGGGTGTGAAAAGAGCTTGCAAATGGAAAACTACATAATAAGAAAACACAACAGAAAGACATAAGGAGCTGTGGTCAGTTAGGTCATCGTGATACTACATCACAATGCTGGGCTGCCTATCACTGTAATTTTATGAAGAGAAGAAAAAATATATTTTATTGAAGTTGTTACTTTGTTTCTCTGTTATTGTATCAGCCAAATTAATTTTCTAGCAGATGCAAGATATGTAGTGTATATCAGTTTTTGTCTTTCTATAACAGTAATTTTCCTTTGGTGGAAAAGTTTGCTTCCACTATGCATGATTTCAATAATTATAATCTTTCTTTGGAGCCTGCCTTTCTTTCCATTATTGATCAGCTCATAGTGTGCATTTGAATTAAGCACTGTAAAACAGCACAATTAATCCTTACCTCCAGTCTAAATATTCATCTTGCAGTGAGCATGTGTATAAATTGTACCTGTTGAAAGACTTTCAGGATCTGTGCACTTAGCATCAGAGAGAAAGAGAGAAAAAAAGTTATACTCTCCCATAGGTGGTGTTATGAAGAAAGATGGGGTCTACTAGGGGCCCTATTTCCTATCCAACATAGAGCTGACCTGAGAAAATGAAGTATATTCAGAAAGAAATCAGGTTTAAGATACCAGAAGAAAAAAGAGAGTTCTCATATTTTTCAAGTCCTTGGTGACAGTTGTCCTTGAAGCTGAATTACACTTTTGTACAATAGATCCCATCTTGCATCTCTTTTATCTAAACTTCTTGGGATGGAGGTACTTGTCATTTGCTTTCAAAACATAATAACCAAGTAGATTAATTTGAATCATTGTCATTGTTTACGTAGAACACAAATGCATGTTCATTTTGGTTTAAAGATGTCTTGATTTATAACTCAACTTGGACAATAAGTGATTGTCTCTTAAATTAGCTCTTGCCAGAGGTCCTCATTTTTTAAAAAGTTTAAGATGTTGTTCATTCTTATTCACATTCTGAAGTCAGTATTTCAGCCCAAGTCTTATACTTTGTCTTGAATTTTGTATTCTTTCTCAATATCTGAATTTTGTTTGTTTGTGTGTTTACATTTTCTTCTTCACCATGTGTTTGCTTCCTGGCAGTCTATCTACTTGACTCAATATGAAGGGGGAAGACATGTTCTCTCATTATTCTATAGTTGTTTACCTAACTAAAAATTCTTAGGTGTCAATGAAGGTACCAAATGAGGCAGGCGATTACAAATATGACCAAGACACAATGATAGACACATTACTTTTAATGTGCTTAAAGACAAGTGCATACAGTTATGTGAAGATAAATGCCAAGAAACAATGATGCTAGAAATAATTACAAGGAGCCATGGGGTATGAAAAAGGAAGTGGTCAATTTACCTTAGAATGGAGGAGTGTTCAGTAAAGACTTCAAACAAAAGTCAAACTGGAACAAAATCTTCAAAGATAAGTGGAGATAAGCTGTTAAGACAAATTGTTTTCTTCATAGAATTTTCAATAGTTTATACAGTCTGAAGATTAGGGTAAATTTTGGGGATGGATGACAAATCAAGAAATAGCATTGGGTAACTAGGCAGCAGCAAGATCATAGATGCAGTAGTATAATTTGCCAAGAATGGATATTTCCCTATTAGGAACTATTGAATGGTTTCATCAAGTTGAT
Organism: Colobus angolensis palliatus; assembly: GCF_000951035.1. Taxonomy (NCBI): domain Eukaryota; kingdom Metazoa; phylum Chordata; class Mammalia; order Primates; family Cercopithecidae; genus Colobus; species Colobus angolensis. The sequence continues at coordinate 19,161,870 of NW_012114710.1, read as the reverse complement.
CCTGATTACAGTGTAGCTTAATTAAGTGATGTGTTATGAAAGCCAGAGTAAGAATGTGTCAGTAGGGATGAGCGGAGTGGATAAATTTAAGAAACCATAAGGATACCAGAAAACCAGAAACTATAATACTTAGTAGACACATGTGGTTGATTAAACATGGCCACTGATTCTTTGCATCTACTGATAGTTGCAGTTTCTTGTCTTTCAATATGGGTTTGTCTGTATGACTGATTTGACTAAAAGAGTGTAGGAGATGTGATACAATGCTATTTTCATACATAGGCCTTGGGGAAAATAGTATATTACTCCCTGATCCTTGGAATACCCTTTATGAAAGCACTGAGCTACCACGTAGGCAGTCCAACCACTCTAAAATCACATAACTTAGATGTTCTGACAGAGGATTCCATCAAGCCCAGTTTTCTAGCTGTGATAATTAATACTGAGTGTCAACTTGAATGGACTGAAGGATGCAAAGTATTGATCCCAGATGTGTCAGTGAGGATGTTGCCAAAGGAGATTAACATTTGAGTCAGTGTGCTGAGAAAGGCAGACCCACCCTTAATCTGGGTAGGCATCATCTGATCAACTGCCAGCATGGCTAGATAAAAAGAGCAGGTGGAAAGCTGAAAAGATGAGACCAGCCTAGCCTCCTAGCCTCCATCTTTCTCTGATGCTGGATGCTTCCTGTCCTGGAATATTGAACTCCAAGTTCTGCAGTTTTGGGATTTGAACTGGATCTCCTTACTCCTCAGTTTGCAGACAGCCTATTGTTGGACCTTGTGATCCTGTGAATTAATACTTAATAAACTCATATATATGTATATGAGTTTTTGGTACCGGGAGTGGTTCTAGAGGAACAGAATATTAAGGATGGAGCTCTTTCATTGGTTTTGGGGTTTTAGGAGTTGGCTGTGTAATATGATTAGACTCCAGAATGTTAAGGCCTCTACTTATAATACTATGGAGAACACTGATAGTCATTGGCATTAACTGTTTAGAGAGTTATGCAAAATAAAGGCATTTGACACTAGTGATTCACTGCTCATGAGTGGCGAGGAGTTTAGTGACTCCATACATGATAACTTTGACCATATGTGAAGAACCAAGGACCATAATGAAGCTGGTTGGTTGCTCCTAAGTTCAGTGGACAAAGTGATGAAAGACAATGATGAACTCAGGATTCCATCTCCTAGCTTCAGAAGCAGATGCTGAGCCTCACATCTGCTAAGATTGCCCTGAGTGAGAGTCTTATCTCCTGTAGAGAAAGAGCTGAAATTGTGGAAAAACAGACACAAGCTCTTATCATGCAAGTGACTGACCTGCAATGAAAGGTGCATGCACAGCCTCACCAGGTGTCTACTGTTAAAGTGAGGGCATTGATTGGAAAAGAGTGGGACCCAGCAACTTGGAACAGGGATGTGTGGGAGGACCCTGATGAAGCTGGGGACACCGAGTTTGTAACTCTGATGAACATTTTTGCCAGAAGAAACAGCTTCCCCATCCCCATTAGTGGCAACATCTCCTCTTCAACCCATGCTGCCATCAACCTTTCACCTTTGCCTGAAAAAATAAACCCTGTGCTTCCTGAGGCAACAGTGATGGCCTTCTCTGCAGCAGTTGCCAGAAAAGATAATGTCAATTCTCCTCAGGAGCCACCCTCAACACCCCTGTTTGCTTCTAGACCTATAACTAGACTAAAGTCTCGGCAGGCCCCAAGAGGTGAGTTTGACAGTGTGACCCATGAGGAAGTGTGCTATACTCAGAAAGAACTGACTGAGTTTTCTAATTTTGAACTGCTTCTGTTTCCCAGAAATCTGTAGAACAGGCATGGGAATGCATATTAAGGGTATGGGATAATGGAGGAAGAACATAGAATTGGATCAGGCTGAATTTATTGATTTGCATCCACTAAGTAGGGACTCTGCATTTCATGTTGCAGCACAGGGAGTTAAAAAGGTTCTAATAGTTTATGTGCTTTGTTAGCTGAAATATAGATTAAAAGATGGCCCATTGTGAGTGAGCTGGAAATGTCTGATCTCCCTTGGTTTAATGTAGAGAAAGGGATTCAAAAGCTGAGGGAGACTGGAATGTTAGAGTGGATTAGTCACCTTAAACCTACTCTTTCCAACTGGGAGGGTCCTGAAGATGTATTCTTGACTAATGTCTTGCAAAATGGATTTATGAGGGTAGCACCTGCATCTTTAAAGAGCCCAGTAATTGCTCTTCTCAGTATGTCAGATCTAGCAGTGGGAACTGTGGTCACTCAACCACGAAATGTAAATACAATGGGAATAATTACATCCTGAGGTGGCAGGGACCAAGTGGCAGCACTCAACTTCAAAGGCTTGGTGGGTATAGCTACTGTAATGGACAGCAGAGGTAAAGTGTGAATCAGAATAGTCTGACTTGTGTAGAGCTCTGTCATTAGCTAATTAATCACGGTGTTCCTAGAAGTGAAATTGATAGGAAGCCTACCTCATTCCTACTTAATTAACACAAGCAGAAAACTTCTAAGTCAAATGGACAAAACACTAATTTGAATTATAAAAACAGAAAATCACAGCCCCTCAATCAATTTCCAGACCTGAGGCAGTTTACAGAGTCAGAACCCTTTGAATAAAGTGGAGGCTGGGTCCCCTTAAGAAAGGACACCACTACATTACTAAAAATGTATGCTGTCAATCTTTCTCCCATCCTTCCCGAATGAGACCTCTGGCCTTTTACCAAGGAAACTGTCCATATATATGTTCTGTCCCTCTAGAGAACTCTCACTAATGCACAGACTTTAAAGACTAGGACATTTAAAAGCCACTGCATATATTAGAAAAGCAAGGACATCACAACACATGGCCAGGGAAAGGAACAGGCTCAGAATAAAACCTGAGATCTTAGGTTTACAAATCTGAGTTCCAGAACTACCACCTTACTAGATTCTAATGCCTAATTTTCAATACAATCACGAGTTATACAATGAAACAGGAAAGTTTCACACACACACACACACACACACACACACACACACACACACAAAGAAACGTTCCCCAAGAAGAAATAAATGGCAGACCTAGTATACAATGACTTTTAAATAGCTGTCTTAAAAGTGTCCAGAGAACTAAAGGAAAATATAATGGAAGTCAAGACAATAATATATGAACAAAATGAAAATATCAATAAAAGAAAAAGAATAAACTAAAAAGGAAGTATAGTGTTAAAAAGCATAATAATTGAAATAATACATTTACTAGAGGGATTCAAAGGCTGATGTGAGCATACAGATAAAAGAATCAGTGTACTTGATGATAGAACAGTTGAAATTATTAAGTCTAAGGATATATAGGAAAAAAGTTGTAGAAAAGTGAACAAAGTCTAAGAAACTTGTGGAATATCACCAAGGATAATTGATGTGATGCACACTGAGGGAATTCTGGTAGGAAAAGAGAGAGATAAAGAGGCATAGAGATTATTAAAGAAGTAATGGCTGAAAACTTTCCAACTTTGATGACAGACATAAATATCAAAGAAGCACACACACACACAACAGAACAAAATTAGAAACAACTAAAGGAAGCCCATGCTGAAACACATTATAATTAAAAGGGAAACCCTTGAAAACATAGAGAAATAAGTGACTCACCACATACAACTGACTTTCAATAAGATTATAACAGATTATTTTTATTACAAACTTGGAAAGGCAGAAAGCAGTGGGCTGATATATTTAAGGTGCTAAAAGAAAAAAAAAAAGTCAACCTAAAATGCTACTTTTGATAAAACCATATTTTTTGAAAGTGATGGAAAAATTATGACATTCCCAGACAAATAAAGGCTAATGTAGTTTATTACTACAGGATTTGCCCTGCAAAAAGGGCTAGAGTTCTACAGGTTGAAATAAAAGGATGTTAGACAGCAATTCAAAGAAATATGAAGAATAAAAACATAAATAAAGGTAAATAAATGGGCATGTATAAAAACTAGTATTACTTTAGCATAACTTGTAACTTTACTTTTTGTTTTCCACATGATCTAAGAGATTAAAATATTAAGTATAATTATTAGGCTAAACGTTAGTATTATTGTAACTTTGGTTTATAACTCTGTATTTTGTTTTCTACATAAGTTACTAATGCATTAAAAATAATTAATTTATGTTTCAAAACATGTTTACATTTTGTGACATAAGTAACTGAAATTTTGTGACATCAATAACTGAAAGGGGCAAGGATGGAACTGTAAAGGGCCAGAGATCTTGCATGTTATAGGTAAGCTGGTATAAATCCAAATTAGAATATTGTAACTTCTGGACTTTAATGTAGTCTTAATGTTAACCACAAAAAAAAATAGTTATATATAGCATATATACAAAAGCAAATAAGTGAATTGAAACCTTTCACTATAAAAAATTAAGCATAAAATAACACATTAATGCAGAAAAGGAGAAATAAAAAAGCTGTAAGCCATACAGAAAACAAATACCAAACATGAAATAAGTAAATCTCTTCATATCAATCATTACATTACATGTAAATGGATTAAACCATTCTATTAAAACACAGAAATTGGCAGAAAAAAATTAAAAATATATGGCCCAAATCTGTGCTATTTATAGGGACTTCCATTAGATCAAAAAACAGATAGGTTGAAAGTGGAAGAGAAAAAATATGCTGTTTTAATAGTAACCAAAATGGAATGAGAGTAACTATGCTAACATTAGAAGGAAAAAAACCTTTTAATCAAAAATGTGTGTAATAAACAAAGAAGTCATTGCATATTAATTAATGGTTCAATAAAATAAGAATATATAACAATTATGAACGTTCATATACACTCATGTATCTGATAATATATCATCAAAAAATGTGAAACAAAAATTGACAGAATTAATGTGAGAAATAAATTGTTGTACAATAATATTTGGAAATGTCAGTATCCCACTTTCAATAATAGGCCAGACAAAAGATAAGAAAATAATAGAGGACTTAACAACATAGTAAACCAATTAGATCTAGCAGACATATATAGAACACTCTACCTGAGAACAACAGAATATCCATTACTCTCAAGTACACATAAGTCATTTTCCAGGATAGACTATATCTTAGACCACAAATTAATTCTCAATAGATTTAGATATATAGATATATATTATATAAATTATATTTTCTAATCATAAAGGATAAATCTAGAAATCAACAACAGAAGAAAAACTGGAAAATTCACAAATTTAATATTAAATATTAAACAATACACTCTTAAACAACTAATGGATAAAAAAATTATGGGACATTAGAAAACTACAATAGAGACAAACGAAAATGGAAACATAACATACTAGAATTTATGGAATACAACAGAAGCAGTGCTGAGAGCGAAAACCATAATTATAAATATTTACATTAAATTACATTTTAAAAGACACATCTCAACTCAAAAAAGAAACGAGAAGAAAAAATGATCCCAAAGCTACCAGAAGAAAGTGAATAATAATGAATAAGTAGAGATAAATGAAATAGAAAGTAGAAAACTACAGAAAAATTTTCTTTAAAGCTGCTTCTTCAAAAAGATAAATAGAATTTACGGCCATTTAAGAAGATTTACTAAGAAAAGAGAAAATTTAAATTATTAAAATCAGAAATGAAAGTAGGGACATTCCTACTGAATCTACAGAAATAAAATGGATTATATGAGCAACTATCTACCAAAAAATTGGATAACCTAGATGAAATGGAAAAAATTACAGAAACATAAAACTTAACAATACTGAAATAAAAAATGAAAACTCTACGTAGATTTACAGTTAGTAAGAAGACTGAATCAGTAATCAATACTTTTCTGAAAAATAAAAGCCCTCTACCTATTACTTTCACTTGTGGGTTCTACCAAACATTTAAAGAATAACTAATTCTGCTTTCTCAAACTTTTTCAGGAATTTCAAGAGGTGGGAACATAAACACTTTCTGACTCGTTATATAAGCCAGCATTGTCTTGATAGCAAAGCCATACACAAAAAGTACACAGGGACAAACAAACTAACTAAACACCCCTCAAAACTGCAGAAAAATATACCTTATACACATTGATTAAAATATTCTCAACAAAATACTAGCAATCCAAATTCATCAGTATATTAAAAAGATTACATATCATGATGAGTGGGATCCATTCTTGTGATGTAAGGATGGCATAAACTATGAAAATCAATTAACATAACACACCACGTTAACAGAATGAAGAAAAAAGTCCACATAATAATTCCATTGATCCAGAGGAACATTAGACAAAATTCAACATATCTTTTCAGGAAAAAAAAAAAAAAAAACGGTTAACAAACTAGGAACAGAAGTAAGCTAACTCAACATAATAAAAATTATATATGAAAGTCAACAATCAAGATCATACTCAATGATGAAAGACTAAGAGCTTTTTCTCTAAAATCACAAACAAGGCAAGGCTACCTGATTTTACCACTTCTATTTAGCACAGTACTAGAAGCTCTAGCCAGAGCCAATAGTCCAAACTGGAAAGGAATAAGTAGAAGTATCTCTATTCTCAGATAATACAATCTGATATGTAGAAAATCCTGAACATTCCACCAAAAAAAAAAAAAAAAAACTGTCAGAATAAATAAATCCAACAAAGTAGCAGGTTACATAGTCAAAATGTAAAATTAGTTGCATTTTTATAAACTAATGATGAACAATTTGATAAAGAAGTAAAGAAGGCAGTTCCATTTACAATAGCATCAATAAGAATAAAATGCTTAAGAATTAACCAAGGTAGTGAAAGATCTGTACAATAAAAATCTTAAAACATTGCTAAAAGAAATTAAATAAGACATAAACAAATGGAAAGACATTCCATGTCCATGGATTAGAAAACTTAATATTTTTAAAATTTCAATATTATCCAAAGTGAACTACAGATTAATTGCAATCTCTGTCAAAATCAAAATGGTATGGAATTTTTTGTAGAAATAGAAAAAGCTATACTAAAATTCATATTTAATCTCAAGAGAACACAAATAGCCCAAACAATTGAAAAAGAACAAAAGTTCAAGATCACACTTCTAGATTTTAAAACTTATTTCAAAGTTACAATAATAAAAACAGCATTGTAGTGGAATAAAGGAATAAAGACAGATACATAGATAAATATAATAGATGGAGAACAAGAAATAAACACTCACATATATGGTCAAATGGCTTTTATTTATTTTTTAATTTAACTCTCTCTCTCTCTTTTTTT
>NW_012114710.1:19107486-19154575 GCF_000951035.1 Colobus angolensis palliatus | reverse complement strand
CTGCTGCCACGCCTGGCTAATTTTTGTATTTTTAGTAGAGATGGGTTTTTCTCCGTGTTGACCAGGCTGGTCTTGAACGCCTGATCTCAAGTGATCCACCTGCCTTGGCCTCCCAAAATGGTAGGATTACAGATGTGAGCTACTGCGCCCGGCCCACACCTGGCTCTTTTTTTTTTTTTTTTTTGTGAGCCAAGTCTCACTGTGTTGCCTAGGCTGGAGTGCAGTGATGCAATCTTGGCTAACTGCAGTCTCCATCTCCTGGACTCAGGGAATCCACTCATCTCAGCCTCCTCAGTTACTGGCCACCACAATGGTGGGAATGTTGGTGGGAATGTAAAATGGTACAGCCCCTGTAGACAACAGTATGGCAGCTCTTCATAAAGCAAAAATATAATTACCATATGATCCAGTCCTTCCACTTATGGATATATATCCACAATAATTTAAAGCAGAATCTTGAAGAGTTAATAGTACAATCATGTTCATAGTAGCACTATTCACAATAACTAAAGCATGGAAACAACCCAAGTGTCCATGGACAGATGGATGGATAAGCAGAATGTTGTATACACATACAGTGAAATGTTATTCCTCCTCAAAGTGAAGGAATCTTTGACATATGTTACTACATGAATGAACTTTGAGGATATTATGCTAAGTGAAATAAGCCAGTCATAAAAGTTCAAATACTGTATGGTTTCACTTTATGAGGGCACCTAGAGTAGTCAAAACTCGTAGAGACAAAAAGTAGAGTGGTGATTGCCAGTGGCTGTTGGGAGGGGAATGGGAGTTATTGTCTAATAGGTATAGAGTTTCAGTTTTATGAGATGAAGAGTACTAGAGAAAGACAGTGGCAATGATGCACAACAATGCGATTGTACTAAATTCCAATGAACTATACTATTAAAAATTATTAGGATAGTAAATTTTATTTTATGTATATTTTATCACATAAAAATTTGAAAATATTTTACATAAAAATGCAAATTGCCAAGCATAACCAAGAAAATATGAAAAAAAAATGAAGAAAGCTAGAGACACCACCAGATGACTTTAAAGTTGTAATAATTAAAGAATGAGATACTTGTGCAAACAAAGAAATAGATCAATGGAAGGAAATACAGAGTTCAGAAGCAGACTTTTTATATACATTGATATGTTTTACTAGAAAAGTGATGCTGCAATACATTAGAAAGAAGATAATTATTTCAATAATAACCTATGCTGATTGTTTTCTATATGGGGACAAAACATATCAAACCCCTATCTCACCTCATACACAAAAATAAGTTCCAAATAGATTATGTATTAAGTGTAAACCTTATATAATAAAGTTTTTAGTAAACAATTGGAAACATTTTCCTGAGTCCTTGAGAAGGCAGATTTCTTAAAACTGACAAGATGTTGTAAATATAAAATTTTTAAAAATGGATAAATCAATCTATTTTATAATTTACAACTTACATTCATCAAATGTCAATGAAGAATTTATTATCATTTATAACTTTTTCTTACCAAATGTCAATGAAGAGAGAATTGGGGACAGTTTCTTCTCCAATCACATTTATCTGAGAAAGGAACAAATAAAGGACTCCTGCAAATTTCTAAGAGAAATATAGATAACCCAACAGAAAAATTGGCAAAGACTTTAACAGACACTTCCTGAAATGATATTCAAATGCCCATATTAATATATAAAATAGATGTCCAACTTCATTAACCATTTTAGAAATGAAAGTTAAAGTTATATTGAAATACTAATGTAAACCAGCTAGAATCACTAAACTGCAAAACATGGAACAGCTCAAGTATTGTTGAAAACGTACAGCAGCTGGTACACATTTTCAAAAACTCTTAGCATCTGCTAAAATTGAACATATACAGAGTCCATGATTCAAAATTTCCCCTACAAGGTATAGTACCAACAGAATAAAAAACATGAATCAAAATGTGCATAGAAGCCAATTCACAGAGCTGTATACCTTTCTGTGTTTATATTATTAGTCAATAATAAATAAAATTCTTTAGTGAAACCCCAGAATGTTCTAACTTGTGAATGCATCTTGCACGAGTCTTACTTTTCTGACCTTCTCTTAATCCTTCAGACACATCTCCTGTCTCTTCCTTTCCCCATATTATTATTCTGTATTCGTGGAATTCTATAGTCTAGCAATAGTGAATTTCTTATATTTCCCCAAATGAATTATGCTGTGGTATTTGCTAAGTTACATTTACAGGGTCAACTTTTCCTATTACTCTTCATACTTCCACTCCACCTAATCTTTTTAACTGCTGTCTTCCAAATTTGTCATTGGCCTTAGTATTTTAACCTGCACTCTTCTGAGAAATTTTCCTTCACATCTTTTCACACTATCTCACTCAAATATAAGCATGTACTGTTCCTATGCCTATCTCTGTCACCTTTTGAACATAAATACCACAACACTCACCATGGCTTAGTGTCTCATCATTTATGTGTACAAGTGTTTTCTATCAGAACATAAATCAATTGAGGGAATGTTGGCGGAAGTGTTCATGGACACATGTATTTATTTTTGGGCCATCAGCCCATTGTCTTATATGTGTTAAAAATAGTTATTAAATAGATATTTGATCTATGAGCAAGTGAATTATTAAAAGATACATTTCCTTAACTAAGGAATATAATTGGCTGTTTCAATATAATTTTTACTCTGTCTAGGAAATACATGATTTTTTTTTTTTTTTTTGAGATGTAGTATTGCTCTGTTGCCCAGGCTAGAGTGCAATGGCATGATCTCGGCCCCCTGAAACCTTCGCCTTCTGGTTTCAAGAGATTCTCCTCCCTCAGCCTCCCGAGTAGCTGGGTTTACAAGCCCGTGCCACTACACCCAGCTACTTTTTGCATTTTTTTTTTTTTTTTTTTTTTTAGTAGAGATGGAGTTTCACCATGTTGGCCAGGCTGGTCTCGAACTCCTGGCCTCAGGTGATCCACTCGCCTCTGCCTCCCAAAGTGCTGGGATTACAAGTGTGAGCCGCCATGCCTGGCAGGAAATGCATGAATCTTATCCTTTGATTCAAAACAATATATGATCCAGAATTAAATTAGAACAACAATTTCAATATGTTATTCAGAGACTCTTGAGGGGTCTGTAAGGCTAAAACATTTTCATAATAATACCAAGACATCATAGCATTTTTTTATTCCCATTATTTCACAAGTAGAGTTTTCCAGATTGTGTACCTCTTGAGAATTGTAAAAGTGTGAAATAATGCCAATTTTATCCTTGATATTTTTGTTCTTGAAAATACAGTCATTTTTATGAAACTATATTATTTAGACTTAATATAATAGACTTCTTATTTTTAATTGAATTAATTTTAAAAAATTGATCAATTTTATAATTTACTAATGCTGTTTTAATTTCAGTGGAGAAAATACTGATAAAACCTACAAAAACTAATTCTTAGATGCTAATCTAGAAGATTCATTAACATTTAGTGTTCAGATTTGATCTACTTATTTCAGTAATATGAAGTTTAGTGATAACTTTCTGTAAATATGTTTATTGTGTTACTTGGAAGGGAAAAGGTAGACACTTTCCTGGGGAGATATTTACTTTACAATAATAATTTTTAAAAAATACTACTGAACAAAATAATACTTTCAAACACAAAGAAACATGGAAATAAGTTTACATTATCCTCTAGAAAGTGCATTTACAGCTTTACAACACAAAATGATTTTGTCCTCTGTTTTTCCCTAATTTTGTTGATAATTTAATATGTCTAAGAACAATATTGATTATGCTATTTTACACAAGTTGCTCTGAAGTGTGCTGAAGATATGTTTTATGTGCTACATGCATGGAAATTGTCATTTTTTGTCTTTCAAGTTAACTGTGCTATATCTGTAAAGCCCTTTGAACTTTCATGTGAAAATATTTTTCTATTCTGTTAAACATAGAAAAAGAATTTCTTTCACAGTTCTGTTTACACACAATAATACAAATTGACCATTATTTTCTGAGTATTTTGAGAATTACCCAATTTAATGTTAGTTATTCCTGTTTCAATGATTACTAGATCTTTGATTCCATAATCATAAAATATAGTACACTTTAATATTCATTTCTTGCCAAGGTGAATAATAAAGTCTCATTTTTAAAGTTATGCTTTAAATAATTATATTATTGTGAACCACATGTTGTGTTTATACATTAATGCTGATCATTCTAGCAATTTCATGATGTATTTTTCTACTTTATCATAAATTTTGGGAAAAATTATCTTTATTTATCAAATTTTCTACTTTCCAGTACACTCTTTAGTTTAAGTAGCATAACAACTTATTTCCCTTTAACATTCATATAGTAGATTTGAATTTTAAAATTATTCAGGTTTCAGAGATAGAGCAAGAATAAATGCAGAAGAAATTCTACAAATTTGTCTGTTGAACTTTGAATCGTGTTGTCTTTTTTCAAATATTATTTTTAGATTTAATAATAAAAATTTCTAAAGCATATCAAAATAAAACATGAGTTTTACATGTCCTTTCCCCAATTTAACATTTATGAAAATTCTGCCGCATTGTCTTCCATTATTTTCTTTGTCTTTCCTTCTTTATTGGAGTTTGTACAATCAGAACTTAAAAAAAAAATTAATGCTCATAAAAATTACTTGAGGATTCCCTTAGAATGAAAATTATGATTCAATATATCTGTGGTAGATGTTGAGATTCCGCATTTCTAATAAGTCTACAAGGCTGATACTACTGGTCTAAAAACCATATTTTAGCATATTTATAAAACATACATCAGATAATATGTTTTGTTACCTCTACTTAGTTCAGTATGCATCTCTAAAAATGTGGACATTTTCTTACACAACCATGTGATATTCACATATTAGTAAATTAACACAGGAACAGAAAACCAAATACTGCATGTTCTCACTTATACATGGGAGCTAAATGATGGGAACACATGGACATATAGAGGGAAAAAGCTACACTGAGGCATTTCAGAGGGTGGAGGATAGGAGGAGAGAGACAATCAGGAAAAATAACTAATGGGTACCTGAGTGATAAAATAATCTGTACAACAAACCCCAATGACACAACTTTACCTATGTAAGAAACCTGCACTTGTACCGGGAACTTAAAATAAAAGTTAAAAAAAAAAAAAAAAAACTTAAAATTATTCCTTAGTATCATCTAATTCCAAGCCCATAATCATATTCACCCAATTATCTTAATAATTTAGTTTTCTCAATTTGTTCAAACTAAACTTAGGACAACACAACACACAATTTATTTTACCTCTTGATTTTTTCTTGATATAGGGCAGTGTCTCCACTCATTTTAACTAATTCTGAAATCCACTTACTGGTGGTAGTCACCCTATGGAACAGAATACCGTATAAGTTTCTCTGTTAGCTTTATTTTGGTGTCCACCAGCTTGTCCTTCTATACCCACTCAGACTTAGGAGAAAACAGAGGAATTTCATTTCCCTGCTTCTTCCTTGTCCTGGTAGGTGTACTTTCTCCAGTCCATTTTTTTCAGTGTGATAATAGTTTTTTTGTGGGGTTCTCATTTCCAAATACTCGCACATGTAATACTAGGCCATATCTCCTGTCCCTGCCTGAGGCTTCAGAATCTTGAGGTCTGCAAGTGTTCACAGGTCAGAATTGGCTTCGTTTACCACAAACTGAATTGTTCTTGGACCCCTCTTTATCTGAGGATAGAAGTATTCTCTATATTTCTTAAATTAATATTGCAGATAATTTAAAACCTATATTAAAATAGAGAAAATAAATAATATAAAGAACTTCCAAATACCCATCACTGAGCTACACAAATGATTAATTTCCTAACCAATCTCATTTTTATCTATAGCCACAACCACCCATCCAAAATAACGTTGCATCAAATCCCAGATATCATACTATTTCATCTCTAAATATCTTATTATGTAAATAAAAGGTAAGGCATTTTCATTTAAAAAATATTCAAAACATTATGTATATCTAAAACTCATAATAATCCCTTAATAGTATCAAAAGTTTATTCACATTTTACCAATCGTCATAATTCTCAAATACGATTTTATTCAGAATACAAATAAGTTCTATATTTTGTAATTGGTCGATATGCTGGCATTTCCCTTTAAATCTCAGTCATATCTTCTTCTCCTTCCTTTGATGTTATGTTATTTTTTGTGCCTAAAAAAACAGTATGTTCTGTAGATTTTCTCATGCTATAGTTTTTGGCAATGGCATCCCCATGGTGTTATTGAACATGTTTTCTGCCCCTGTATTTCCTGTAAATTGGTAGTTTAGCAGATACAGAGGTCTGATCATATTCATCTTTGGTACATTTAGTGTTTGAAAAAATAAATTCACAGTGGTTGTATTTTCATGACTTCTATTATCAACTTTCTGTTCTCAAAAGTGCAGTTCTTGGCTGGGCACAGTGGCTCATGCTTGTAATCCCAGCACTTTGGAAGGCCGAGGCCGGCGGATCATGAGGTCAGGAGATCGAGACCAGTCTGACCCATGTGAAACCCCGTCTCTACTAAAAGTACAAAAATTAGCCGGGCATTGTGGCACATGCCTGTAATCCCAGCTACTTGGGAGACTGAGGTAGGAGAATTGCTTGAATCCGGGAGGCAGAGGTTGCAGTGAGCTGAGATTGCACCACTGCACTCCAGCCTGGGCGACAGAGCTAGACTCCATCCCAAACAAAAGCAAAAAAACAAAAACAAAAACAAAACAAAACAAAAAAAAGGACAGTTCTTGTAAAAAAAAAAAAATGAAAAAATGCTTGATTACTCTCACATCTTCCTCCCCTCCCTCTTTTTTTTCCCCTTTTACCCATTTTCAAAGTAATGAGTTGATTACCTGTTTTCTTCTAAAGGTGACCAACCAGGATTTTGTTGCTATTGTTGTTTCTTAATAGCAATAATAAACTCGATGAACTTAAACATATTTGATATGTTTAAATTTAATGCATTTATTTAATTTAGAATTATTTTTTATATGATGCATTTATTTTTAATGATACTTAAATTGTGCTTTGTCCATTGTCAATCTATAGAAATTAGCTTTTTGAATCGTTTTGACAAGATAATAGTAATTTTAGATAGATTCCTTACTTTGTTGTAATAATGAGTAAAGAAAACTGGATCTTTGAGGAAAAACACTGTATAAAATGTAATTTTTTAATTTCTATATTTTTGTATGCCATGGGGTGATGTGGAAGGTGTTTAAGTAATTGTATTCAATAAAAGAAACAAAAAAAAGGTACAGTATTTTTATCAGTTTACATGAGATTCTTTCTGGCAATTGTCTTTGGATAGCAGCTTGTGGTTTTTCTAACCCAATTACATTCTCGTATTTCACTTATGAGCTATATACCAAATTCTCATTTCCATATAGGTCAAGTTTCATGGGACATATGGTTCAATGGCTCTGTCTGTATTTTTTTTTACTAAACTCAATTTGGTAACAAAGCTATTGACTATAGAGTAAACTGTTTTAACTCAATAATATACCAAGGAAGCTGATTTTTATAATAATTAAACTCAGCTATTTAGGAACAATGGCTTCCAAAGAGCTTAAAGCAACTTCATAAAATATTCTAACACACCTTGCCTTGTGGTATACATAAGGTCCCTATTGTATTAAAATAAATACGTTTATCTACTCCTCATTTTCTCTTCAGGCAGGGAAAGTTTTTCTCCTGAATGAAACTTTGACTAGTTTTAACAGTTGTACATATTTAGTAAAATATATACAATCTAGTGCCTTGGAAATCATTCGTCAAATGGAAGTTCAAACCTAAGGAGACTTTTAAAATGGAAAACATTGTTAATACACTGTGACTTAATACACTATTAATACACTGTGACTATGTTATAGGTATCAATTATATCATAATGGGAATCACTAAAATAATGTGGAAGTATTGCATCTGCTATAAAATAATCAATTCTAGTTTCTTTTTCTTATATTTCCACTGGAAATACTTCCTTTTAAGAAATATTTTTCAAATAAGCAAAATAGTTTAAAGACGTACTGAGAGGTTATTGTTCAAGTTACTCCACCAAAGTGTTGAAACAAGAAATAAGAAAAGTAAGATAGCATCTGCTTAAAAAATTACAAAAATTTAGGGGAAACATGGTTTTTAAAAAGTGACAATATAGTGATCAAATTTAATAAATATTGATGTAAAATATATGATGAGGACATGAACCCGAGTCTTTTGATTAATGTGAGAAGTGGATTAAAAACTAAAAGTTTCCAGGAGGTAAGTAAGGGAAAAGAGAGGTAACGTAGACTAAAGGAACAAGAAGTCTGAGGGTACAAGCTATCTATCTATCTATCTATCTGTCTATCTACCTATTATCTATCTATCTATCTATCTATCTATCTATCTTATTTATGCATACACACACACACACATACATTTTTATTCATGATACACTAAAAACTATACCATAGACAATGGAAACATGAGTTGAAATGTAAGGTACAACTGAAGAAAGCCTAATTTGATAAGTTATGCATTCCACATTTTAAAGATGCAGAAAAATTATTTTTTTAATTAGTGATGGTTTAATTAAAAATCATTATAATCAAGAAGCAGATAAAGTATAAAATTATATTATATATAATTATTAATAATAAACACATAAGGATTTGCAATACATATATATATGTATAGCTCCCCAAACCAGACAACTGTTACCAGTGGAGAGTCTTGACTACAAATTTTCCAGGTCCTTGTGTTGAACAAAGAATTGAACAAAATACACAAACAAAGCAATGAAAGAATGAAGCAACAAAAGCACAGATTTACTGAAGCAGAAGTACACTCCACAGAGTGGTAGTGGGCTCAAACAAGTGGCTCAAGAGCCCCAGTTGCAAATCTTCTGGGGTTTAAGGACCCTTTAGAGGTTTCCTATGGGTTACACTCCATGTTAATGGAAGATTTGGCCCATGACTAATCAGAAGCTGAAGTGAAGTTACACACTATTCAAATAAAGACTTGTCCCATGACCATTTGGAGGCTGAAGTGAAGGCTCCTTGTCTCCAGACCTTGTTCTCCTGCCTTATTTCCTACTGAGAGATGTGATCCCCATAAATCTTCATGGGAGGCAGAGGAATTAACAATTTTTCTTCTGTAACTGCTTCATGCTAATTGGGGAGCAGTTCCTACCTATTGGTGAAAATGGAACTCTTACCCTGCTCTTCCTATTGGGGACAAGGTGACTTCTTGAGGGCCAGGATTGGCATCATCACCTGGAACTGGCTGAAAGCCCTACTGCATGATCATTTGAAACTTAATGGTTTTTAGGTGAGAAGAAATAAATCTAGTTAAAAGATTTAACAAACATGGTACAAAAATTAATGCAAGTATAATTATTAATAATGGGAGAGCTAGGGGAAAAAGCCATGAAGCTCAATTAAGTGTACTTTACCAGGAGACCCATATTCAGACAGTTGTTGTTGTATTTTAGAGGCCTGGTGAGTGAATTTTCATGTGACAGTTTTTACTAATCCTGATTAGTTGATATAAAACATCATTCTTCTTCTAGGAAAATATATAAGCCACTTTTTTTTCAACAGTTAGGAGATCCAGTTCCCTTCTATTTTGTAAAGCAACTACTGCCAAAGAGCCTATTTGATTTTGTAAGGTGATAATATTTTGGGCAATGTCTTCCAAGCTGCCTGAAATATCCTTGGATAAATGTTGGTAACAGGACAGGGAAATTGCAAGCCCACTGACTCCTGATCCTACTCATGCAGTTATTCCTAGCCCTACCAAAATGGGTATGAGTTAGATGGCTCTTTTGTGCCTGGTGGTTGTAGTAGAGACTGGCTATCATGGAAGCTATATTGATTTGGTGGGCTAAATAAACACATGTACAGGTTCCAGTTCAATTGACTGATAAACATAAGCAGGAACTGGTTCCATACAGGAAAAAAGCTCGTTGTTTTTTAAGACAAAAATTTTTATCTATGGTGAACATATGAGTTAGCTTGTTGTTTTCATCTTCCCAAGTAGTTAAGGTCCCTGCTAAAGTAGCCCCAGCTAAAGGCTGGAAAGGACCTTGGGAAGTATCTGGAGTTGCCTCAGCAGTTCTGTTTTCCCAGTGGAGGTAGCTACATTTAGTGTCCACCAGCAACTACCAAGAGAGATTTTCGTACTGGGGAACCAAAAGCATGTGGGTGTCTCAGGGTTAGTACAGTCTTCCTAAGAGAAAATGTGAATACAGCTAGCAGGTCTATATTGACAGTGCTTAGACTGTGTATCCTTTGAAGTGCCCTTAACTAGAGATTGTTTCCATGAAAACTGTGTAAGTTTTTTAAATAATACTGCCTGGGTAATTGCACGGCTTACATGATCATGTGAGAGATTAATCTCTAGGGTGTAGTTTTCAAGCCAATTATTTAGAGTTCCTTTATATAAACATCACACACACACCACTTGTATACAAGGGAAAATACAGCAGTTGTTAACTTTTTCTTTCCCATTTTATGAATCTTATCACAATTTCCACAGGCCATCTGTGACATGCTTGAACTTTCTGATTATCCTATATTTTTCTTTTTCCTAAATAATTAGTCATTCTACTTTAGGAAAAGAATTTGTCATACAAGATCCTTTCTCATATAAAATTTCTTTTCTTCATAACCTTCCTTACCATACATATTCATATTCACAATTTTCTTTATATCTTTTTCCCCTACTAAAGTAGTTTCTGATGCTCGCAAAAGCCAAAAAGGTCAGGTAACATGATGCAAAACAAAACAGAGTCTTAGATTTTGAGAGGGACCTGTCAGTTTATAGTTCTTGGAGTTCTATGAGGAAAACAGAGTTTTCTCTTAAAATAAGTTCTGTAGTGCCTTCTGTTTTTTTCCAAGGAGTCTCCTGCTGTTAGAAATTATCTTAGTTCTTCTCATGTGGGCAACGAGAGTGACAAGAAGAGAGACTGAGGAAATAATCTAGTCAACTGAGAAGAAAAGCAAACAAAAACTTAGTACTATCCCAACTGTAAAGATGGATAAATGGAGGCACAATATAGTTTAAATATTCATGTTCACATAGAGTTAGGCTCCACAGCTCACTCCCTTAACCATCCTGTAATTCTCCCGACTCTCTGCCTAGTCACTGATGCACATGGTTGGTAGTTCATGGTGCACTTAACAGTTTTCCTGTCCCCTTAGAACCTTGTTTTTATTTCTGCTCTACAGTGATATAATTTAACTATTTTTCTCTTAATGTGTTGGATTCTAATCCCATATATCTCAAATTTTATTACTATTACTGAATCTTAAATGGGGCTGTAATGTCTTCAATCCTTATAAATATTAGCCTACAAACAAATAAATATATATGGTTAAACAGTATTCAAATGTTTACATGCTTTAAAACATTGAAGCAATGTATTGAGAAACACACTGAAGAAATGGCAATCAGTCTACTCTGGATGAAAATTTAGAGAGTATCTCTTTAAAATTAGCTATCTAATGGTATTTATATGTATTCTTACATATATCAACAGTATTTTACATGCTTATAACCTTAAAATAATTGAAAAAATATCAAAATTATAGGCCTTATATATTTCTCTGGGCTTGACAATGATACCATATAGATTATTTGTTTATTTAAAGTGTAGATAAAATATACAAACTTCTAGGTGGAGTGATCACTTAAAAAAAAAAAAGTTCATGTTGAAGGTAGTAATACTATGAATAAAAGAAGGCTCAACACTGCCTTCTGAAAAGGAAGGGTTCAGATTGGTATATTTTCTAAAGGTTTTCCCAGCCTGCAATAAAATATGGCTGGATTTTCCTACTTGCCTGTGTAATCTCCTTTACTTTGTTATAATTTACTGCCTTATTCTTTTTCTTCATTCCTCCAAGAAGAGCCTCAAGAAATTTGGTTTGGTTATCCATTCCCACGGGGGTGTTATGGTCCCAACTAGGATCAGTAATAGTGACTGTGTCTGAGCCTGGGTAATTACTCTGAGGGTTTCGGGTGAGTAAATTGTCTGCCTACCAGTGGGCAGCCTAAAAGATTCATTCCTGAGGCTGAGGTAGGTGAATCACTTAAGACCAGGACTTCAAGACCAGCCTGGCTAACACGACAAAACCCCGTCTCCACTAAAAATACAGAAATTAGCCAGATGTGGTGACATGTGCCTGTAGTATCAGCTACTCAAGAGGCTAAGGCAAAAGAATCACTTGAACCCAGGGGCTGGAGGTTGCAATGAACTGAGACTGTACCACTGCACTCCAGCCTGGGCAACAGAGCAAGATTCTGCTTTTTTTTTTTTTTTTTTAAAGTTCCTTTTCCAAGGAGGTGCAACAGTTTGCTAGAACGAATTGGACATCTTTCCATGAGAGATCAAAGGCTAAGGTCGAAGTTTGGAACCCATCTGCAGCTTTTCTGCAGTTCTCTGAATAGCTTTCTAGCTTTTCTTTGCATTGTTGTATGTCAGTTAGGGAGGAGGGGCATGCACTTAGATTGACCCCTCCGCTCCTGCTACTTCCCTAAGGTGTAACAGGGCTGGAGTGGGAGTTGAATAGGTTTTTTTCCCTCTGAGTTGGATGAGAACTTAGCATTATTATGCTAATCCCCTATAATGGGATGGGGACTCCCATTATTCTTGGCTTTCCAGCTGATATTGGAGCCATACAGTATTACAGTAAAAAATCAGACATTTTCTCCTTAGATTATCAAGGTTAAATTGATTCCAATTGTTGAGGATGCAGCCAAGTGGAGAATTAGGTGGAATGGATGGAAAGTTGCCCATAGTGGTCTGGAAGAAAAAAGCAGGTCTAGCTTATTTGGTCACCCAAATTTTACCTAGGGTGTCCCCCTGGAAAAATTCTGGGCCCTGAGGTCCCCAAGAGTGTCCTTATTTAGGCCTTCATCTTAGTTTGTCAGACATCTCTGACCTTAGATGAGTGCCAGTACCTATTTGGGAAGGTTCTCTCTACCACCGATGGCCTGATAGGAGCTTTCCTTTTGTCCATAGATGAAGGCCTAGACTTCTAATGTCCTTACAATTTTATAAGACTGTGCTTTCCCATGCTTCCCATTCCACTAAGGTGTTACCTATAAACTTTAATGACAGGAGCTGGAGGCTGGGTGAATTTCTCTTGTCATGGAGATTATGACTAATTTTCAGGTGGATTTTAGTCATGAAAATTGAAAGAGTAGGGTTGACTATTCCACTCAGGCCCTGGACAAAAGATGGAACGTTTAAAAATCCACCACCATGACAGTGGGTCTTGTGTAAGGGCAGGCCATTCTATACAACTAACATGGCGATGACAAAAGAAACAAGGCCCCTTTAGTGAAGGTCCAAGATGTAGAACGTTTTCTAAAGTTTGTGGGCCCCAAAGATTCTCAGCCAGTTGAATACATTGAGTAGGAGAAGGGTGGTCAAAACGCCTAAGAGAAATTATATTTTTCCATTACAGGCTAACCCTATAGGATAATTTAACATGAGAAAAGAGGGTTTAAGTCACCTGAAACATGTGTGAATTCGCACTGGATGAGGTACCTCTGTCAATTGCATCACATGTAGGGATCATGGACTATAACCAGGAAAGAAAAGAGTTTTCCCCTTCAGAGAAGGGCAGCTATCCCTATTAACTCATTGGGCTTCAGGTAACAGCAGAGAATGGCCCCAGCCAGTTGCCCTCAATTACCAAGGAGCTACTAAGAAACAGACGCTAAAAGACTGAAAAAAAGTAACGGACAGAAACAAAAAGTGGTTGGGGGAAAGAAAAAAACAAAAAAAAAAGAAAAAAAAAATCCCAGGATTTTGGCTTGGCTTGCCTCCTGGATGGCTCACCAAAATATATTGCTGGTGGAGGGAGGGTCTTGATGAGAGTTGTCCAGGTTCTTGGTGAGTTAAACACAGAATTGAACAAAAGATACAAACAAAACAATGAAAGAAGGAATCAACAAAAACACAGATTTATTGCAGCAAAACTACACTCCACAGAGTACGAGCAGGCTCAAGCAAGCGGCTCAAGAGTCCCAGTTGCAAAGCTTCTGGGGTTTAAGTACCCTTTAGAGGTTTCCTATTGGTTACACCCTAAGTAAATGAAGATTTGGCCTGCAGTCAATTGGGGCTGAAGTGAAGGCTTGGTCCATGACCAATCAGAGGCTGAAGTGGTTACACCCTATGCAAATAAAGACTTGTCCTGTGACCAATAGGAGGCTGAAGTGAAGGCTCCCTGTCTCCAGACCCTATTCTCCTTCACAATCATAAACATATGAATGAATTCTTCTAAGTAGTTGATACTTGTTTGCATTTAAATCACAGAAACAAGTTATTTCCTCAAGCCTACAACTGAATATAGGTTTCCCTTAATAAGTTACATAGCTCCAAATTATCTATCTAATGATCACTTTTTTAAGGCAATGAGATTCAGAAGTGTAGATTGGCCATGCACAAATTTTTTTTTTTTAAATCCCCTAGTAACAATCCCAGTTCATATTGTTAAATGTCAGGTGATGTGTTGCTGAAGAGGGAAAAGCAATTCTAACGTGCTATTTCTCATATTTATAGTCCAGCATCCTAGCTTAAAATCCTTTCTAGGGGTTATATGGGAAGAGTCTGAAGATTATCTGGAGACTACCAGATTACAGCACACAAGGAATCTTTAACATAGGTAATCTCTTGAATCCCCCAAAAGAGATGGGTCATGTGTTCCTGAGGCCAACAGAATGAAAAAATTAATGAGATAGGGGCTTTTTGACGAGAGCCAACTTTTCCCACTGTTGTTTACAAAACATGGCCCAGTCCACAATTAAATAATATTCATTAGAAACTACATAGAACCTTCATATACTGAAAATCAAAAGAAGAAAGTTAAGCAACAAGCAGAAGAAAAGCATATATAAAAAAGGAATAGCCCCCAGAAAACAAACGTTTATAAACAATATATGCTTTCTAATAAAATAGAGTGAACAAATGTAGAACTAATATAGGCTTTTATAAGAGCAGATACATTAAGTTAGAAGACATCACAAAAAAATTAGAAAAAATATGTAATGATTCCAATAATAGAAAACATTAGAGAGTGAAAATAGGATGGATATACTCAAATGATATGCAATATAAGATGTATTTAGCCTATGTTCAATTGAACAAAAATAGATCTTAAAAAAATAGACATAGAGCTAGGGAGGAGGGAGAAGGAAGAGAAGAAATAAAGTGCATGGGGTAAATGTTTAACATTGAATGGGTGTAAGTAAGATCTGTGTGAGGGAATAGATATGTTCAATATACTGTTTTTATAATTGCAAATATTCTGTAAAATTTTATTTTTTTCTTTTTTTTTTCTTTTTTTTTTTTTTTTGAGGCGGAGTCTCGCTCTGTCGCCCAGGCTGGAGTGCAGTGGCCGGATCTCAGCTCACTGCAAGCTCCGCCTCCTGGGTTTCTGCCATTCTCCTGCCTCAGCCTCCCGAGTAGCTGGGACTACAGGCGCCCGCCACCTCGCCTGGCTACTTTTTTGTATTTTTTAGTAGAGAGGGGGTTTCACCGTGATAGCCAGGATGGTCTCGATCTCCTGACCTCGTGATCCGTCCATCTCAGCCTCCCAAAGTGCTGGGATTGCAGGCTTGAGCCACCGCGCCCGGCCAAATTTTATTTATTTCTAAAAATCTTTCCAGGCAGAGTTTCTGATTTTTTAATTGCAATTAAAAAATAGTTTAAAAAACTATCTTTCACCCTGCTTTAGGAATGATCCAACATGTCCAATTGTGGTTTATGTATGTCTTTACACACTACATTCTTCTCAAATAACGGCCGTGAAGCAATCCTAGAGAGATTCTGATGTAAATTTAGGGAGTTGGGTCCAAGCACAAAAACTTAAACATTTTCATATTGTACTCTCCACTAAAGATTTAATTAGTACAAACACAATATTGCAATCATTAGTTAGAATTAGGGTACCAAATTTACTTGACCAATTTTAAATGGAGACTTAAAATTCACTTTCAACTTAATTTTTTAATCTTTAAAATTGACATATATTCAATTTCCTTCTGTACTATTTTTTTTTTCGTGTTGCCTTATGGTTGTGTATTTTAAAGTTTTCAGTCTTATCCATGAGGCAGAATACTTGAGACTAAAGAGGGGAGGAAGGAGGAAGAACCAGGAAAAGCAGCATATGAGCAGAAATGAATCCAGGGCAGCTGAGAAGAGATGAGACCTAAGGAAACTACATGCACTCAAACGTCCTGATGGGGAAGTAAAGATGGTGTTCCTTTGATTTCTCACATATTGGTTGTGATTAAATCTGGGGAGTACCTGAGATGCAACTTTGGTATCCTAGTGGTGCTGTTCTGAGACTCCCCCTTTAATCTAGAATATGTTTCCAAATTCTAGGCTGCCAGAAGTTCAGAAGTACCTTCCCAGGGTATTTCATTTCCCTTTCACAATTGGTGTATTGTGTCATTGATACAAAAAATAAAATTTGAATTCAAGTAGGATTGAACAGTGAAAAGAAATAAAACAGATTGGGTGGTCCTAGGAAGAGAAAATACACCAGATAAATAATGATTTTGGTCATCAACATCATTTCAAATGTGATATATGTATATATTTGTATTATTTGTATATTTGTATTTGCAGTTTATATCTCAATTGATTTAGGTTTAGCAATATTTGCTATTGATTGCTCCTTTCTTTGGGAAAATCTGCTCTATGTTAAAATATTATTGCCTAATGTTTTGTCCTAATACTTCCTCCATATTAAGTGCTTTTTCTGATAACTCCCACCATTTTATAATTAAAAATAAGATATAGAAATTTGCTCACTTGACTGAGTCAGAAATGTGGAAATTTTCTTACTTTTCTTTCTATTTCATCTCACATATTGTCATGGTTACCCATTACTATATAACACACTACCCCAAAATTAAGTAGTTTAAAACAACCAGGTGCACTGATGGAACTTCTGCCCACTGGGAAGATTTTCCTTCACTAATGTCCTTCAGGGATGTTCTAGAAAGAGGCTGTAGTGCTGCAGCTGTCCACTTTCAGGTGGTGTCCACAGATCGTGCAGAACCATCTGTGAAGCAGGCCCTAGCCTTCTCTTCCTCTGTCAACTGATCATAGGGAACTCCCCATGAGGCCATCGGTGCAGGCTAGGGGAGAGAAGGCAGGGTGGAAGGAATGGAAACCATGGGCATTTGAGCCACTTTCCCATGTGCCTTCAGGACCTGCTTGAGCCTGATCACGTATATACCACTTACATTTGATGATGGAATGCCACTGTGCACAACCCACTTTATGGTGAGATTGGTCCGAAAGCATCCAGTTCATAATAGGCAGCTCAGGTCACATGGTGACTTGATGACCCATAGTCAAATGTTCAATTTCCACCAAAGCCCAGTAACAGGTCAAGAGCTATCTCTCAAAAGGAGAGAAGCTATCTGCAGAAGATGACAGGGCCTTGCCTCAAAATCCTAGAGGTCTCTGTTGTGATTCACCTATGGGGGCCAGCCAAAATCTCCAAACAGCATCCATGTATGCCACTGACACCTTAAGTACCACCGGATCTGCTGAGTCAGAGGCCAAAGTGACAGAGAAGTTTGCACAGTAGTCTGGACCTACTGCAGAACCTTCTCCTGTTCTGGACCCCACTCAAAACTGGCAGCCTTTCGGGTCACTCAATAAATAGCCTGGAGTAACACACCCAGATGAGGAATATGTTCCCTCCAAAATCCAAATAGGCCCACTGGGCATTGTGCTTCTTTCTCAGTTTAGGAGGGGCCAAATGCAGCAACTTATCCTCCACCTTAGAAGGAATATCTAGACAGGTGCCACACGATTGGACCCCTAGAAATTTTACTGAGGTAAAAAGTTCCCGAATTTTAGTCAGATTTATTTCCCATCCTCTGGCACACAAAATAAGTCCAGTGAGTTTGCTTCTTCTTGCTCACTGGATCCAATTAGCATAATGGCATTAATGTAATGGATCAGTGTGATATCTTGCAGGAGAGAAAAGAAATCAAGGTCTCTCTGCATAAGATTACTACACAAAGTCAGAGAGTTGATATACCCCTGAGGTAGGACAGTAAACGTACATTGCTGGCCTTGCCAGCTGAAGGCAAATTGCTTCTAGGGGTCCTTATGGACAGGAATGGAGAAAAAGGCATTTGCCAAGTCAATGGCTGCATACCAGGTACCAGGTGGTGTGTTGATTTGCTCAAGCAATGAAACCATATCTCGTACAACAGCTGCAATTGGAGTCATCACTTGGTTAAGTTTATGACAATCCATGGTCATTCTCCAAGATCCATCTGTCTTCTGCACAGGCCAAATGGGAGAGTTGAATAAGGATTTGGTTGGAATCACTACCCCTGTGTCTTTCAAGTCCTCGATGGTGGCACTAATCTCTGCAATCTCTCCAGAGATGCAATATTGTTTTTGATTTACTATTTTTCTAGGTAGAGGGCGCTCTAATGACTTCTATTTGGCCTTTCCCATCAAATAGTCCTCACTCTACCAGTTAAGGAGCCAGTATGAAGGTTCTGCCAGCTGCTATGTCCATGCCAATTATGCATTCTGGCACTGGGGAAATGGCCACAGAATGAGTCGGGGGACCCACTGGACCCACTCTAAGTCAGACTTGAGCTAAAACTCCATTAATTACTGGACCTCCATAAGCCCCTACTTTAACTGAAGGACCACAATGACGTTTTGGGTCCCCTAGAATAAACCTCAGCTCAGAGTCAGTGTCCAGTATTTCCTGAAATTTCTGCCATTTCCCTTTCCCCAATGCACAGTTTCCCCCAGTAAAAGGCCAGAGGTCTCATGCAGGAAGGATAGGAGAAAGATTCACTGCATAAATTGTTGATAATGTAGTCCAGTCCTTCCTCAAGGGGACCCAGCCTCCCTTTCATTCAAGGTTTTCTGGGTCTGTGAACTAGTTCAAGTCTGGAAATTGATTGAGAGGTCATGATTCTTTGTTTTTATAATTCAAATTAATCTTTTGTCCATTCAACCTAGAAGTTTTATGCTTGTACAAATAAAGTAGGAATGCAGTAGGCTTCCTGTCAATTTCACTTTTAGGAACACCATGATTAATTAGTCAATGCCAGAAATCTACATGAGTCAGGCTATTCTGATTGCCACTTTGTCTTTTCTGTTCATTTAAATACCTTTGATGGTTGAGTGTTGCCACTTGGCCCCTGCCCCCTCCGGGTCCAATTATTCTCATTGTATTTAAATGTTGTAGTTGAATGACTGTGGTTCCCACTGTTAGATCTGACATACAGAGAAGAGAAATTACTGGGCTCTTCAAAGATGCAGATGCTGCCCTCACACATCTACTTCACAAGGCATTGGTCAAGGGTATATCTTCTGGGCCCTCCCAGCTGGGATGTGTAAGTCTAAAGTGACTAATACACTCCAATGTCCCAACCTCTCTAAGCCTTTGGACCCCTATTTCTACATGAAAACAAGGGAAATCAGACCTTTCCAGCTAACTCACAGTGAGATATCTTTTAATTCATATTTCAACTACCAAGCACATAAACTAGCAGAATTTTTTTTTTTTTTTTTTTTTTGAGACAGAGTCTCACAATCTCAGCTCACTGCAGGCTCCACCTCCCAGGTTCATGCCATTCTACTGCCTCAGCCTCCCCATTAGCTGGGACTACAGGCACCCATCACCACACTTGCCTAATTTTTTTGTATTTTTAGTAGAGAGGGGATTTCACTGTGTTAGCCAGGATGTTCTCGATCTCCTGACCTCGTGATCCACCCACCTCTGCCTCCCAAAGTGCTGGGATTACAGGCGTGAGCCAGTGCACCCAGCCTACAACATTTTTTAACTCCCTGAACTGCAACATTAAACGCAGAGTCCCTACTTAGTAAGCCCAAATCAATAAGTTCAGCCTGATCCAATGATATGTTCCTTCCACCATCATCCCACACCCTTAATACGCATTCCCATGCCTGTTCTACGATCTCTGTTTATATAAGTTAGAAAACTGAAGCAGTTCTTTTCAAATGTAGTACACCTCCTTACAGGTCACACTCTCAACCTCACCTCTAGGGACCGGTTGGGACTTTAGTCTATTTATAGGTCTAGAAGGAAACAGGGGTATTGCAGGTGGCTCCTGAGGAGAATTGACATTATCTTTCCTGGCAACTACCTCAGGGGAGGTCATCACTGCTGCCTCAGGCAGTGCAGGTTTTATCTCCACAGACAAAGGTGGAAAGACTGATGGCAGCATGGGTCAAAGAGTGGATGTTGCCACACTTATGGTAGGGAAGCTGTTTCTTCTGGCAAAAATGTTCATTAGAGTTATAAACTCAGTGTCTCTAGCTTCATTGGGGTCCTCCCACACATCCCCATTCCAAGTTGCTGGGTCCCACTGTTTTCCAATCAATGCCCTCACTTTAACAGCAGACACCTAGTGAGGCTGTGCATACACCTTTCATTGCAGGTCAGCCACTCACATGATAAGAGCTTGAGTCTGTTTTTCCACAATTTCAGCTCTTTCCCTACCTAAATTAACCACAATTTACTATCCACACTGTTTCCTGGAAGTTGCAAACTTTAATACACTCCAGAATTCCAAAATAGTTTCATTAGACAGATTCTGCTTGTGTAGTTGTTGGCTAGGTGGGGAGAAAAATGACTGGTGCTTCCTACTTTACCATCTTCCCAGAATCTGTTCAAATGTTATAATTAGCTTGTTGGCATTTACTGTAGGAAGAGAGAGACAGGAAAGAAGGAAGGGGGAAGAAAGGAAGGGAAAAAGGAAAGAAGGAAGGAAGGAAGGAAAGAAGGAAGAAAGGAAGGAAGGAGGGAGGGAGGGAGGGAAGGAGGGAGGGGGAAAGGAGCAGGAGCAGGAGCGGGGAAGGAAGAAGGAAGAAATAAAGAAAGAAGAAAGAAAGGAAATATTTTAAGATTTAAATTGGAATTGCAATACATTTATAGGAGATTCCAAAGATAACTTAAATCTTTAAAATATCAAGTCATTAAATTATAAATAAAACATACCTCTTTATTAATTTAGGTCTTTAAAAAATTATCTCAAACGTATTTTGTAGATTTTAGAGAAGAGATTATATATACTTTTTGTTAGAATTATTCCCAGACATTAGATTTTAATTGTATAATGAATTATGTACATTCACTTTTTAAATTCTTGTTTCTGGATAATATATGGAAGTGGAATCAAGTTTTGCATAATGAAGATTTGTTCACTGATGTTGATTGATTCTTATTTTCAACTAAGTTTCTTCCTTTTTCAATCTTCCAGGTACGTATTATTTTATCTGCAAATAATTACAATAAACTTTTTTCCACTTTAATTTTCATGTCTTCATCATAAATATGTTTTCTCTATTTTATAAGATAGTACCTTCAGTACAATGTTGCAGAGAAGTGGTAGCCATGGACATTATTCTCAGTAGAACTGTTTTTGAAATTTCATCTTTGAGTCTGATGTTTTCTGCAAGATTTTATGTGGATATCCTCAATCAGTAGAAATAAATTCTAATGTTTTCTTATTTGATAACAGCTTTTATACATAAATGGGTGTTGATTTTTTTAAATGCTATTTCTGCTTTTTGTAGATTAATTTATTTAAAAATTTTAAAGTTTTATATTTTTGATTTGTCTATAATTTTATTTTCCTATAATATTCTTGTCATATTTTATCATTAATATTTTTCTAGCTCTACATAAAGAGTTCGAAAATATTTATGTTTTATTCTCTGGAACAAATTATTTCAAAAATGTTATTATTTCTTTCTTAAATATTCAAATTAATTTGCAAGTAAAGCCACCAGTGCTTGAGATATGCTTCATGGGGAAAGTTGCCTTAATAGAGTTCATTACTTTTGTAGAATTACCAGCATGTCGGATTTTGTGTTTCTCTTTCTGTCAGCTTTAAGTTGTGTGTGTGTGTGTTTACTATTTTGTCCACTTCATTAAAAGTGTCAAAATTAGTGCCTAAAGAATTGTTCATAACATCTATTATATTCTGATATTCATAATTTCTGTCTGTATTAACGTCCTCTTTTTTTATTCCTGATGTTGGTAACTTAGATTTATGTTCTGTCTCTCAATCCCTGTACTTCTGTATTTCACTCCTCCATTTATTTCAGACTGAAACTGACCTACATTTTATCTACCACAGATCTTGAAAAAAGTAGTTAATTTCTTCTTACTCACTTCAGTTGCAACTGGTAAGAAGCCTCTTCATCAAAAGTAACCCAGTCCTGTGTCTCATCTCTCCTTACAGGTGTGTGTCTCTTTTTTATGTCTATATTACTTGGTTCACGTAAAGTATCAGCATTCTGAAGTGTTCATGAAAAATTACTATTTTGTCTGGCTTTTTTTTTTTTTCTTATTGTGTTAATATTTTTGTCTCCTCTTAGCGTTATTATCTTCCTATCCCTGAAAGCAAACCACACATCATCAAGAGTCCTGGCAGAAAGCTTGCTGTCAGCTTTCAGGGACAGATATTCATGGGTTTCTAGGGACCCCTAGGAGGGCCACTGGTGTGAGAGAATTCCCCTCCTAGTACCTACTAAATGTCTGCCTGCAAACTTCTCTTTGTGTTAACATCTTCCTTTCCCTGAAAACAAACAAACAAAAAACACACCAGTCATCAAGAGTCCTGGCCCCATGATGTTGTCAGCTTTCAGGGCCAGATATTCCTAGGTTTCTACCAGTCCCTAGGAGGACCACTGACATGAGATAATTCTTAGTCTGGGAGAAACATTTTTGAAATTTTTTATATTCTATGCAGAGGCAAAACTCCAGCAGCACCAAAATTAAAATCCCAATTCTAATCCCAATTTCAACTTTTTTAAAGAAAAACTGAAGATCTCATTGTGAATTCAGAGTGGCAGGATCATTGATCTAGGAAAATGCTGCTGAAAAAATTCTCACATGCTCATATAACTTTTCTCTCTTACTTCTAAATATTTTTGGTTGGAAAGGCATACTAAAAATCTATTGATAGGCTCTTCTGTGTTTTCAAAGCTGTTATTTTGTTGGCCGTTTTTGTATTTCTAGTGAATACTTTGTATGTGACGTAGAAGCAGGTACTTGTAAATGAAAGGTTCAGTCCTGTTTCAATAAGGAGAAATAATTTATGAGCATGTCTTTGGTGTGTGGCAATATTGTAAGTCCTAGGGATAAACAAGATTCCTACTTTTATAAGGTATATATTCTCACTGTGAGAGTCAGAGAGCAAAATATATACCTACAAATAGAAGTTTAAAATAATATTTAGCAGAGGTATCTACTATTTAAAAACAACAAGAAGAACAATGAAAACAAAAATAAAGACCAAACAAGTGACATCATGGAGAAGGATGGAGTGAGGAAGTTCTAATTGGGTTGTAGTAGTATCAGAATATCTTATCAAAAATAGTTTTTCAGCAGACACCTGAATAATCTAAAGAAATATTTGTAAAACCTGTGGGAGGGTGACAGGGAAAGCACAGAACAGAAGTCAGTGTGCCTTGATTGTACTGAGGAGATGAAGAGAAATAAGAGATAAAGCGAGATAGGCTTTCTAGGTCATATAGAGTGGTGCAGGTATATATAAAAAGGTTACAGAGTTTAAGAAAGTTAGTGACTGCATAAAATCTATAAGGTAGGATAAATGAAAGGACTCACAGGGTCCACAGAATACTGTAAGGCTACAACAGAACATTAATCATGTGTTTTTTTGTGGGTGATAAGATTACAAGTTTTCATTCTCTTTCATAATTTTCTGTATATTACAAATATTATACAATAAAAATTATATTAAAATTAGAAAACAATGTTATAAATAGGAATGTATACATAAAATGATTATTAGCTATGAGTGCTAGAAACTACTTTGTATACAACTTCTAAACACTATTTCAAAAGTTAAATTTTGTTTTTTTTCAAAATGAAATTAATTCTGCAAATCCGACAGATTTTTAGGCCTTTTAATCACCTCACTCACAGTAAGATTTATATATCCCCATATGATATTTTTATAATGAAATTAATTTATCTGAAATGAATTATATTTAGCTAATCAAGGTGGATAAACAAGATACAATACAGAAAAATATTACTATTTCAATTATTTCAATGGAAACCAGAGTAATCAAACCTTAAATATGAATAGAAGAAAAAGCAAAAAGCATGCACACAAATTACAAACCGAGAACTTATCATTTCCTATAGTCTTAAAAAAGGTGCTGTCATTATGCTGAAGCTCACCTGTAGCTATTAAACATCTATCAGTCCCCTTCTGTCATTAAGATATGACCTTCATAAGCACTGTAATGTTGTGAAACTGTACTATTACTGTAGCCTAGGACATAATGTGATGATTTTGATACCATTCTTGGTCCATATTAGAAACTGTTGTTGTTCAAAGGACTATTTGTAGTGGATTTCCTTTTGATGCTAAAATTGTACCAGGTGGCAACATCATATGAATGCAAAGAAAGGATTATATAGGGAAAAGGAAACCTGAGCTTGGAAATGTTACAGCTGAAAATATTCAAATCAGTTGGAATATCTTGATCTCATCACTGTTTTTAGGATGCAATTTCTCTGTAGTAAGATAGTGGTGACAATGTAATTAAAGAATGAGCAATGTTGGGGCTCACGCATGCCTGATCATATGCCCAGTTGTCTTAATATTTGCAGTCTTAATTTGATGATGGTTGTCAGGTGATCACAATGTTAGACAGAATATGCACAATTTATATCCTCTTCAAGAGTTTAATGAAAACCAGTGTAATTCCTGCCAGAATCTTCTTAGAAGAACTCCAAACTATTTCACTTTCACAGCCTATTTAGAGATCTATACCAGATGGAATTCACCTTTATATTTTTTTTCCCAGAATATAGAAGGTGACAGTGGGAATGCCATTTTCTTTCACTTGGAGAGAAAACCTGATCAATAATATGTACTTATACATTTACATTGCAATAACATTTAGAATCAATTATACAATTAATTATGAAATATTCCATTTTTATTTAACCATAAAAATAACCTATTATAATAATGTATATATTTTTCTAATTGTTTGCCAGTGATACACTTCTTTGAATAAGTTGAGAACCACTGGTGTTATCTTCTGGGACAAGCCTTTTAGATTGATTCACTTTGATTCTATCTAATAAACAAAAAATACAATCGTTTATAATAAATCAATCATCTCCTTTTCTAAAATTACTGAAAACACAGCTACAGTCAGAAGATAGTTTAAATCTTCAGCTTATTCCTCTCATCTTGCACATTTTTAGATAAATGGGACTATAATGAACAGTAATTCTTACTTTGTCAGGGACTACCACAATACCACAATAGCTGTGTAAATAAATATGACTTTATTATACATAACATAGATTTTTAGGATATATACATGTAAATATTAATATAGATAAATAGCATGTATACACACACATATACACACACAATGTGTGTGTGTGTGTGTATATATATATAGGATAACACCAGACTAGTATACTCTATTGTTTTTGAACTGCTCTGAAATGCAGTTACCTATAATAAGTTCACCTTGGCAAAAGGGCATGATTTTCAGGTTCAAGTATTCAAGTTCAAAGAAACAATTTACTGACCCTCATTTCTAGAGCCATTAAAAAATATTGGCATCTTACCATCCAACTAATATCCTGAAAATCTTATAATTTTTGCAGGGAGTGTTGTCAGTGCAAAGACAAATTGAGTTTGATAATATATTAAAATTAATTGTTTTTAAAGATTATCTGCCCATTTAGCTTTTATATTGATGCCTGTTTTTCACAAAAGGAAGTATGTTAATTTTATATCACTTTTTCCATGGGACAGCTTAGCTTAACTGTATCTTAAAAATTAAATAAAATGGCCGGGCGCGGTGGCTCAAGCCTGTAACTCCAGCACTTTGGGAGGCTGAGGCGGGTGGATCACGAGGTCATGAGATCAAGACCATCCTGGCTAACATGGTGAAACCCCGTCTCTACTAAAAAATACAAAAAAAAAAAAAAAAAACTAGCCAGGCGAGGTGGCGGGTGCCTGTAGTCCCAGCTACTCGGGAGGCTGAGGCAGGAGAATGGCGTAAACCCGGGAGGCGGGGCCACTGCACTCCAGCCTGGGCCACACAGCGAGACACCCTCTCAAAATAAAAAAGAAAGAAAAATTAAATAAAATAATTTTGGGGTCATTTTATAGCTTTTATTTCTCTCTTTATGGTGCTGATGCTTTCCTCTAAACTTACGAACCAATAAAAATTAGTCACAATTATTGTTTGAATGTCTGTTTACTTATATATGTATATATTTTTTTCTATCTTTCTATGATTTTTCTCCTTCTTACGGGTGATATTTTCCTTCTTTTTATATTTGGTAATTTTAGATTGTATATAATTCATGTTATTAATAAATGTAAAAAAGGAATCTAGTTTTATTTTTTTTACAGATGACCAGGGACTTGTCTTAACATTTTATTCTCTTTAGACAGACAACATGTCACTGGCTTATCAATGGTTATCATAATTTCACAATTAACAATCTAGTAAAATCCATTGTCCTGTGCTGCTTGTTGTCCAATATCTACAAACCATTGCTTAATATATACATTTTTTTCTTAGTTCTGTTAGGCAGGCAGGCAGACAAATCCAGTTCCTATTGCTCAATCTTGGCCAGAAGCAGAAGTCTAAGTGAGATTTAATACCAAGGAAACAATTCCAATTTTACCAACCAATCCATTAACACCTAGTTAGCCACTGAGTTAGCATACTTTCCCACACCCATGCCACCTAGATAACTCCCACTCATTATTAAAGCTTTAAGAGAAGCAAAACTTTCACAACACTGTTTTCTAGCATGTGAGAATATTTCTAATTTAATGATTATTAATATGCTCTAATTATCAGAGTTTTTCCCCTTCTCTTTGATTAGAAATTGATTTTCAGATTTTTTCCAATAGTTCCCCCAAATTTATATCAGTAACAACAACAACAAAAATGATACTGAAATCATCTTGGGGGACCAAATTTATGTCACATTATCAAATTTTTATCTTGCTCCATGAAAACTTGACAATCACCATTCATCATCAACATTATTAGAATGAAAACAAGGCTTTCAATCTCAAAAATATTTATGTAATTTACTAAATTTAACATTATGAAATAATTTTTTACAGAATTATTTTTAAGTTCTTTAGCATAGATTAATATTTGAACATTGTCTTTCAGTGATGTGAGACCACAGACTATGTTATTTATCTCTGTAGCCCAGTACATGCCCAATGCATAGTAAAAGGTAGATTTTCTAAAAGTTTGTTGAATAAATGAAAATATGCATATGATCAACATAATTAAAAATTTTAAGTTACTGTTTAATTCTAAGGGAAAACTGAATATTTTTTAGAAGAATTTCCAAAATTCGCTAAGGTGTCAGCCTTCATTTTCTTATTGAGAGAAATAGCGGTCTCTCAAACTCTTCCAAGCTCTTCAAGCTTCTATGTTTGTGATATGTCAATCATTTTAATCCTTATCATTTTCAAGTTTTGCTCAACTATTTGAGGTGATAAGTCAGTTTTTTAAGATTACAGATTTTATATAGTATACTGTGTATTTTAACAAATAACTTACTAATAAATGATAGTTATCATGTCAATTTAATTTGATTTTCATTAAATAAACATGAGTCACAACTTCAATTGTATTAATTCATCAAATAAGTGTTAAGATATTTACACAATATCGCCTAAAATTTTTTCTTATGCTTTAAAACAGTTTTTTGAAAGGATACCAAGGGAAGACAATAGAAAAAAAAGAGAATCTTAATTAATGTAATTCCAAAGTAAAAGGAGGCTCCATGCACAAGGTATTTGGGAAAACTAATTCGCCATTATAGATTCAAATATATGGCTGTATATATAAAATACCTGGAACATAAACCAAATCATAAGAAGTGGTTTTCTGGAACAGAAGAATTTGTTGTACATTCTACCTACAGGAAAATATAAAATCTTAGTTACTGAAAATTTGCCTCAGTGCCCTCTGACGGTTTGTGCCTGCCCAATCCATAGGTCCCCAGTTAAAAATGATTCTATCATCTATACATCAGAGGAGTAAGTGCCTATGTGCTATGTTGATAGTCATTCTAAACAAACATTTATACAGTTGAGATCAGAGATAGAAAATGTCAGTTCCAAATCCACCCATGATGGCACATATTCCAGACAGATGACAAAGTCTGTCTGAGGTTATAAAGGCTTGTGAAATACTTGAATCATATTTTGCAACCCTTGAAAGAATTCAAGTTGGAGATTAGCAGAAACCAGGCTCACTTCTGTCCGTAATCCCCTTTATCTGTCTTCTAGCCAACAAAATGAAAACCTTAAAGCCAAACTGACAAATAGAGTGTGAAGGGCCTTCTCCTGCATTAAAGAAAAAACTGAGACTGCTATATGTAGAAAATTGTTTTTTATATTACCATTATTTTTGTTGTTGATGTTATTGTAGAAATAATGAAAAGACCCTAAATGACAATAGTCTGCTGAATATTTATTAGATGTAACAGTTAATAAATTAACTCCCTTAATGTTACATTAGATATATAACATGCAAACATGCACAAATAATGTAAATCATTGTAAAGACAAATGACTCTGTGACACAGAAATTTATTTAAGCCTTGACTATTGGATCCATTAAGGTATAAAAGTTTTAGGGACAGTGCTTCTGCTGAAAGTAAAACTGAGAAGTCAATGAAAACAAAGGAGAGAGGATGCCAGTTAATTTGATATAAAGTAGGAGATCGTTCTATGCATATAGGAACTCTGTGAAGTTGCATGTAGAAAAAAACAATTCTAGTGATGGTTTAAACTATGTTCTAATCAAAAATAGGTATTTCAAGAGAGATGAAGGATATAGTCAATGCAAGATTCATATTATTTAAGTTAGTGATATATCACAAAAAAAAAAAGGGGCCAAGCACCCAGTCAATAAAACAGGCTGAGCTGATGCTGGAAATTCCTTGTCCCATCTAAACATATAGTTAAGGTGACCAAAACATAGCCACATATTTAAATAAATAAATAAATAAACTAATGAACAGTAAGTGAACAAGCTTAGGAAGAGAAATGGGGGAGAAATTTGTTATCCAAGAATTTAAGGAGAAAAGCAAATTCAACATTAAAGTAATACTTAACAATTCAAGAGGGAACTGGAAATAAGAGGATTGGGTTTTTTTTCTCTCTCTTTTAAGACAGGGTCTGGCTCTGTTACACAGGCTGAAGTAGAGTGGTGCAATCTCAGGCGATCCTCCCACCTCAGTCCCCCAGGTATTTGGGACCACAGGCACGTGCAACCATGCCCAGCTAATAAGACTGGATTTAAAAAAAAAAAAAAAAAACTGTTGTTGTTTTCTCAAAAACAAAATAGATGCTGAAAAACAATAGAATATCTTCAGAGTACTGAAGATACATAGCGTCCAAATTAAAATCCTATATCCACTTAAAAACTCATTCAAAACAAGACGTAAATAAAGACATTTTTATTAATGGAGCAACAAAGAGGAATTACCACCAACAAAATCTAACTGAAAAAATGATTAAGCAGTGGCGTTAACCATCCACTAGAGTTGTGTGGGCAGCAGTAAAAATATTCTGATGCCTGAAACAGCACCCTGATTATTTTTTATTTAATTGATCTGGGCTGGTAGCTGAATGTTGGAAGTTTAAAAAACTTCCCACATAATTCTCATGTGTTTTAGCTAAGATTAGGAATCATTGCACAAAAAATAGTCTTCAGTAAGAAAGAAAAACAAACAAACAAACAAACAAACAAAAGAAGTAGGGTGATATGAACAATGACAAGCTAAGACATTAGCAATTTGGGGTGGATTTAAATAAGAGATAAGTATAAAAAAATAGTACATAGGACATAGGTAAACAAAGTAGAACTATAATATCAGAAGAATAGAACTCGGATTTAAAATTTCTGGGTCCTATGTACTGTGTAGTAGAAAGACGAGATAATAATTAGTTTTAGACTTTATAAAATTAGAAATGCATGTTGAAATTTTCTGAAAATACTACAAGTGGATATTGCATATAGGACTCATAAAAATTATGGATCACAATAATAAAGAATAATTTTACTTTTTAAAAAGAGAATAAAAATGTAATTAAACAAGAAGAATGCAGGAAAGAAAAAAATGTCAAAATAAATAAGGAATTAAGTCAACATATATCAATAATCAATACATGTGATTTTAGACAATAAAAATCGATTTAAGAATTCCAGTTACATGCTCCTTACAGGAGATACATAAGAAACATTTATAAGATGCAGTTCTATACTTAAGATAATGTATTATGCATATTTTAAATGTTATTCAGAATTATGTATTTGGTATAATAACATATGCAAATTTTAAAGACTAAGAACAATAGAAGGCTCAAAACAACCACACATTGTTCATAAATTCATGTAAATACAGTGAAAATATTAAAGTATAATTTGGAAGTATTCATATCAAATTAATGATACTAGTTGCTTAAGAAAATGAAAAATGAGAGTGATATTAGAGTGGAGAGGAGAAAAAAGATGACAAGTTCACCTATAATGCCTTATTTAATGTGCGTGTTTGTGTGTATGTTTGCACACACACAACATTCAAATAATAAGCGTAACTTTAAAAATTAGTTTGGAAAAGTGGTTTTGGTGATGAGGCCATTGTAAATATGACCTCATTATTTTTTGTTTTTTATTCCAAAGTAGAGAATACAATTCTTATTTCAAGTACTGAATTCTATACCATAAATTTGAGATGATCATACCTAAATGACTTGACAACATTATTTTCATCATATTACCCAATTTCTGTAGTGTTTCTCATTTCTTCTTTCACAGCATGATTCACTGTACAAACAGTATTAGTAAAATTTTAAACAATATGGGCATGTGTGTAGAAATTATAATTGTCTCACGAATATCACATTTATGCAATGAGTTCGCCTTACCATTTCGATCTATTCTTTATTAGAATTTAGAAATGAGAATGAGCTGTTATAGCTTAATGAGCCAATAACTTTTATTAAACATGCTAGTTATGCACAGCTTTTCTTTTGTTTAATTATGTTTAAAAATATCAGAATTCAGTTTACATCTTTAATCAATGGTCACCACAAACACAATTACTTTTAAATTCTTTAGAAATATTATTAAAATATGCTTTAAAGTATTTGTTGAATCACTGGTATGAACTTTTTAAAACTCACCTGAGGCCGGGAGCGGTGGCTCAAGCCTGTAATCCCAGCACTTTGGGAGGCTGAAACGGGTGGATCACGAGGTCAGGAGATCGAGACCATCCTGGCTAACAGGGTGAAACCCCGTCTCTACTAAAAAATACAAAAGAAAAAACTAGCCGGGCGAGGTGGCGGGCGCCTGTAGTCCCAGCTACTCGGGAGGCTGAGGCAGGAGAATGGCGTGAACCCAGGAGGCAGAGGTTGCAGTGAGCTGAGATCTGGCCACTGCACTCCAGCCTGGGCCACAGAGCGACACTCCGTCTCAAAAAAAAAAAAAAAAAAAAAAAACAGAAACAAAACTCACCTTGAAGTAGAATATATTTATAACTTCCTACTAAAAATGGCATTTGTGTGGTTAGCCTTCTTAAAAACGACACCACATTTACAAAAACAAAGTAATTATCTTAGGGTTATTCCTAATATTAAGTTATTAAATACTTGTTGGAGTAAATTTTCTCATCAAAATTTAGTTGCCTTATAGAAAAAAATTAGAATTTTACTTAAAACAAACTTGAAGATTAGAAACCAAAATCCATATTCTATAGTGAAAGAAAAGAGGTTATTATGGAAGAAAAGGCCAATAAATTACTAAAATTATTAAAACAAATCTTTCTCAGGTATAAATAATATAAGGTCAGTTGCAGCATCCACTGCTGCAACTTTAATTAGACATTACTGCAAATATTCAAAGAAGTCATCTGTTGTTCATGGAAAGCATCTAAACTGGTAAAAATAATGAATTTTTATTTTTATATTTTAACCTGCAGCCCATGTTTCTGCTATGATGGATTTTAGATAATATATTTAAATGGCACTAAAAAAGACTTAGAAAGACCTAAGCTTAATTTGTTATGGAAAGTTTGCAAATCAGTCATGGAAATATTTATTAACTTCACATTTTAAATGAATGTTAATTTTATATACATATATGCATCTTATTCTATTGATTAGTTTTTTCTTCTGTAAGCCAGGTAAAATCCCATGAAATCTAGATCTGTTGAAAAATGTAAATAAGCATGTTTTTCACGTATTTTACCATGTAGTTTAGAAAATGAAAAAAAAAAATTCTACTGTTATTTTCCTTTAAAATGCCTTGGCTTCCTGAAAATGATGACATTAAGATATTAGAGACATGTTCTGAGGAAGCAGTGGAGGTCATGAAAATGGAAACCTACACAGTCACCTAGTGAACATCAAAGAGAAAAAACAAAGCACAAATTTTCAGATCTATCTATTTGAAGGTGAATCCAGGAATGTTCATAGTATAACGTTTTAAAATTGAATAGATACTAGCTGTCAAGTAGTCAGCCTGCTTAATTTTCCATTCCATTCTAAATATCTTGTATTTAGACTTCAGAGGGGCCCTTTAATTTACCTTATGTTGACTATCTAGAACTCCCAGATTTTCCTGCTTGATTTTATAATAGTATTTAATTTATTAAACAAATGTTTATTAGAAGCTACTAAGTGTGCTAGGCACCAGGAATCAAAGATGAATGAATATTGATTTGTCTTTAAGGAATATACAAACAAGAGAGAGGCAGAACTGTAAAGATACAAATCCAATGCAATACCCATCAAAATACCACCATCATTCTTCACAGAGTTAGAAAAAACAATTCTAAAATTCACTTGGAACCAAAAAGCAGCCAGCATAGGCAAAGCAAGACTAAGAAAAAAGAATAAATATGGAGACATCACACTACCTGATTTCAAACTGTACTATAAGGCCATGGTAACCAAAAGTGTGTAGTACCGGTATAAAAACAGGCACATAGACCACTGGAACAGAACAGAGAACCCAGAAATAAACCCAAATACTTACAGTCAACTGATCTTCAACAAAGCCAACAAAAACATAAAGTGGGGAAACGACTCCCTTTTCAACAAATGTTGCTGGGATTATTGGCTAGCCACATGTAGGAGAACGAAACTGAATCCTCATCTCTCACCTTATATAAAAATCAATTCAAGATGGATAAAAGACTTAAACCTAAGACCTGAAACTGTAAAAATTCTGAAAGATAATATTGGAACGACCTTTCTAGACATTGGCTTAGGTAAAGATTTCATGACCAAAAACCCAAAAGCAATTGCAATAAAAACAAAAATAAATAACCAAAGAGCTTTTGCACGGCAAAAGGAACAGTCAGCAGAGTACACAGACAACCCATAGAGTAGGAAAAAACCTTCACAATCAGTATATCTAACAAAGGACTAATATCCATAATCTACAACGAACTCAGACAACTCAGTAAGAGAAAAGCAATCAATCCCATCAAAAAGTGGGCTAAGGACGTGAATAGACAATTCTCAAAAGAAGATACACAAATGACCTACAAATGAATGGAAAAATACTCAACATCACTAATGATCAGGGAAACACAAATGAAAACCATGATGTAATAGCACCTTACTCCTGCAAGAATGGCCACAATCAAAAAAAAATTTTAAAAAGTAGATGCTGTAGTGGATGCGGCGATCGGGGAACACTTCTACACTGCTGGTGGAAATGTAAACTAGTACAGCCACGATGGAAAACAGTGTGGAGATTCCTTAAAGAACTAAAAGTAGGCCGGGCATGGTGGCTCACGCCTGTAATCCCAGCACTTTGGGAGGTTGAGGCGGGCAGATCACGAGGTCAGGAGATCGAGACCATCCTGGCTAACACGATGAAACCCCGTCTCTACCGAAAATACAAAAAACTAGCCAGGCGAGGTGGCGGGCGCCTGTAGTCCCAGCTACTCGGGAGACTGAGGCAGGAGAACGGCGTAAACCCGGGAGGTGGAGCTTGCAGTGAGCTGAGATCCGGCCACTGCACTCCAGCCTGGGTGACAAAGCGAGACTCCGTCTCAAACAACAACAACAAGAACAACAACAAAAACTAAAAGTAGAACTAACATTTGATCCAGAAATCCCAATACTGAATATATGTATAATGGAATACTATTCAGGCATAAAAAGAAATGAATTAACAGCATTTGCAATGACCTGGTTGAGATTAGAGACCATTATTCCAAGGGAAGTAACTCAGGAATGGAAAATCAAACATCATATATTCTCACTGATACGTGGCAGCTAAGCTGTGAGGACATAAAGGCGTAAGAATGATACAGTGGACTTTGAGGACTTGGAGAAAAGAGTGGGAGAGGGGCAAGTAATAAAAGAAAACAAATATGGTGCAGTGTGTACTGCTCGGATGATGGGTGCTCCAGGTTCTCACAAATCTCCACTAAAGAACTCACTCATGTAATCAAATACCACCTTTACCTCAATAACTTATGGAAAAATATTTTTTTTAAAAAAAGAACTGTAAAGAGATGACTGCATAAACAAACAAAATAAT
The DNA here is from genome assembly GCF_000951035.1 of Colobus angolensis palliatus. Classification (NCBI taxonomy): domain Eukaryota; kingdom Metazoa; phylum Chordata; class Mammalia; order Primates; family Cercopithecidae; genus Colobus; species Colobus angolensis. The sequence continues at coordinate 19,119,916 of NW_012114710.1, read as the reverse complement.
TTTTTGTTTATTCAGAGAAAGAAGTCCCCATAAGCAAGCAACAAGTGAAATAATTTCATTCTCCAAGAGGCAGATTTGTGATTAAGAATGCACAAACATATTTATCTTATTTTCCATCAAAGACTATAGCCTATTATAATCTCAAAGACTTCTTTGTGGAATAGCAGCTGGGAAAGGAAGTACTGCATGAAGCTGTCATATTCAGAGTAAAAAAGTGAGATAATGGGAACAAAGCAGGAAAGAAAATCAACATGATAACAGACAGAGATTTACTTTATTCGACTATGATAAATCTATTTTGTTAAGTAGTAGGCATTAATGTTAACATGTTTTCATTTATAATTTGAAATCAGACATTAAATATAAAATTATGAAAGTATTAATAATTGAATTCATTCACAAATTGATCCAAATAGATCAGCACCACAGATCTATTTGTCGGAAACAAAATAGGTAGAACAATCAAAGTCATTAATTATTCTTTGTCAACCAAGGTGGACAGAAGTTTTATTATGTAGAGGTCAGTCGTGGGCCAAGGGCCATTTATTATTTTCTTCAATGACTTGGATGATAGAAAAGTCTGTGAACTTGGTAATTTACAGCTCTCTTTAGTTGGAAAGACTGATTAACACTTTGAATGTCAAGATCAAAATTCAACATGACCATCATATGACCTCAACAAATTGGAGTAATTTAAAACAATGCAATTCAATAGGATCACACGTCAAATATAGACTTTAAGGGAATTGGGAAGGAAATGGAAATTATAATAATGTAGATGGTACCATGCTAGTGAGAATGTATGAATGTTTGTGTATGTGTATGTATGTAATACAAGATATAATAAATAACATTGAATATGACTTGAGTCAAGAATAGAGCACTAGCTTTTAATATTTTTCCTCTTTCCTTGGCATCGCTCTTACCCATTTATAAATGTTTCTATACATATTATCACAGAATACTCAGTTATATCCTACACCCTGCTGATAAAATTAAGTGTAATTCTAAGATAAATAATGAGAAGGATATAAGTATGAATGTGAGTGTTTATGAAATGAGTGGAATATTATGATTTTGTAAGTGTATCACAACTTCTAAATATTATTCATCAATTTATCTTATTACTAACACATTTATAAATTTATTTATTCATTTCATCAATGACTTGGGTGATAGAAAAGTGTGTGAATTTGGTAATCTATAGTTCTCTTTATTTGGAAAGACTGATTAACACTTTGTCAAGATCAAAATTCAACATAACAATAATATGGCCTCAACAATTTGAAGAAATAGTTTAAAATGGTGCAATTCAACAGGGTTACATGCCAAATACAGACTTGAAGGGAATTGGGAAGGAACTGGAAATATATTTTTATATTTTTAATATTTAATGTTTGATTCCACATTGTGGATAAAAACATGTTTACATTAATGCATACTGCTTACCAAAATATATTTATCATAGTAGAATAAAGGAAATATTCTGTCTGCTGTCATGTTGATTTTCCTTCCTGCTTTGTTCCCATTGTCTCACTTTCTTACTCTGAATATGACACATTCATTAATTTGATTATCATTAACCATTAGATATTTATAAAACATCTACTATGTCCCAGGCACTGTATTACATGCTAGTACTACAAAGTTGGGGAGTGCAAGCATTGTCTATATTTTCCTAGCACCTACAGTCTAATAAATAGATAATTACAATTTCTAGTAAACATAGATGGGTACTAGGAGGTCATAAGACAGGCAGACTTGTCATCATCTGTCAGAGGAGAAAAGGTATCCCTGGTCAAATGCTTTCTTACCTGATACATGAGGTAGACAGACTAACGGATTAAAGTACTAAAAGAATGAGTATTTTCTGCAAAGGGCACGGCAAGTATTAAGGATTCAAGCTTTGAAAAGGAATGCTTTTTGTTGATATTATATACTCAATTAACACAATTAAATACTGCTTCTTAATACATTTCACAAAAATAGAAAAGTAGATATCTGCCAAAATTGGAAGACATAGTCCGGACTAAAAAAATGTGCTCTGTAATGTAATGGACTTTAACATTGTGATGAGACTGGGTGGGAAAATAATACAATCAAAGAGCATTTTTTTTTTTTTCTGGAGCAATGCCCGATAGGCAACAAGGTCTCTATGAACTTGATAACCTGTAACACAAATGGAGATGCTGTTGAATGAGAAACAATAACTTGAAGTAAGAGACCCACGCTAAACATTTAAAAAGGCAACCACTCTGACTTGATTTAAATCTGAGCTGCTTCTCAGATAAGCAGTTTATATTCCAGGGAAGCTGGGGTTGTTTTCTTTAATGATAGCAGTGATTCATTTTACCACTAAATTTGGTTTAGTATTTTCATGGTAGAAATCCCTGACCTGAAAAACCCTCTAAGGAGAAAGGGATAGGACTATCTTGTTTAGTCCTTTTACTTTAAACTTAAATTGAAATATGCTATCTCCACTAATGCCTAAGTAGAAGCATGAACAGTTAGTAAAGAGGTAATGGGGGAAACTGGTTAATTTCAATTGCCACATTTTATGAATTTCAGAGAAATTAGGTAAAGCATATCTTTGCATAGCTTATAGTCAATTATTTGTATTTATATGAAAAATGCAGAAGTCCAGGCAATTTTAAATGATGAATGATCTATAATATTCACATTTTTGAGGATTTCCTGGATTGTATAAACCAGATGTTAAACACATTAAGGTTTTGAAATACGTGTTTTGGAAGTTTACTCAAGGTACTCTAAGAAATGCCTTCATTTAAAAATAATCTCCAAAATATTTTAGGAAAAATACTTCTTCCTTGCTTGTTGAAAGATTCAGCCTCTCTCTCTCTGTCTGTCTGTCTGTCTCTGTATATATATACAAGCACACACACACACACACATATATATATATATAAATTTTCTATCTAAATCAAAATGGGTTTAACATTATCTATCTATCTATCTATCTATCTATCTATCTATCTATCTATCTATCTATCTATCTATCTAGATGGTTTTAACATTTCCCTTAGATCGACTAAGCTTAAAATTTAGACAAGTCGTTTCCTGGCTATAGAACCCTGACCTCCCTTTTCTTAGAGCATTAACTTTTGAAAGCTTGCAATTGTAAATTCCTTCTGTGGCCATTTTAATGTAACTCTCCTATAAGCCTCTTGCCAGTTTTACAACTCAGGAATATCTTTCTCAAAAACCTGGAAGTCAGGTTATTATCAAGAAAAATAAAGCCACTATCTCCCAAACTCTATAGGTAGATAGGAACCTAACTTCTATGAATAACGATTAGCAAACGTAGATGCCAAATCATATGACCAAACTTCCCTATCACATACTCTGGCACTTTCCCACTAGCTCACCTCAGCCCTTAAAATCTTTTCTGCCTTTAGTTTTAGAGAAGTTGAGTTAAAGCTCTCTCCCTTATTGCAGTGTCCAGAATATAGTCGTTTTCACTTAACTCCACTGTAATTTTTCTTCAAAGCATATATATATATATATTTTACACACACACATGCACATGCATAAACACACATACCCCCACATATGCACATACATACATAAATACACATACCCCCCCACATGCATACATACTTACACACATACAAGGGCCACTATTACCTAATTTTATTTTGTATCTTTCAGTTTCCTATAATTGTTGCACGCATTTTTTCCTAGAGAGTATTAAAAATGTTGCAGAGGAAATTTTCAGCAACACGAGATTAATTAGGAATCCTTTTTCACTAAAGATTTTCTAAAAGTTGCTGTAGACCTCAGCAAGTATCAGAAATCTAAAATTGCCAATCTCTAACTTACTGATTAAATTTGGACATATAGAAAGTAGATTATTCACTTAGTACTCCAGTCTTTGAAGCAACAGAGAAAAAAAAAAACTACTTATATTTAAAATGCTTATTGATTTATTCTAGATTTTCAAACATTTATACAGTGGTCTACAGGGAAATATATTTTACATAGTGACTTAGAGCAGACATACATACATACACACATCCATTTATAGACAGAAATATGTAGATGTAACTGAAAAACTATTTCACAGTAGGTGGCTTATTTCTACTTAGAGCAATGCACGCCACTTTTCCATTCGATGCTCACTGCTACCAACATACAAAGATCATCTTCCCTGTGTGCAATGCACTCTGGTCTTGCTTCTCATTGCCCATCCCTACCATCCAAATTCATACCATAATGCACTAGATAGTGATCTACCTGTAATTCTAAAATCACTGGCATCATAGAATTTACAACTTATTTTGAGCATGGCCATAAAATGTAGGTAACAAATAAATAAAATAAATACGTATTTTGTGCATAGGCCAAATACTATCAGGTTGCACTTCCCAAAGAAATAGTTTCTTAATGATTTCCTGGGGCTTTGCCAATGAGAGTAGTTCTTTAAAAATCCTTTAGATCCAGTGCAGAGCATTCCCTTAAATTAAATGATAAGAGCAGTGTGAATTCCAATTTGCTAAAACACTTAAAGCTGATGCTTGCAAGCAAAAGGTTCATTTACAAAATGGCAGCTAATGAACTCAGATGGAAAGTATGTTGGATTAAAAACAAAAACCACATATGCCTGAGGAATTATTGTTTTCACTAAGTTCTCTCCTCATGTGTTAATTGTAGGGTCGGAAGTGACTCATATATCTCTTATTCTTTCTTGACTGGTTCTTGCCAGAATTCCCTTAAGGCTGTTACAGAAATGGGAGAGATGTTTGTGGGGGCAGACATGGAGAGTAAAAACAGACGAAGCATAGAATAATATAATATCAAATGCAAAAATGTAATAACTGGCAAAATGTTTTTATAACTTTAAATCATAGGATTATGATAAACAGCATTACTAATGAAACTTGTAAGTAGATCTTGATGACACTTTTCTTCTTTTTTAATAGTGATAACAAAATAAAAAGACAATTCACATTGGGACACAAATGAACCATTTGAGATATCTATTTTAATAATCTGAGTTTTATTAAAAATGATATTAATGTTAATAATGTTATATTTGTATGCATTATATAGACAAATATTTTGCAATGATTTTGTTAAACAATGTTCCCCTTTTAATCCAACAGTTTTTCTCTTCAGTGAATTGGTGTGGAAGGATAGGTCAATGTTCTCATATCCTCTGCAGTAACTCTCTGGTTATGAATAATGTTTGCCAAAAAAAAAAAAAAAGTAAATTGAGTGAAATTTGAAAAACTGCTTTCTCAAGTAGATTGATTTTCTGTTTACAGAATGAAAGAATGTAACAGAAAAGGTAAGCGATGCAGTATCAGAGGAACCTGAACTCAAATTACATCACCGCTCATGACTATCTGCTTGAACTTACACAAGGGAATTTGCTATTTTTTAGTGTGTTGAAGCAAATGCAAAATGGAGATTGATAATGTCCTCCTTGGTGGCTTCAGTTCAAGATTACATGCAAATACCTGAAATATATTATATTCTCAATAAATACAGTTCCTTTCTCTATAAAGAAATTAATTCATTATTACTTAATTATCTTATCTAACCTGCACGTCTTAGGATACAAAGTCCACCAGGAGAGTAACAAAATATTGGCTGGATTTGATCAGACTTTTTTATGTTCGTTATTATTACTTAAATCTAACACAGGGATTTAGGGGGATAGCAAAACAAATAGTTAGAATGGGCTAAACCACTGCTATGGGCCAACCCGTTACAAGTTTAACAAACAGTTATGATAACTGGGTGTGATAGGGAGAGGGAAAGAGAGAGGAAGAGGGAGATGAAGAGAGAGAATGAGAGAAGAAAATCAAGTTACAAGTTTTTAAAAGAGAGAGGCAGGAACTATTTCTGCCCCCCTCCTGTCACTGTCTGAAGTAATTGTTGATATGTTTATCCCTTTTCTTGCACAAAGCTGTCCTTTATCCAGGGTTCATTGGAATGGGGTGTGTACTGGGCAGTCAATTCATATACGGCCAATTTTCAGACTGATAAGCATAGCCAAAGGAGATGATTTTGGGTAATTTTACTTTGTTGGGACTTTGGAATTGGGCCTCTGAACACTGAGAGACTATCTGATAAATGTACTTTGGAATCGGGCCTCTGAGTAATGAGAGGTTATTTGTTAAATGTAGACAACAAAAGATCTGCACAGCTATTTGAATAGCAGTTTCAGGCAAAAGAAGAATGCTAAAACCCAGAGTCTAGTGGCAAAGGGAAGGCAGTGGCAAAATCAAATCTTGAACATGAATTTGTTAAAATACATACATTTATGTGTGTGTGTCTGTGTGTGTGTGTGTATTTACATACATATATTATCCTTAGTGTCGTGTAAATAAATTAGTAGTTTATGTGGTTGGAGCATTATCTGTCTCACTGTGTGATTCACAAAGGGAAACATTCTGAATTATGCAGACAAAGAGTAAAATGCGGTAAGGGTTTTAGAAAAGCCTGTATTTTGTGTGGAAATTAAATATAGGCACTGAGAAAGCCCTTACTGTGTACCCAAGGACAGCCTGCATAGTGAGCAGATGGAACTCATTCTTTCTTCGGTAAAGTACACAGGACTTTCTGTCTGCCACATCTCTTTCATGCAGACACTCAGCAAAAGAGATGTGTGGATGTCACCCTCCCTTTCAGCATACCTCCTAGTTTTACACCAAAAACTGTCAAAGACCAGTAACATGTCAGTGGGCATGATGCAACCAGGAGAGCTCCAGGAAATCTAGAAGGAGCAGTTTACTAGAAAAGGACTACATCTGCAATGACTGCTGATTGAACCCACTTGAAGCCCTCCAGCCGTTCCATCACCACGAGCTTCTGAGGCTGGGAACGTCACTCAACTTCCACTTTTCACTTGTAGCCTAGGGAGAATGTTTCCCATTATAGTCACTTCACGAGAATGCCAGTAAGATATTTTAGGGTTTTATTTGAAATATTTTTGGCACATTATGGATAAAGAGTAAGTGTATTAGTGTTTGTAAAGCTAGATGATCTGGTTAAATAATTCTCTATAATTATTGGCAAAATCATAAACAAATATTCCTGAAAAAATAAATTATCCACTAGGAACAAATTAAGATAAATTTTTAAAAGAGTACTGTTGCCAGCTGAGTGAACTACCTTACAAACATAACTTTGTTTTTTCCTTTTTAAAGAAGAAAACATAAGTATGTTGGAAGGAATAATGATACCAGATAAAACTTTGATTTCTTAAATTAACATGAAACCAGTAATTACTAAAATGTGGTAGGCTCTCCCCTGAACTCAACCCACCCCACTTCCCACCCACAAATCAATTCCCTTTCTGATTGATTCAGTAGAAGGGCCAAGAATAGCATAGATAAAATCCCTTTGGGGCAGTGTTAAGGTACATCATTTCAAAAGAACATCATGTGCTTATGCAACCTAAATCTATTCTTACAATAACATTCTGACCACAAAAATATTTTAGTCCAGAGATATGTCAATTCAGCATTCTTTACCAAATTCATACAAGCAGTAAAAAGAGAAAGAAGAGGACCTAACTCAGTTTTATCAAAGACTTGGCCAAATATTAATAATAGTGAAGGAAAGAAGTAGGAACATAATGTTGAGATTGAAAACTCTGCAGTCACAACAGGCTAAATTCAATATCTGGCTTTAATATGAATGTGTGAATTTAAACAACTTAATTAGCTTCCCTGTGTTTCCTTTTCCTCATCTGTCACATAGAATTAATAATCAGACCATTGTTAGGTTTATAGAGACATGCAACACTCCTATGTGCCTAAAACTGTGCTAGGCTGTGGATTAGACACTAGCCACATGTTGTTATTGACCACTCCAAATGTAGCTCATGTGAACTGAGACATGCAGTGTTAAAAACACAACAGATTTCAAAGATGTAATACAAAAGGAGGATACAAAATATCTCATTAATATTTTATAGTGATTGCATGTTGGAATGGTTACATTATATATATATTGAATTCAAATATATTATGAAAATAATTTTACCTGTTTTTCCTTTTTATAACATGGATACTATACTAAAATTTTTTTAAATTACATAGTGATTTCTCATTATAGCTCCATTGTACAGTGCCAGTATGGAACACAGTAAGTGCTTAATAAATAGTATATACATTTTAAAAAGTTCTTACAAATTTTGACTCATGTTATATTTTTCAAAAGTAAGGCAAAATTAGCCTGTATGGAATAGGAAAAGTAAGGGTCATTTGTACATTTTTATCCCAAATATTTGACATAAACTTCAGAAGACAAAGAAATATTCATTTAAAAGCTGTCTTCAGCTTATATGAGTTCACTGTTTTAAAAAGCCACATTTCATTTGGGGTTAGAACTGTTGTACCTTTTAGGCAAAAAAAAAAGTGAAAATATTCAATACAGCCTATACGGTTTTGTTAGTTTGGTTTTCAGCGCAGTTAAGTATAGTGCTTCTTCTCCAAGAAGGCCAAAACAGGACGGCAGAGGAGTGGAGGGATGGAAGACAAGCATTGCTACGGAGAGAGAGATGGGAAACCAACAGTCAGCATCTAAAGAAACCAGGAATAGCTAAGAAAAAAATAATCTACCGGGTGCAGAAAGTTCATTGACTGTTTTTATTTTTACACTAATGATTGATATTCAACTTTTGAGTTTCTACCTAGTATCCATTCTAAAATTCTACTTGAAATCATCATTCTAAGTCTGTTTTGCAAAAGATTTTTGCACTACTCTTGTCTTATGAGATGAGTCAATGTGGAGGGGGTACCATGGGATAAAGATGTTTACAAAGATCCATAGAGATACAGGAAGCAAGAGAATATCTGATATAATGAATTTATCAGAGACGGGAAATCAGAGTAAGAAATGCACGAATAAATATAATCTCTTGGAAAATCTGGGATGCTAAGCAGTCCTCATCATACTAGGAATAAAATATCAATCTATTTAATAAGATTTAAAATTAATTAAACTCAGACAAACAGAGAATATACAGTCTTCCAGAGAACCAGCAATTAAATTATATTTACTCATACCTTTGGAGCAGAAATCACAGGAATAATATTAGCTAGCATGGATATCTTTAATATTTATGGTTTACAAAGGTCGTTCAAAAAGAAACTCCTGTTTGATCCCTAGATGTATTTGGGAATCATAATTTTTCCCATTTTAAAGATAATGAAACCTAAATAGGTTAAGTGGACAGAGCCAAGATCATTCAGCAATTATGTGGCGGAAGCAGGCATACTGATCTTCAGAAGGTAAATTTCATATTCTTTCACAATAAATGTATGATTCTCTTGTGTTTGTTATAGTTATTATGACCCACACTGATTCATGTTGTGTTTTTATCCTCAGTTTGAATCTGTGAAGGTAGTGGTGATGATGATGACATTGTTGATAATCTCAAAAATGTCAACAATAATCATAGTCATCATTATCACTATCATCAAAACAAGCCTATTTTAAATAACCAGAAATTTTGATGTTCTATCAATAACTCTTAAAATAGTCATTGATATTATCAATAACAAATAGAAATACTAAATGCTGGTAGACAATGAAGAACTAATGCAGCTTCAGATCTTATCATTACATTGTTGAATTTAAAGACATTCATTCCAGCAGCAGTTTTTGTACAAATTCTAAGTGTTACAATTTCTGTGTGCTAAGAATACTACCATGCGCCTAACAGCGAGAAAAGGAATAAGAATCTGCCAAAACTAGTCTTTGCTCTCAAGATACTCATGGTATAGTTGGGAAATAGGTAGACAAAATAATTGGAAATCAAATGGGAAAGCATATAAAAATATAAAAAGTTACCAGGAAAGCATAGAGATTCATGGTCATTACTCTGCCATTGAAGACAAACTAATATTATTCTGGGTTATTCATCCCTACCCATATTTATCTGTGGAATAATGTCTTCTTTCACCAGAAAGAAGATGCCACAGCTGATATATTTAATAAGCACTTGGTGTACAAATGCCGAGGTGCTAGTTTTTTTAAAGTCACTCTTTATTTTTTATTTTTGTGTCCGAAAAAAGCAATCATAGAGCTCATCAGACATCAATCTGATCAATGCTGTGTTTACATTTGACATTTTGGATGGTGATGAAATAACTAATTTCACATTATTTTGTGGTCTAGATTTAATATTTCATTTTTGGAGTAAGTTAAAAATCATAAAGCTACTTGTAAAAATAATCACTAACAAGAGGTTCCTCAATTGGCAACATAAATATATTGCAGTAATTGCTCTTAGGAAGATCATGGGAGCACAGCAAAGTAAGCAGATGATTTAGAATCAATCAGAGCTGTTTAAATTCTGGCCGGCTACTAGTCATGTGAACTTTGCCCAATTACTTAACTTCTAGAGGCTCAGTTTCCTTTAGTGAAAGAGAAGAAAATAATTTTTCAACAAGCTGTATTAAGATCTAAATGATACTATGTTTATAAATACCACCTGGCACACACTATACATCATATACTATGTAACACACAGTGATATGATGCTAGCATTAGTCTTGTTTATCACAGAACAGATCACACAAGTTGATTTTCCTCCTGAAGGTGTTAGGAATAGCACAATAACATTAAGTAAAATAAAACTAATTTAAAATATGGAAATATTCTAATATTTGGAACAAGTATTCTAGAAAGTATTTCTTTTTTCCTTCTTGACTTCATTATTTTTCTTTGACAGTGTGATATAACTTTATTTCGTTGGGTTTTTTCATTTGATCAATGACTATATTTATCTTTTCTCCATATATGGATAAAAACAACTCTTTCACAATATGTGTAATTTGTATGAAAGCAATAAATACCTCCAAAAAACACAATCTGGACCATCACCACAAAATAAAAACATTGTAGCTAACTATGCACAGAACCCACTAAACTAAAAGCAGCCCTTGCAAAACAAACCATTCTTTTCTTAAGCAATCAGTGCAAATTGCAAAGGCAACAAACATTTTAGCCCCAGATGAAGAAGCCACAGAACAGCCACCAAAAGCCTCATATGAAATTTGCCACATGTAACAAAACGAGAAGAAACCATTTGGTTGTGGTAAAAGGTGACTACACCAGGATATTCTAAGAGATTCTTAAAACTCTCAAACACATGAACTCTAGCCATCAGAGTCATCATTTTACTGGCACAATAGTACATTCTCCATAGGGTGGGATGTGGAAAGCATCTTTATTTAATTATGAAATATAATCATTGAGAAATTATAAATTTTAACGAAATAAGAGAAGACATATTATAAAATAAATATAGAAGATTTCTTGTTGTCAAGAAATTGACCACAATTAGGTATTTAAGATATATTTGAATATGTGTGCTTCAGAATCTGATGTGACAATGATCCAGGGGACTCGAAGCAGTGACAGTATCTCTCTTTTACAACTATATAGGGGATTCAGGGGACCAAATCGAAATTCATGGGGCATGATGTAGGAATTCCAGATATCCGTCTAAAACATCTGAGGAAATGTGAATAAAAAGCTATGACAAATTGATATTTGAATTTAAAAGAATTCTATTTTCTTTTAAAGACCAGGAAATATAACAAAATAGAAATTCACAAGAATGCTCAAATTAGTACAATTTAATACATACACTATATTTATGTAGTGTTAGCATTTTAAAAAATAACATGGTCTTGTTAAATTTTTAATCCTACCCTCAGTTTTTCGGTTCTTACTCTATATGGAATTTTATGTTAATATGAAACAGATGGCCTGGTTTTCTTTGGTATTCATGTTTTCTTCACAGAGTTCAGAATTCCTATTATATTCATCCAGTCTCTTCAGCATTCTCACCATGGCTTTATCAACAATGTTAGGCACATCAAACTAAATATCTGTCTTTTCTTTTCATAGAGGAAAAGGGAGAAAGAAATAGGCTAAGAGACTTACCTAAAGGTTACCTGAAATTTATCAATAACTAACTAAGAAATTCTGGCAAAGATTTGCAGAAAATACCACTGACAAGCATACTGACAGTGAAATGGATTAACCACCCCTCCCCTCTAATTTACTGTATTCAACTCTTGTATTGGAAACAGAAGTTAAACAAGCAAGTACTATATTTTCAGCTCAGACAGACCAGCACACACACACACACACAAACACACACACACACACACACACCCCTCTTTTACATACCGCACTAATCTTGGAGATGTTAAGTTGGTATTATCATGCATTGATTTTCCTCAAATGTATTCTTTAAAATATATTATCAACTATGGTAGCCACAGTTTTTGGATAAATATTTTCTAGAGGGTTGCAACTCTAGGGTACTAAACCATAGGCAAGCATTTAAGTATTAGAGACAAATTTTATAACTTCACAATATTACAGGTATGTCACTTTCTAAGCAACTGATATATATTTAATATACTTAATATAAACA
>NW_012114710.1:19103987-19107155 GCF_000951035.1 Colobus angolensis palliatus | reverse complement strand
TGTCTACATATTTAATACATATTTAATAAAATCTATATATTTAATGTATATTTTAGTTAATATTAGGTGGTTTAATAAAGGAATCTAAGCATCAAGATTTCTAACTTTCCCTAATGATCATACCTAGTGGAGTTTTCAGAAAGTCTTGAGGTGTCTCTTTTTAAGAATAATCTTAACCTGGCCTGATCAAGATATGCCAGAACTCAAGCAATATGAGTTCCAAGTAATGTTTAATTTTTACTCAGTAGTAATTTGTATAAACTCTCATAGCTTATAGCGCTGGTAAACTTGTAGATAAGTAGAAGTATTTCTTATACAACTGTATCATTATGTGAGGGATAGAGATGAGTAAGTAAAGACAAGAAAGGCATTCTCGACTCTAAATTGAATTCAAAAGAATTCCAGGCTAACTTCTTGTACATCCATGTCTCCGTTACCTACTATAACCCCCTTTTCTAGCAGTTGACTGCTTCACAAGTACAGAACTAACATCCAGGTAGGATGCACTTATTGTCATGAGAACACACACGTCTCAGTTTTCTTATTTTATGAACTTTTAACAGGACTGAAAAAGAAAAGAAAGGTTTTGTTGGATGAGACACAGTTCCATATCTTTCTTGTAAGATATTTATAATATTTAGGTAAGCAGTAAAATGACCAGAATTGAACTAGCATTTTATTACATTGAAAAATATATGAACAGCTCACCCCAATTTCTTGAAAAGTTTCTAACATGGATGAAGTAATCAGGTGTGACAAGGAGCAATATGCATGCTAACATTTTACAACAACGACACCTGAATAATCTGGCACAGTTGTCACCACTGAAATAATGGAAGAAGGAAGATGACGAGGAAGGGGAAAGGAAGGGGAAGGCGACATGGAAAGGGGAAAGTGAAAGGGAAGGGAAGGGGAGAAGCACCAGCAGCAGTTGTGGAAGCAAAGATGTTCCAAATAACGTGAACAAGGAAAACTGACAAGGTTATATCAGGCAAAAAGCACTGTAATTCTTAGAACACACTTGACAAATTGGAGAACAAAGCACCCAAATCACAAGAAAACCCTTCAAGACGCAGCACATTCTTACCTGTGGAAAGCAGTTTACTTGGACCTAAGGAAAAATGGAAACAAATTGACTTATAAAACACTCTGATGGAGTGTTTTGAACTACATGAGAAATCCCCAAGATTTAAAATGCCATTAAAAAATGTTCATTGTTGGATAGGAGAATATCATGACAACTGTTGTTTTCTTGAGCATAACACTTAATTATTACTGACTTACTTTACTTTGAAATAAACTTCTATTAGTATAATACAAGTTTATAAATCACTATGCTAATATTATCCATCTGGCATAAGCTATACTTTAAAAAAGTTTTTAAATAAATTTTAATTATTAATGTAATATAAAGCAATAGGAAATAATGAAAAATATTTAAAAGTTAGACAAAAAATGTAGGCATTTCAGAGAAAATTTGTAAAAATCAAAAATAAATGTGGAAAAACAGGTCCAGATTTACTAGGGACAAACAAAAATCATAAACTAACACCTAAATATTACTTTTTAAGTTTTGGTTGGTGAAATTATAATGATAGTGATCACACATATTATAATGTTAAGGATATAAATGAGTATCATGTTTTAGAAGCAAAATTAGCTTGGCTATTCAACACAGCAATTTTAGTTCATAAATTTATCATACAAGAATATTCCCATGATAAAGAGAGATTTCCAAATATATATTGCTGCTGCAACATTGTTTATAATGGAAATTCATTGGTGTAGTCTAAATTCCCATCTACAGAGTATTTATTAGATAAATCATGGTGCATTAATATAGTTCAGGACTAGAAAAAATCGAGGTTCAGGCATATTTTCTTACAAGTATAGGTATCAAGATAACTTTTTAAGTGAAAATAATATGCAAAATATTTTGTAGGTTATAAGCCAATTTAATAAGAGAATGCACATATTTGAAAAATATATGCAGAAATGAAGAATTATATGGTTATTTAAAATATCTTAAATCATGCAAATCAAATTCTTAGTGTCATTTCTAGAAAGGGGGATTTCTGAACTATGTGTGTGTGTGTGTGTGCGTGAACTCATGTACATGTATACTCATATATACACACACATATATATACTTAAAATATTCATAGATCATTTGTTATTGACTTTTGATTTAATAGGCCATATAAAGAAACATTTGATTAAAAACCTTGCCTTGGCCAGGTGCTGTGGCTCATGTCTGTAATCGCAGCACTTTGAGAGACCAAGATGGGCACATCATCTGAGGTCAGGAGTTCGAGACCAGCCTGGCCAACATGGCGAAACCCATCTCTACTAAAAATACAAAAATTAACTGGGCATGGAGGTGCATGCCTGTAATCCCAGCTACTTGAGAGGATGAGGCAGGAGAATTGCTGGAACCCAAGAGGCAGAGGTTTTAGTGAGCCTAGATCCCACCACTGCACTCCAGCCTGGATGACAGAGTGAGACTCCATCTCAAAAACAAACAAACAAACAAAAACCCTTGCCTTTTGTTTTATATACAAGGTTTTGTATTTTTATTGTGTGAACAATCCAACCAGAAAATAAAAGAACAAAGGAAGAGCGATTGTGTCCAGAATTTGTGGGTTCTTGGTCTTGCTGACTTAAAGAATGAAGCAGTGGACCCTCGCGGTGAGTGTTACAGTTCTTAAAGATGGTGTGTCCAGAGTTTGTTCCTTCAGATGTTCAGATGTGTCCATAGTTTCTTCCTTTTGGTGGGTTTGTGGTCTCGCTGACTTCAAGAGTGAAGCTGCAGACCTTCTCGGTGAATGTTACAGCTCTTAAAGGCAGCGCATCTGGAGTTGTTCATTCTTCCCAGTGGGTTTGTGGTCTCGCTGACTTCAGGAGTAAAACTGTAGACCTTTGCAGTGAATGTTACAGCTCGTAAAGGCAGTGTGGACCCAAAGAGTGAGCAGCAGCAAGATTTATTTTAAACAGCAAAAGAACAAACCTGCTACAGCACGGAAGAGGACCCAAGTGAGTTTCCACTGCTGGCTATGGCAGCTTGCTTTTATTTCCTTATCTGACCCTGCCCATATCTGCTGATTGGTCCATTTTACAGAGAGCTGATTGGTCCATTTTGAAGAGTGCTGATTGGTGCATTTACAATCC
>NW_012114710.1:19080240-19103497 GCF_000951035.1 Colobus angolensis palliatus | reverse complement strand
GGACCCAGCATACCCTCTGCAGCTGCTGGCCTGGGTGCTAAGACCCTCACTGCCGGGAGCCGGTGATGCCGGCCGGCCTCTCTGAGTGCGGGGCCGCTGAGCCCACACCAACCCGGAACTTGCACTGGCCTGCAAGCAGCATAAGCAACCCTGGTTCCTGCCTGCGCCTCTCCCTCCACACCTCCCTGCAAGCAGAGAGATCAGGCTCTGGCCTTGGCCCTCCCAGAGAGGGTCTCCCACAGTGCAGCAGCCAGCTGAAGGGCTCCTCAAGTATGGCCAGAGTGGGCGCCAAGGCCGAAGAGGTGCCAAGAGTGAGCAAGGGCTGTGAGGGCAGCCAGCATGCTGTCACCTCTTATTATAATTCAAGATCTTCTTCTTAATAATTTTTATTTTAAAATAAGGACAGGAATTAAGAAAGTAACGCAAGTAAAAAGTCAAAACAAGACAAACACCAAATTGTTGAAAGAAAAAAATGCTTCAGGATTTCGAGTTATTTGTGGCATGACACGGACTCATTGCAAATGAGAAAAGATGATAAAATAAACAAAGCTTAATGTTACATGAAAATAAAGGACATGGAAGAATAATAAAAATATGAGGTCAGAAAAATGTAAAATGAAGACATATACAAACTTGATACACTATATATTTCTGTTTAAAAATACAGATATGTATTGTACTTGTCTATTTCATACTGCTATGGAGAAGATATTGGGTAATTTCTGAGACTGAGTAATTAATAAAGAAAAAGAGGTTTAATGGAGTCACAGTTCGACTTGGCTGGAGAGGCCTCACAATCATGGCAGAAGGTGAAAGAAGGGCAGAGGCATGTCTTACATGGTGGCAAGCAAGACAGCACGTGCAGGGGAACTGCTATTTATAGAACCATTGGATCTTATGAGACTTATTCACTATCATGACAACAGCATGGGAAAACCCACCCCCATGATTCAATTACCTCCCACCAGGTCCCTCCCATGACACATGGGGATTATGGGAGCTACAATTCAAGACGAGATTTGGGTGAGGACACAGCCAAACCATATCATTCTACCCCTGGCTCTTCACAAATCTCATGTCCTCACATTTCAAAATGAATTATATCTTCTCAATTATCTATCAAAGACTTAATAACTAATTACAGTGTCAACTCAAAATTTCACAGTCAAAAGTCTCATCTGAGATAAGGCAAGTCCCTTCTTCCTATGAGCCTGTAAAATCAAAAGCAAGACAATGGGGATACAAGCATTGGGTAAATACACTCATTCCAAATGGGAGGAATTGACCAAAATGAAGGGACTACAGTCCCCACGCAAGTCTGAAATCCAGCAGGGCAGTCAAATCTTAAAGCTCCAAAATGATCTCATTTGATTCCATGTCTCACATTCAGGTCATGCTGATGCAAGAGGTGGGGTCCTACAGCCTTGGGCAGCTCCACCCCTGTAACTTTGCAGGGTGCAGACCCTCTCCTGGCTGTTTTTCTTTCATAGAATGGAATTGAGTGTGACTTTTCTTGGCGCATGGTGCAAGCTGTCAGTGGATCTAACAGTCTGGGATCCAGAGGACAGTGCCCCTCTTCTCACAGTTCCACTAGGCAGTGCCACAGTGGGGACTCTGTGTAGGGGCTCACATCCCACATTTCCCTTCTGCCTTGCCCTAGCAGA
This sequence comes from Colobus angolensis palliatus, assembly GCF_000951035.1. NCBI lineage: Eukaryota > Metazoa > Chordata > Mammalia > Primates > Cercopithecidae > Colobus > Colobus angolensis. The sequence continues at coordinate 19,101,833 of NW_012114710.1, read as the reverse complement.
GGTTCTCCATGAGGGCTCTGTCCCTGCAACACACCTCTGCCTAGACATCCCAGCATTTCTATACATCTTCTGAAATCTAAGTGAAGATTCCCAAACCTCAGTTTTTGACTTCTGTGTACCCTCAGGCCCAACACCACATATAAGCTACCAAGACTTGGGGCTTGCACCCTTTAAAGCAATTGCCTGAGCTGCATATTGGCCTGTTTTGGCCATGGCTGGGATGGAGGGCACTAAGCCCTGAGACTTTGCAAAGCAACAAGGCACTGTGGCTCGCCCATAAAACCATATTTTCCTCCTAAGCCTCTGGGCCTGTGATGGGAAAGCTGCTGTGAAGGCCTCTGATATGCCCTGGAAACATTGCCTTGGTGATTAACACTTGCCTCCTCATTACTTATGCAAATATCTGCAACCAGCTTGAATTTCACCGCAGAAAATGGGTTTTTCTTATCTATCGCATTATTAAGCTGCAAATTTTCCACACTTTTATTCTCTGCTTCCCTTTTAAATGTAAGTTTCAATTCCAAACCATATATTTGTGAATGAATAAAACTGAATGCTTTTAAGAAGCACCCAAGTCGCCTCTTGAATGCTTTGCTATTTAGAAACTTCTTCCACGAGATACCCTAAATCATCTCTCTCAAATTCAAAGTTCCACAGACCTCTAGGATGTGGCAAAATGCCACCAGTCTCTTTGTTAAAACATAGCAAGAATCACCTTTCCCCTGTTTCCAATAAGTTCCTCATCTCCATCTGAGACCACCTCAACCTGGACTTTTTGATTAAAACCATTCAACAAGTCTTTGGGAAGCTCCAAACTTTCCCACCTCTTCCTATGTTCTTCTGAGCGCTCCAAACTGTTCTAACATCTGCCTGTTAACCAGTTCCAAAGTTGCTTCCACATTTTGGGGTGTCGTAATTGTGGTACCCCACTCTACCAGTACCAATTTACTGTATTAGTCCATTTTCATAGTGCTATGAAGAAAATACCCAAGACTGGGCGATTTGTAAAGAAAAAGAGGTTTAATGGACTCACAGCTTCACATGACGGAAGAGGCTTCATAATCATGGCAGAAGGTGAAGAAGGAGTAAAGGCATGCCTAACATGGCATCAGGTAAGAGAGTGTGTGCAGAGGAACTTCCCTTTATAAAACCATCAAATCTTCTGAGATTTATTCACTATCATGACAACAGCATGAGAAAACCTACCCCATAATTAAATTACCTCTCACTGGCTCCTTCCCATGAAACATGGGACTCATGGGAGCTATAATTCAAGATGAGATTTGGGTGGGGACACTGCCAAACCATATCATGTTCAGTATAAATTATCTCTAATTGATGTACCTTATTGAAGAAATGGAGAATGACGAATAAACACAAAATGTTAAAATGTTGGTGGAGAAATACCTTAAGTAAAGAAAAGGAAGGGATGTGGGGAAAATGTGGAAAGAGTTCAAAAGAAGCATAATTATGGAAGAAAGACAAAAGTCTGGACATTTTTGATAGGAAATGTAGTATAAAATGAAACCTGTTAAAATTTCCCTCTGTGTTACATATTATATTGGCAAATATTTCTCTCTCTCTCTCTCTCTCTCTTTCTCTCTCTCTGTCTCAAACACACACACATACATGCACAGAGAGAGAGAGAGAGAGAGAGAGAGAGAGAGAGAGAGAGAGCAATATATTTGAAAGGGCTCCATCAGTAGATAACAATAATATTCATTAGGCTTTTAAAAATATCTTGTCTCCAATTATCTGCTGTAGCTTTGCTTTTTTCAGCATACTCCCTCAAGAGGATATGGACAAGCCCTTCTGGATCACAGACACTTGAAAAGCAGAAGGAAATGAGGAAGGAAGAGTGGGAAGGAATATGTATGTTGCAAACACTGTTAGAAGACTGGTTAAATTTGAGCCTGTAGCATATATATTATCACTGCCAATTTTCAAAGTGAATTATCCCAACCAACTATATAATTACATATTTCTCTAAACATAATTTTACTATTTGCATAACTTAGAATTTCAGCTTAGAAAAATTAAAAGGAATAGGGTGGTCATTCAAGAAAAACTACCATAAGACGGTTATTCAAGTCTCTCAATCTGTTTATGGAAAACATCATTTTAAAATAGACAGTGGTTAAGTTTTTTGATCATTAAATATGAAAGAATAATGAAAAAGGGAGTATTTAATAGAATTAGTAACACTTGTAGCCTATCAGACTGCTTTCCAAAAGAAAATGCAATTTAGCAAAATGAATGTGGTTGGAAATTCAGGAAAGAATAACTACTACTTTCTTCAGATCCACCCAAGACTTATACAGTGGCCATTCCAATTAGCATAATGGTTCAATGTTCAGTGGGATGCAAGGTCTTTTGTTAGGGATGCTTCCTAATTAAAAAAACCTGTTTGAAGTGGGATCTAATTTTAACTTTGCAATGCCAAAATATGATTTGAAGGGTCTATTTTCAATTCAATAAATGTTGGTATTGCATTTCCAAGTTGAGATAGCTGTCATCAACTGTCTAAAAGACTCATATTTAAGACAAAATGGAGTGACAGGGTATGAAGTAACAGGCTTAAACAGCTGGTTCTCTGTTCGTGTTAATTATACTGAATTGATTATTTATTCTATTAGAATGTTTCTTATTTACAAATGAAGTGCATGTACTAATAGGAATCCCAAGTTCACTGTAAAAGTTACCTGAAAATTAAGAAAATGGAATCAAGAATTTCTTTCCAGTAAATTGTTAAAATATGTTTATGAACCCCAAGTACAAAAGTGGCTTTAGTGTTTTTACTTTTGTTTAAAAGTTATTGGCAATAAGAACACATGGGTGATTTCAAAGAACTACAGAGAAGTACTTTAAAATATTGTTATTCATAGCCCCATTATTGGCAAGCTAAAATTGTTGCCTTATTTTTATAAATGAGAAAGAACCAGCTATTTGGCAACTCTCTAAGCTAGAGTCAACAACAGTAAGTACATGATGCATCCAGGATAAAAATAAACAAGCCCTCTCATTTTCCAGTCACATCATGAGTCACTTTGCTCCTGCCAACATTTTAAATGCTAAAAGTTTGACCAAATTTATACAGATGAGGGATCCTTGGAAAACAATTGTGATAGACATCATAGAAAATCTATCAAAAAATGTAACCATTTAATAAAAGGCAGTGTTATATTTAACATGTTACTATTGGTGCAGCATAGCAAAGAGAGTGCTTCTCAATCATGACTGGTGTGATAGTCTCTTAGATGACTCCAGTGATCCCTGCCTTCTGGTGTTCATGCCCATCTATAATCCCCTCCCTTTGAGTGAAGACTGGAGTTAGTAACTTGTTTCAAGTGAACATAATGTGCAGAGAACATGGTAATGAAATGTCACTTTGCCATGTTGTGAGTTGGTCTATGAAACCCATATGGCAAGGCACTGAGTGAGGCCTCTAGCCAATGTTCAGTAAGGACCCAAGACCCTCAATATAATAACCCAAGAGGCACTGAATCCTTGCAACAGTTGCATGAATCCGTTTGGACATAGTTTTCCCCCAGTCAAGCCTTCAGATGAGACCTGATATAGTTTGGATGTTTTCTCTCCTCCAAATCTCATGCTGAAATGTGATTGCCCATGTTGGAAGGAAAGCCTGGTGGAAAATGTTTGGGTCATGGGAGTGGATCCCTCATGAATGGTTTGGTGCTGTCTCCATGGTAATGAGTGATTTTCCACACTGATAGTTAATGCAAGAGCTGGTTGTTTAAAAGTGCGACACCTGCCCCCTATCTTTTCCTTCCTCCCTCTCAGTGCACCATATGATGCACTGGTTCTCCCGTGACCTTTCACCATTATTGTAAACTTCCTGAGGCCTCACCAGGAGCAGATGCCAGTACTATGCTTCTTCTATAGCCTGCAGAATCATGAGCCAAAATAAATCTCTTTTCTTCATGAATTACCCAGCTTCAGGTATTCCTTTATAGCAATTCACATGGACTAACACAAGACCTTTGCTTCAAATAAGAATGATAACCTGGCTACAACCTCGTAAGGGACCTTTAGCCACCAGAGGCACCCAGCTGAGTCATGTCTAGATCCTTAAACCACAAAAATTGTGCAATAGTATATGTTTGCTGTTTTAAGCTGCTAAATTTGTGTTAATTTGTACCACAGCAATATGTAACTAAGACAATGAACCACCTTCCACTCTTTCTCCAGCTTTACTTGAAGAGAAAACATTAAAGTCTGGGGACTGAAAGATGATAAATCTTGATTCAGAGTTTGTGTAAGAAACAGAGAATATAAAAAAACAGGATGTAGTTAGAGGAGATTTCATAGAGTATCATAAATAAAGGCACAGAGAAGTGGAATGGGCAAGAGTGGATGGTGAAGATCGAACCTGAGCATATGGGTACAAAATCTCATTTTGCGTCTTCTATTTTATTCCATTGATCAAAATGATCAAGATATCTGGAAGGAAGATTTGCACGACTATGTTCTGACCTAAAGCCTTTTCTTAAAAATATTTCATTCTATTTAAGGATCTACATTCTTTATAATTAGAAAAAACTAAAAAATAGTAAAATGTTAGAAGGTTTTTTGATTTTCATACCATTTTAATACAATAGTATACTCTTTTCTCTACAATAGTTAATTCATAATTTTGTACCAGTAATATTTTGATATAATAATGATTCCTTAATCACTGTATTAAGTGCTTTGTATTCATTGTGAGCCATCAAGCTTCCAATAACTCTGGGATATAGATAGCTATAATCCTAAATTTAAAGTGGGGAAAACTAAAGTTCAGAGGTATTAAGGGATTTGCCAAAGTCACCAGCTAGAATCTTGTGATTCCAGGATTTGAACTCAAGTTTGTTGTAAAAGTATCACCCGCTAACCACAGTTCCACCCCTAAACTAAACTTCCTTTCTATAGAATGAAATATATAATTTGTATCATTTAGATTTCAGCCTTCTTTTTCACAGATTAACTACCTGTTATTATAGGAATTGATTGATTGTGGTAGGTTTAACGACTCCTATGTTACATGCTCTAGTGAATGGCAAGAGTAACAAAAATATTTTTAAAAATATCTTTAATCTACTTTTGGAGTTGTGGAAACAGTAAAGGAAATTAAGTCAATAAATTAGCAGTTGCTAAATCATAATGGTTTTATCACTACTAGAATTTCAAAATTGAAGACAATCAGGAAGAGAATGGTCTAGTCAGAAAAGGGTTCAGGCATATGGTGGAATTTGAACTAGTATTTAATAATGGCAATGAGTCAGTAAAGATTCAGAAAAAGAAATAAATATCACTTAGTGTCATTTTTAGTTCCCTAGTAGTAGCCATAAGGATACAACTTACATCTCTTCAATGATGAAAAGTCAGATATTGAAGACAGGTTTTTCCATTAGTGACTTAATCAAATATTGACCAAAACCTAGGGGAAATACAAGAAAATCCAAGACCAATCTGGGGGTTGATGTTGGTCTGAAACAAGCTTAAAGTCAAATTTAAGGCAATACTTGAAGATGATTCTTTCTTTAAATTAAGTTCAGCCTAGAAATTCCAAATTGCTCTCTGCAGAATAACTTTATTTTATAAGAATTATTCTGAGGATTTTTAGAAACATTTTCTGGGCTTGAAGAGCGGTAGCCCAAATCTAGAAGAGACACCTTGAAATAACTGAATGACTAGGAGCAGAGGATAAACCAAATTGATCCTGTATCTCAGGACCCTAGAGCTTAGAGGAGCATACTTAATTGTTCATGACTTCAGAAGCAGTGAAAGTCAAACACAGACACTTCTACCATTACTAAAGCTACCAATAGGTTTATCTTAGATTAGCTTCTCCAGAGAAAACCTTGAGTTTCATTCAGGTTTATTGGGGAGGCTATTAGCAGATCCACTGGTTAGGAAATGAGGAAAGCAGGGGCAGAGAAAGCAAGAAATTGACCCTCCATGTGACATGATGGTAGACTTCACCAATCATGTGCAGAACTTGGATATCACTACAGAATTATTCCTAATTGAGGCAGTGGATCGCTATTCCACCATCATCTAGTGAAGAAGAGAACCGGGCAATTCTCTGTTGCTGGAGCAATGCCCAGTGAAGAATGCAGCTGTGAATCTTCAGCAACCAATTCACCCAGCAATTGGTGGAAGGCTGAGTCAACCCTTGAAGAAGGTATTTGGACAGAACACTATAAGGTAATACTGAGGACTGTTGGTAAACTCCTGGTTAAGAGAGAAAAGGAAGAATCAAAATAGAAGAAAGGTAGGGTGAGAGAGAATTCTGTTCCAGCAACCCAGATTCTCATTTCTGCAGCTACACATGCATCACAGCCTTGCCCAAGACACGAAAACATTATTATAAGCTACTATACTTTCTATTCTTTATTTAACCTTGCTCCATTTACCAGTAATAATAATGATAGAAAATATAGCTTATTCTGTTTCTCCTCCTCCTCACTCTAAAGAATGAGTCTTTATTTATTCAAACTGATAGATTTCAGGAGACACGAAGAAAGCACTTTTTCTTTTGTACAGTGTGAAGCCATCTCAGACAAGGCATTAGAGGTCATCACAGTTCTGACCCTGGTTTCATCTGACCTAGTCCACCTTCAATCATGCAAAACCCTCATACAGATTGCAAGCAACAGAGTTGCCAAGAGTTTTAAAGTATGTTCTAGCCAGTCCCTATAATGTACTACGTTACCATAAATATGAAGCAAATAGCAACCAGAAATTAAACAGCTGCAATATCTGCATTTGTATTTATCTAGGGCTATCATTTGTCAAGTGTTTTCATGTTCCTTTTATGCAAGTATGAGTGAGGGGAAAAGCATATGGTGTCTTTGGGTAACTGCCAAGATAATCCCATGACTTCTAATGAAATGAATACACAAAATAATGAAAAAAAAATCTAGACTCTCTTTTCTTTAAAGGAAATTTCTAGATAAATGTTTAAGTTGATTCTTCTAGTAACCACAGTAATAGCAAAAGTAAACAGCCTTCATTTTAACCTACATGGTATAATTTTAGCTTCACACCAATCCTGTGAAGCACTCATAATTCCATTTTAGTAAACTGAAGTCTAAGAAAATATATTATTTTCATAAGGTCATACAACTAGATACTGTAGACCACGTGTGCTTTTGTTCTTGTTTATTTGTTTGTTTTTGATACAGGATCTCACTCTTGCTCAACCTGGAGTGCAGTGGCACAATCACGGCTCACTGCAGCCTCGACCACCAGGGCTTAAACGACCCTCTCACTTCAGCCTCCCAAGTAGCTAGGACTACAGGCACATGCCACCAAGCCCAGCTAATTTTTTAAAATTATTTTTTGAGACAGGGTATCCCTATGTTGCCCAGGTTTGTCTCAAACTTCTGGGCTCAAGTGATCCTCCAGCAGCAGCCTCTCAAAGTGCTGGGATTACAAGCATGAGCCACTGAGCCTGACCCATGTGTTTAATGATGAGTGCTGCATTTCATGGGAACCATACATACTATATGACAAATTGCTCCATTTATATTGAGAGTCACAAAATTTTTATGAAAGTTGTGAAAGAATTGTAAAAATTAAATTATTAGGGAGCACAGTAAGTACTACATATGAATAAAATTTATTTCACTTAATTTTTTGAAAAACACTACATTGAAAAAAAAACATGGACTATAAAAAGCTCCAGAGTATAAGTTTTACTCTTACTCCTTTTCTGCTCCCATCTCCTTCAAAATAACATTTTTATTAGACTTTTGGTTTGTCTTTCCGCTATTTTCTTACATAAATGCAAATACATGCAAGTCTTTTTCCTTACATTATGACACCAAAAATAACATGTAACCACATTTGTATAAATTTTTAATCTTAATATTTTATGAAGAATTTTCCATTTCCCTATATTTTCTCATTTTTTAAAACAGCTTCATAGTATTCCACTGATTAGGTATATCATAACTTAGTTAACCATATCCCTATTAATAGACTTTTGAATTGTTTCTAGTCTTTTCCATTTATAAATCATGCTTGTAAGTACATCATGTCACCTTGTATACAATAAAAATCTAGATCATAAATTTATAAATTTAATATGCAAATCAGTAAGATCAAATATCCACTGGATGTATATGAAAGAAAGTTTGGACTACAAGAGGTATCTCTCAGTTTGCCTTCGTTCTAGACGTTTAGCTTTCACAAATCTAGAAAAGGATCTCCTTGAGATCTAACTTAATCCATCTAAGAAATGCTTTCAGATCTGATACTCAATAGCTCAGATGGTAATGCAGTGCTATTTTTATTATGTTTCACTGCCTTTGCATATAGTCCTCAGGAAGAAGATCCAGATTCTGGGCAGAATCTGTATAGCTATATACCCTAATCAAATACCATCCCTAAACACAACTTTAATAGAAACCCTCCTCATGGCATATTTTTTAACAGCAAAAGTGAGCTTCTGCTTAAAAATAGACCCAGTTGTTCCAGTTGTTAATCATGTACATCCTTGCTGACTGTTAACTGGAATTTCTGTATTATCTTAGTTGCATCAAGCTATAAGAAAGTGTGGTTGTAACATTAAAAACAAATAACAGCTTCTGATCCACTGAGAGATGGATATTCCTGCTGTGATTCTCAAAATTCTTATCATAATTTAACCAAAATTGGAAATTGGAATCTCCATTGTGGGAAATGTTCAATGTTGTCCTCTATTACACTTCCTAGTTATTTAGCTAACTAGAACATGGCACAGTAAGAACTTTGTCACTAAGGGGTCATCAAATCTATTCCTCTCTCAAGGACATTCCATTCAGAGAATAAATCAAGTTCAATATGATATTGTTAGGAAGTAAAATACTGTTAGCTTTCCTAAAATTAGTATTAAAATGTATACATTTAGAACGTGCTTGCACTATTTGTTCAAATACTAAGGAATTTCAGTACTACAAATGAAAAGAGGTAACCAGAAAGCAACACTTTCAGATCTTGAGTAGATATTATTTACTTTATCCCTGCTATATTTCTTAAAGAAAAATATGTCAGTTTAATATTTATATTTACACAATTCATAAATGACAGAGTAGAGTCACGCATAAAACCAAGGTTTCCCCTTTGGGACCAGTGCTATGAATGACTTGCCAAATTTCACCGTGACAGAAGAGTGTTGATCGAACTAGGGATAAGTTCCAATCAAAAAGAATTCTATCTTATCTGGATTCAATTTTAGAAAACGTTGGCAATTTCCCCATAGTAAGTCAGCTATTCATGTAAACAGATCCACTAAAATGAACTTGTATAATATTTCATGAAGTGGAGTAAATGATCTGTATGTCATCTACATGTATATGGCTAAGCAGAGTATATCTTCCAGAACTGTGTATGTGTTAATGTATAAATCTTTACAGCATTCAGATCTAACCCTTAAGGGACTCTATTATACAAGGGACATAATCTGTTGACTAGTCCTGGCTAAAGGAAACTGGAATTAAATAAACAACAAAACTAATAACCAATGCCAGATAGACCTTTGTGGGATTGAAATGCATTTTAATACATTTCCTGTTGGAAGGCAGCAGCTGCCCAGCCAAAGGCCTAGGAGCAGAAACTATAAAGAGCCTGAGAGTGTCAGTAAGACAGCCAGATCATTTCTAACTTTAAGAAGTGCAATTTATGTGCTATGAAAGGACAAAAATCCTGACTGAAATTCATTCTAGATCTGATGACAGTTAAGATACTCCTAGAGCTGATCGGCAGTGACTTTCTTCCACCGCTCTTAGTTAAATTAAAAAATAAGATGATATAAGTTAGTCATATTGTCCTTTGTGAGTAGGATTTTTTTTAAGAGAGTTACAATTGCAGATTTTAAACATGATGGCAATTTACCAGAAGTCAGAGATTAACTAGGAGGGTTAAACTGAACCAAGAGAACTGAGAACAGCCTTTCACCAGTGAGGAAGGCCAAGGATTAGGGGCTGGAAGTGGTTGGCTAAAGCTTCAGGATAATATCATTTAAATCCTCAATAGAAAGCAAATTAAACTGAGAGAAATCTTGATTGCCAGATTTATATGGACTAAAGGATACAAAGTAAATTCAAAACTGCTAAGAATTCCTATGTGTTGAGAATCAAAAATGTCATCAGAGTAAATATTGAAATCTCTTCGAATAAGCAATTTCAGAGACTTTAGGGTGACAGATCCAAAACTAATTGAAAGAATTCCAGAAAAGAGGATCAGACAATCTTAGAAGCCAGGGAGACAAGCAAAGCTGCAAAGGATAGAACATTTAAAGGGACAATATCACATTTAGCTTTATAATATGTGGCTTTTCTTATAATTTATAGTCAGATTTTATATTCAGATGAAAATAGTTATCAGTTTGCTCGATTCTTTTACATCTGAAATAAAATGAATTCATCTGCTATTCCATACTTTTTTACCTATACTTTTTAAGAGAAAATATATCAGCTTTGTTTACCTTTCACTTGCTCGTGTTCTTTCTATAGATTTCTAGCATTACATATATATACTATTCAACCTTTTCTCACACCTAAATCCAAGCAGACTACAAAATATCATAAGTATTGCAAATAAAGGCCATTATTTTAAAGGCACAGAATTAGAGTGACAGAACACTGGATTTTTTAAATGGGTGTCTAGTATATAGAATCTAATCATCACCATCTGACATTTGTAGGTAGGATATATTTGGTGACCAAAATACTTGACAGATTTTCTTTTAAGTGTGAAATAAAAGCCTGGTGTTCAAAAGAGCCAGTGAAGACTAATGGAAAACTGACTGATTTTTTTAGACTGGAACAAAAGAGATCTGTGAGGCTGTCACCTTTACCAGCACTTCAAGGGACACAGAAAAAGCCAGAACACTCTTAGGACAAGCTTCAGGACAAGCTAAACATATCACCTCAGGTTATCTGAATTTCAGTCGATGTTAAAAGTCCCCTTTAAGTTTGGGTAGAATGTGGTGCAGCCATCCTGCACAGGAATTAAGAGAGCTCTTGCTAACAGGGTTACACAGCACACACTTGGCTGTAATAAATTAGGCCATGGTCATTAGATACATAACCGTTATCCAGCATTTAGAGTAAAGACATAGAAATGGTGATTTTAAAATACAAATGGTTTCAAGTCACTCCTGCCTTGATCCACTTGAATTCATCAAACAGAAGACAGTTAAGGAGTCTCCAAAATACGTGGAGGGAATGTGTATTATGTTGACTGGAGGAAGGCTCTGTGACTTCATAAACTTTTCTAACTTGTCATCTTCCCTGAAAGTACGCAACTTAACCCCAGGCAAACTGATGCAGAACTATGAGTGCCCACAGGAGATTGAATGAGGCTCTTGGGTGAAAAGAAATGTGCTTTTTGTGGCATTTGCATTTCAAGCTGAAGCTGCTCACAAGAGAATGGTTTATTGTATATGGTTTGTAAAGATCACCAAATGAAGAAAAATGTTAGACTAGAATGTGTGTACACACACATGCACACACAAATAGTACTCAGCTATAGTGCCTTTGATATAAGCAGAAGAAAAAAAAAAACAAAAAAAAACAGTAATTCTATTCACCCTGTGAAAGACAGAGCAAGAAGAGAAGATGCCCACAACTGGCACCCCTCACTGCCCCCAGAGCTCCTAAATAGTAGCAGTAGAAACAGTACATATCCTCCCCCAGCAAATGTTTCATATTCAGTGTAAACCCAGATAACAAAGTAAGTCAAAGTCCAGGCAAGGGTTAAAAAGCAATTCCAGCCACTTGCCAAGGGAGCAACAGGCCCAATAAATCCAATAGGGAAGTAAAGCTGGGTAGCTACAGGTCCTGACAGCATTATTCTCTCAAAGCCATGCTCCCGGGACCCTATTAGACACACCCTTCATCGTGGCAAGAATGTATAGCATTTTGTTTAGAGAAGATTAAAACCCAAACTATATAATGCTTTACTAAAATACAAAATTTATCACTGATGAGCTTTCTGTGTGTGTGTGTGTGTGTGTGTGTGTTTAATTGTGTCCTTTGTGGTTATATCATCCTAATCAGCTCTCTGACCCCCTAGGGTATTTCTGTTGCTTGGGGCGACATCTACTGGTAGAAACAGGGACCTTGCTAAGCGGGCTCCTCTCTCAACAATCAAACTGAACAAGTTTGATTTGGACATAACGAAGGTTTTTTTTTTTTTTTCTCTCTCTTCCCCATTTTACTCCTTAGCTAATATAATATATAGCACTACCTTACAGGAAACTCATAAGATTTCTTTATAAAGATCCAAGAATTGGTTAATTTTGTACCATTTCTCCTTGTCATTATAATCTTTGCCACAAGAATGGCTACATTCTGAGAAATGTTCTGTCCTCAGTTCAGTCATTGTCATATGAATGAGCTATCATTCAATCCTAATGCCTGAGATGTTTTATTCTTACTTCCATGACATTTGTATTATAGTGACAAAGGCTAAAGCAAGAAAAGGAAATGATACAAATTCCATTCAGGCTTTATCATTTTAAATTCTCATTTTGTGCTTCTTTCATGCCTAGGTACTAAAAAGTAGTTTTCCCCTTAAAAAAAAAAAAAAAAAGAATAAAAGTAGAGAGGAAAAGGAAAAGAAAAATAATGAGTTTATGAAACCAACCTCTGGTGTGCACCACTTTTAATGGTTTTACCTTCACATTTAACACACCAGGATAAATTGCTACTGGAGGCATCAAAGCCAAGAAAGTGAGTCAGTCATTTCCACTCACAGATCTATAGCAGGAACAATGCTTTGTTAAAGTTATGGTTTGATGTGGGGTGTAAGTGGCACACCACTGCAGAATGAACTACTGAATGTAGCATACCTTGTACCAGACACCGTGTGAAAGCCACAAACGACTCTTATTTTAACCATCTTGGACCTACCCGTTTCTCAATATTCTTCAACATGTAAGACAATATTTTAAGTCACTAAAATCTCCAGATGTTCAATTATATGTTTTTCCCCTCTTCCCAAAAACATATGGGTAGTTCTAATAAGTTGGGGATGGATAGAGGGTTAATTAGCAAAGCCTTAAAATAGAGTTGTTGTCCATGCTGTTGTTGTAGCCAAAAGATGCTTGAAAACAATAAATTTAAAATAAAATATAAGCTAAGTGATAAAGTATATTACATATGTTGCCTATGTGTCACATCCATAAAATAATTTAGATGGGTTATACAAAGAGGTACTTTTTCTTTTAAAAATTTCAATAAAAATTTCTAAATGTTTTATTTTTAGGAATGTGTTTCCATAGGAACTTGCATTATTATAATGTGACTATTGTTTGAAATACACAGCTTTTGTGAGTTTTCTAAATTTTACATTGAATACAGAAAAATATTAAATAAATTAATATGTAATACAAAGAAATCTTTCTGAAAAGTATAAAATCTAAGATAGAACTGTTAAATTTTAAAAAAATAATAATAATATCTAAAGGAAAAATATATTGCCTTAGAATTAATTTGTAAATAAACCTAGAGGCATGAAAGATTTACCAATCATATCTTATACTTGCTATTTCTCTTATTAATAATTACCTCATGTGCAGAAAAACTCTATTTCTCTAAAGTCATATTTAAGAATCAAAATTTATATTGTACAATAATTCAGAAAAAAGAACACAAGATTTTTTTAGCCACATAATTCATACTATTTGCAGCTGGAAGGTTTTTTAGATTTTTCTAGCTTCAGTAATTAAATGAAGAGTGAGAATGTACTTTATTTAATTGTAAAAGTTATTTTGTTTTCTTATAATAATGTTTTCAGAAGTGGAACCATGATATTGATGTGTGCAACTAGATTGAATGAAATAATATTCATTGTGATGACAATAACATAAAATAGAATGTTTAAGTAAAAAATTTTAAAAATAAATAAAACAAACACATTTTGTTTTATCTTTAGTGTTAATACATACTGTGAGCGTTGATTATGTAATACATTTCTGCGTGGTTATATCCATAAAGCTGTGTATCTCTATTTCAATTCAGTTTGAGCTTAACTTGCAGTTTCTTTTGGCTGTGGAAAACATAACGTTTAGTAGGCAATTTTGTGGAGTTTTGCAGCACACACATCAAGGGGTTAATTATCATGATACATCGAATAAAACATTTCTATTTTTAATGTTAGATTTTGGTAATTTTTATTGCTTTTTCTTCCAAAACTATGGTTATAAAATAACTGCCCTTCAATAATTAATCATGCTACTCAATAGCTGTCAAATTTCATTTAACTAGCCAAATGTAAAGCAAGTGTTAAAAGAATGATATCAGGAGGACTTAGGTACATTAAGACAGATGAAAAAATTTAAAGTGTCCTACTCTATGTTTTCCCAACAAATAAACTTATTTTGTTTTTAAAAATAATCTGTTAGAAGAATTATATTGCTGTTTTATTCTCTAGGTGAATATCAGATACTAGCTTTTGTATAACTGCATATTTTATTTTTAAAACGCAAATGTCTCGATTTTTTTATCAGAATTCGTAAAGCTGTAATCAACATGCAGTCTTTGAGAGAAATTTTCATTAGCCTCACCTGCTCTCTTTGGTAAAATAAAGAGTATTTTTTAAAATATTTTTAAAAAATCTGTCATCCAAGATATATACTTTCTTTTAAGCATTACTCAATGTCTTTCATCCATAGTATTTTCCCAATGTGTATATGTGTGTGTATGTGTGTACATATGTATGTGTTTCCCAAAGTCAGAACAGACTGCTTTCAGTCCCACAAAATACATATAAAAGTAGATATAGAGCTACGGATATAAATAGAGATATGCAGACAGACATAACCTTTTAAAGATACCTGTATATTTTAAATTCTCACTAAAAAGTCCTAGTAGTTGATAAACATTTTCCACAATTAAAAGTTAAAAACAGAAACCCATAATGTTACTACAAATTTTTAATTTTGCCCCTCTCCCCCACAGGGCTTTCCTTTTTTTGAGGCAAGAAGAAGAAATTCTTCCCATTTATGCATGCCAATATTTATTTATTCATTTGTACATACATATATGTTTATGGATTTATTTAGATAACTCCTTTTAACATAAAAGCAAGATAGAATAAGGCCAGTGTTAATTATAGCACAATACAGGGATAGTGCTTTGTAATGCAGTGTAGCGTGCGCGCGAGCGCACACACACACACATACACACAAAGTTGGAAAATCTGTCTTTCCCAAGCAATACTAACAGTCCAATAGCCTAGAGAGAAGTACTTCTGACACAAGACTACAAAGTAGTGGCCATACTTCTCAAGTGGTTGCCTGCATTACAGCCATATGGTATTTTCATTTTTGTTGACCATGAATAAACCAGTGAAGCCGTAGCCATTTATGGTAAACATTTTGCTTTATATTTGGTGCATCACATGGGACAAAATGCCTTACTTGTTAATAAAGGCAAGATTAATGTAGTGATCTAATTCACAATGGCAAAGATAAACGATAATGTTGCACCTTTTTCATTAGTAACAATTATCTAGGTAATATTTCCCTGACAGGCATAAAATAGCATCACATGCTGGAATAAACTCATAAGCTATGATGAGAGAGATCAGCATTATCATTTCCCCTCATCCATCCTGAGACATTTACAGCACCCACCAATAGAGGGGGAGAGCCTTCTGGTATGTATGCATAAAACATGTGGATTAAGTTAAGACTTCTCTGAATTGCATAGACAAAAGCAAAAAACTGTAAATCAATTTCATCAAAGAATAGTCTGAATTCAGTTTCTGAACTTTGTCACTAATATCATTTCTGTCTTGTAAGCAAAGAGTTAAGCTTCTCCAGGTAGCTATAGAAAGATGAATAGGATATACAGCACATATAACAATCTTTAAACATTTCATAAATTGTGTATTTCTTAAAAAACAAGAGTACTTCTATTATATCCATTGAAGTTCATCAGATGAAAACAATTCAATGAAACATGAATACTCATGCTATTTTCAGTGAAATAGTACGTGAAACTATTTCATTATTGCTTTGTCACTGTGACTTACTAAAAAGATAATAAAATATACAAGAGAAAAAATAAAAAAGAAAAATTGAAGAATCCAGAAGGAAAATGTGGAAAACATCAGTAGAATTGGGAAGAGAATGAAAAAGTTAAAATAGAGAAAACCTGCAAAAGGACCAAAGAGTCAGAAAAAAAATATACACTCATCAGAGAAATACACATAGGATCCAGAGCAAAAGAGTCAGAGAAAACAACAGAGAAATACGAGAAATAAAAATTCAATTCAAGTAACACTGAAGTAAGAATGACAAGAACGGAGAAGCAAATCTTAAAAATGAAAGAGAGTAGGCATATTAAGCACACTACGAGGGGAAAAAAAGAGACAAGGGGGACTCCAGAGAGACATGGTTCTGAAAGATGGATAGGGAGATAAAACAAATAAGAAATTAAAATAATGGGGAAAAAAGAAAACATGGAGAGAGACACAAAGAACAGAAAAGAGGGAGATGGTTAAGAACAAATGAGAGGGAGAAACAAAACAAAGGTTAAGAAGAAAAAAATCCACAAACTGTATTTATTTAGTCTTATTACAGAAAAGAACTCATTTGTATGTTTGTGTGTTTTTGGTGACATAGTAGCAAAAGTTTTGGTTTCTGTAAAACTATTTGGAAGTCTGTTCTGAGTTCAGATTTGGAAATATGAAACTACGAGCCTTCTCAGGTTTTACTACACTGGTTTTATATTGGCCAATTGAAAAATTTT
Source organism: Colobus angolensis palliatus (assembly GCF_000951035.1). Taxonomy (NCBI): domain Eukaryota; kingdom Metazoa; phylum Chordata; class Mammalia; order Primates; family Cercopithecidae; genus Colobus; species Colobus angolensis. The sequence continues at coordinate 19,085,085 of NW_012114710.1, read as the reverse complement.
ATTCTTAGAGAAAATTCTACTATAAAATTCTACAATAATTCTTATAGAAAATACAGTCTTTGTAAAACTATTTGACACAGCAAGATGCTATTAAACAATTTGTGAAACATAATTTGGAGGTAAATATAGATGATTTTTTATTGTAATTTTGTTTCTATTGTCTTAAAGGAATTGGTCCTTCCAGATGTTAAAATAAGATTGTTCAGAACTATGAATTTTAATGAAATATCAAAAACTGAACAAGTCTTGTATTTTTATTTTGGTTTTGACAAGCCTCTCCAAAGGATTAAACAAATCAAAAGTGTACTTTGGAAAAATTTTTCCTTTTAGAGCTTAAGCAAAAGACAATTGTTTCAGGCTGGGTGCAGTGGCTCATGCCTGTGATCCCAATATTTTGAAAGGAGGAGGCAGGAGGATCACTTGAGACCAGGAACTAAGACCAGCCTGGGCAACATAATGAGATCCTTGACTCTACAAAAATTAAAAAAATAAAATATCCAAGCGTGGTCATTCATGCCTCTAGTCCTAGCTGCTTGGGAAGCTAAAGTGGGAGGATAGCTTGAGCCCGGGAGTTTGAAGTTACAGTCAGTTGGGGTTGCATCATTACACTCCAGCTTAGGTGACAGAGATCTGTTTTTAAATATATATATATATATATATATATACACACACACACACACACACACACACACATATAATTTCAATATGCATGGAAGATATATAGTGTATATAAATATATACAAATGTATGTGTTTGTATGTACCTACATAAAGACATAGTGTTTACAACTTAAAAAAAAAGAGTTTAAGGCCAGGCTCTGTGACTCAAGCCTGTATTCCCAGCACTTTGGGAGGCTGAGGTGGGTGGATCACCAGAGGTCAGGAGTTCAAGATCAGCCTGGCCAACATGGTGAAAACCTGTGTCTACTAAAAATACAAAAAATTAGCTAGGTGTGGTGGCACGTGCCTGTAATCCCAGCTACTCAAGAGGCTGAAGCAAGAGAATTGTTTGAAACTGGGAGGCAGAAGTTACAGGGAGCCAAGACTGAGCCACTGCACTTCAGCCTGGGCCACAGAGTGAGACTCTATCTCAAAAAAAAAAAAAAAAAAAAAAAGTATTTAAAAGTTACTTGTAGCCTATGTGATCATTTGAACCTATTGTTTTCAATGAAAATTAGTTTCCTTTTCAAAATTGCAAAGAAATGAGGACTTGTAACACGTACAATTTCACAATTCTATTATATCTTTATAGATTAAATGCAAAGATATAAACAGAATGATAATAATTTGGGTGAATTTCTGGCTGTACCAAAAGATAATGATAGATAAGTAGTAGTCAGCCTGGAATTGTGTCTCTGTTTCTAACAGAGAGGTATTATAGGGGATTGGACAAAAGAAATCTTTTGATCAATAATTTTGTATGTATAATACGCAGAAAAGATAGAATTAAATGCAAACAATACCTTAGTTCAGGCCTTCATCATCTGTCATCTAAAATATTATCATAGACTTTTAAACGGTTTCTTAATGACTAATTTGCCCTACTTCATTCTGTACTCTAAGCTATATAAAATATCCTAAAAGGTTAAATAATGTCTTCATGACCTAGAATCCTTTCCAGTGCTCTTCCACAGGTAAATACGGGCCATTTACTTATTTACTTACTTATTTCGTCATTCAAGTCCCTTCACCTTCTGGATTTATTTTTCCTCTCAAGTAACAGCCATGTACCGAAACCAAATCCAAACTGAACTTCACCTCTTCATCCTTCATCCATGCTTCATTCTCTGCCTAGTATGCCCCAACCTTACCTCACTTCTCTCCACCATGGATTTTTGCTGACCCCTTTATACACTTTATTCAGCATTCAATCCAAGCCTTCTCAAATTCTCAGAGGCATGCCAGTGGTTGAGACTTAAAGTGAACATCTACTGCACTGATTTTAGCTTTTTACACATATATTCTTCTATTTGCATGTGAAGTCCACATGGGCATGCCTGTGTCTTAATTTTCTTTTTAACCTCTGTACCTAGAGGATTGCCTAAACTACAGTTGCCATATAGTGGGTATTCAACTAATATATGGGATTGGTTAACGAAGAACTGAAATGCATTGCATGTAAAGATATTATTTGTTTCAAAACCAATTGTGAAACTAAAAGGATGACAAGTCATAGTCTTCAAAGAAATTCAGATAAAAATAAATGAAAGATGATTAATTGACCATAATTCAAAATGTGTCAACAGAGTGTCTAAGCTCAAAGTGTGTCTACACCAGGATTACCTTTATAGACATCCAATGGCTAAAACAAGATAAATGATCAACTGGTTTTACCTTGCATAAGTCAAATCACTTCTAGAATATCATGTTCAGTGACTGAACCACATTGAAATGAACAAACTAAAGTCCCATCAGATGCAACCTATCTGTGTCTGGTGAGGAAATGCTTTACTGTAGAATTTAATAACAAATTGAAGAATGTAGGGAAATTTAGTGAGAAGAAGAGATGACTCTAAAATATATCAATAATTTGTATATGGATAAAGGAATTTTTTTCTGTACAACTCTAAGGAGCAGAACTAGAACAACAAATGAATAGTTGCTACAGGTAAAATCCACCAAGTAAATTAAAGAGGGAAAAAAAAATTTCATTCAGTAACATGCCAGGAATTTGTGTCTACTTCATATCATTTAATCTTTAAACAGCCCTGAGAGTAAATTATTATCTTCCGCTGAGGAAAATAAAGTTTGATGAGATTATCTTAAAAGCATGTATTCATTTGGTCATGCTACCTGTTATCAGGAATTTCAAATTGAAAGCAATGGAGTATCTATCATGGGAAAGTGAAAGGTGTTCTACTGCAAACAGAAAAAAAAAGCATCTGCTCCTTTAAAAAATGTTTTAATGTAAGCAGGATTGTTCAGCAACTATGGCTGTGCCATATCCAATATTTATTGAATAAAAATTTAAAAGTAGGCAACACAAATGTCCAAATATCAAAAATTAGAGCATTAAATGTAAAATGTACTTATTTAAGTCTTTAATCAAATGTTGAGAGCAAGATTTCAACAAACTGAGCAAATGAGTGGGGAAGAAAGAGAGATAGGGAGATGAGAGATACGTAAGTTCTGTAACTAGAGAACTAGTTTATCTGTTCACTGCTGTGTACCCAGAACCTAGGAGTGTTCTCACACATTTTAAATATTTAATTAGTATTTAACCAGATATGGAAAAGAAGGCTGGATAACTACTTGTTAAAGGGATGAAAAAAAAAATACAGAAAAGTAATTGTTAAAATGTCACTTAAGGTTCTAAAATTCTTTAGCATGCAGCCCTCTCACGTGAAAGCTATAATTTATTAAATATAGTATATGATGAAACCAGAAGGGCCAATGGTTGCAAAATTAGGGTACATGTATGTAGATGGATTTCAAACTGGTATGAGAGAGTCTATCAAGAATGAAATTTCAGAAAAAATAACAGAATATGCTTTTAAAGGCACTGCTCTTTCTGTCACCACTTCAGGAACACACTGAAGGGGAGAACAAAGGTGTTTGGTTTTTGTTTTTGTTTTGAGGCCGGGTCTGTCATCCAAACTGGAGTGCAGCAGCATGATCCCAGCTCCTGGAAGCCTCAACCTTCCGGGATCAAGTCATCCTCCTGTCTCAGCCTGAGTAGCTGGGACTATAGGCATGCACCACCACTCCCAGCTAATTTTGTTTATATTTTGTAGAGACGGGGGTCTCACTATGTTGCCCAGGTTGGCCTCAAACTCATGGACTCAAGTAATCCTCTCATCTCAGCCTCCCAAAGGGTTGGGATTATAGGCGTGTGCCACTGCACCTGAAGAGAACAAATGACTTAATTTTTAGGTAGTATATGCGAGTTAAACTCTTTTATTTTCAGTCATCCTCAAAACATAAAATAAATGGAATATAAAAGGCAATATAAGCATTTGAGATTTATGAAGCTTCTTAATATTTGCAACTCTCAAACCAAAAATATCCAATAACTTGGCTTCAATTAAATATATACTTATTTATACAAAGGTACTTGTTGTAAACTAACACTTTTCCTTCAAATGAATATCATTCTAAAAAACAGGGTTATCATAGGCAAAATCATAAAACCATAATAATTTTGGCTAATAAGACATTGACATTATAGCTTTTAGCATATTTTAAAAAGAGTCTGAAAGATTGTTTATAGAAACAATCAATTTGAAGTAACGTTTAAAATAAAATTCTAATTTACTGAATCTGATATCATGTTGACTATGACACCACTTCTTCAACTGATCGTATTTAGGATATACATCTTAAATGAAGATACAAGAAGGATGGTGAAATCAGAATAAACTCATGGTACGCACTGATAGTTTACTAGTATCATTTTAAGCTATTAGAAACAGGAGTTTATATGCAGTATATTAACTGTGAAGGCATAAAGGCCTTTTCAATTAAAAGCTCATATGTAGAAATGCAAATGGAGGTTACATGATTTTATAGTGGAGAAAGTCATTATCAGTCATCAGCTTCCGATTCCTTGTTCTATGTAGAAACCTATTCTTTCTTATTTCTGCAGCATAAATGAATTGAAATTAATTTTCAAATGCGTTCAGTTACAAAAATGTTTCTATTAATGATGCATGCATGCCACATGCCTCATATAAACAAAGACCAAAAAAAAAAAATTCTACAAAGATAACATGATTCAAGATTCATTTTGAAACTAAATGAATTTGCCACAATTTGAATTATAGCTTGGGTAAATTCTATTGCCAGATTAGAAGAATCAGCACACTGAACACTAGCATCACTAAGTTCTTTTTTTTTTTTTTTTTTT
>NW_012114710.1:19036093-19079740 GCF_000951035.1 Colobus angolensis palliatus | reverse complement strand
ATCCGAAACGAAAAATCTTGAAAAAAGAGTGGCATCACTAAGTTCTTACAAAAGAATGGGATGTGCTCCGTTGGAGGGAACAATAGTTGAGCATCATAATTGGATAGGAAATAGCTTGATTTCTGAAACAACAGTCACTGTCCGCCAAAACTTTCACTACAGTTACATTTGAACACTAACACGAACAATCTTGGAGAAAAGAACATAAAACTTTAACGTACAGACATTCATATAAACTTTACCAAAACTCTGTCAGTAGCAAGTACAAAGCTAGAAAAAGAGGTTCTTGTTAATTTATAACTATGGTTGAGCTAAACTTAGTCTTCTGTGGGTAAAGAAAATTAATGTAATCTGAAATTATTTTGACCTAAATTTTTAAAGCAGAAACAGACCTAAAGTGCTTTAAAGTAAGTGGAAAAGAATTTAAAATGGCACCTCAAAGATAAGTATTGAAATTTCATGTGTTCTCTTAAATAGTTAACCCCTCTCAGGCTGTGTCTGCATTACATTAAAATCTAATAAAGCTTTAATTTTCTTACCTCTTTGTCTAAATCAACTTTAAAAAAATAAAATGAAGAGAATATTTGCAAGTGAGCCCTTTCACCCATTTGCTAATAAAGAACACTAAATTTAAACTGCTCTAATTAATTATTGGTCCTACCCAGAAACAAACATGTCTGCTATATGAGAAATTCAATGTTATACAAGTCCGTGAGATCAAAAATTTTTCAGATGTTCCTGGAAGATAAAAACTACAGGACTTTCTTCAAAGAGCTCTGAAAAATGGAGCCCAAGATTAGTACAAATGGAAAATGAGAATCATTTTTAAGATTAATTATAGAGTACTTTATTGAGTAACTATGCTTTTTTAAGCTCTGTGATAATTAACAACACAGTGTAATGTTGTTTTTGAGCCTACTGGAACCAACTATTTCTGTTCACCTGTTTACTATGATTCTCAGGCCCATGAATTAATAACTGGAGTTTGCATAAGGCTGAATCATTAAACTTATTGTACATTAAAATATCCTAAAAAAATTTCTGGTTTTGAAAGGACTCATTTTTATATCCTGAAAAAAGCAGTCTAGAATATTAAACTGATTGAAATAAGGTGATCCTCATTTAGATTTACAAGGCATTTTTAGCACCCAAAACTGCTTTGCTGGCTTAACTGCATAAAGGCAAACAAATAAGGAATATTTTACATTTTAGTGAGTATCACTATTGTATGCCTCAAAATAACTCACTGTGCACCTATTTATTCTAATCCAAAGTCTGAAAGGTTTCCTAAGAATCAGCATGTTTCGTAATAGTTTGAGATGTAGGCAATACTCCTTCTGTTTTGTGATTGTAACGTTAGACACACCAGAAACCAGAGAGATCACAAATGGAACTATCTCTTCTCTGTCCAGTTTCACCTCATTACAGTTTTCCCCTAAATGAAAAAGAAAAATGAGTTCAGAAGGGCCTGTTATACACAAATAATTAGCTACCACCATCCATTACTATCTGTCCCTCAGTTGGAAGTCATCCCAAATTCCCATATCCAAACACTCTCTTGTAAAAGGACTTACTGATACTTAGGCAATTAATTAATTTTTTACTACCATAGGTTCTGCTTCTCTGTATGTTGCTTTTATTGACCCATTCAATATATGTCCACTGTCAAAGATAGAAGAAGATGTCAAAGATAGAAAAACATACAGACCGGATTCCAGTCCAGGAGCATTTGCAGTCTACAGTCATGTAACCGAAGCCACTAAGCATACGTGGCTATTCCAATTTAAATTATTTGAGATAAAATATGATTAGAAATTAAGTTCTTCAGTTGTACTAGCCAAATTCCAAGTGGTCATTGGTTATAAGTGGCTAGCAGTTACTGTGTTAGTGCAAATAATAGAACACTTTCATCATCACATTTTTATTGGGCAGCCCTGGTCTAGAGAAGGAAACAGTTGTGCAAGTAAATAAAAGTGCACTCTGGTAAACAGTGTCCTAGAAATATGTTCAAAGTCTTAAGGGAGACAATGCAGGTCCTACACTTTTCACAATGTGGTCTCTGACTAAAACCACTCAGGCGGTTCTGAATATGAAATTGCTTGTATCATACAAACATCATATATGTTAATATGCAAATTCAAAGGATGATTCCTGGCTACCTTAAAAAATTTGTTGGTAATTTCTGAAATTAAAAGGAGTGAGGATGATCTCCTTTGCAAGGTTAAGGTCAGTTTATCAAGATGTGTATGTGGTACATAGAAATAGAAACTCGAAATCTTGAAATTATGATTTTAAAATCTGACTCATTTGATTATTCAATAGTTCTGAAAGATGCAGGGATCTGTTGAATGAACAAGACTGGATGAGAAAAGGTTTTGTGGTGGCAGATAAAGCATGAGCATTGGAGCTAAAAAGGCCTAAATTTCAATCCAAGTATGACCATGTATCAAAAGTAACTTTGATTTCTCCCTTATAGCACACCTAGACAATTCATCTTTCTCGTCTTGAATCTATCACATCAGTTCTGAGATTGCTGTCGCATACTCAAATACCTACACAAGTCAAGCCGATGACAAATGAATGCAGTGGGGCCAGTATGAGATAAGCACATGTGCAGATGTGATAATGATAAGTCATAGCTGACACTGGAATACAATGCTGGGAGCAATGAGCTTGGGAACCCTGGTAACCTAGAGAGAGATGCTGTTTGTAAAGGGCAGTCATTATGTACTTTTTGCTGACTGTTGCTTTGTGAAGAAGTCAATCCCATGTTGTCAGAGCTTCTGATTTCTTAAAAAGAAGCTGTAAATCTGTTTTTCTATGTAAATCTTCTAATTTTATATGTTGGCAGCTATTTTGATATTTTAAATACTCTGCCTAGAAAAGTACTGGGAAGGCCAATCAAAACATGCTTCTAGACAAGACTGAGGTCTCAACCTTCCGATTTTCAAGTTCATGTCTAGAACTTCAGATTATTCTTTACCAGAGAAGCCTCTTCAAAGTTATGGCTAATTTTTGCTAAAAACTAAACAACCAAAAAAGTAATTTAAATATTAAGATCTCCTTATAAAAATCCACTCAATTTTCAATCTAGAAAATATTTAATGTCAATAAAAGTAGTGCTGGTGACTTTAGGAGAAACATCACATGCAAAATCTTCCTGGGCTTTGTCTTTGAAAAGGAAGGAACAAGGAGAAAACCACTGCTGGAACACTCTGTAACGGAATCTTCAATAGGGCAGTGCTTTTCCATACAGAATATAAGGGAGCTACAGAGGCTCTTCCTCGTTCCCAGTTTGGTTTACAATTCATCATTGGGGCACGTTATGTAGTAACACTGACAGTGTTTCTCCTGCTAGATAGTACTATACAATAATCTGTACTATGTACAGATACTCTTAATCTAGACAGATTTGATTCTTTCCTATATTACAGTATTTAATTTTTAGATTTAATAATGTTAAATAATTATATAAATTGTATTAACTTGGCATTTAATAAACATGTCTAACCTTTTCAGAAAGCATAGAAGACTTAAGTTAAAGAAATCATTGACAACATGAAGCCAAATTGTGCTTTAAATTTCAAAACTGCACAAAATAAAATCATGCTATTCTCTGAATGGCTTATCACACAGAAGATTGCAGCATTCAAATTTTTTAAGAGCATTATTTTTAACATGCTATTTTACATTTAGCCATGATTTACTTCCCTGTGGTCTGGATGTATGACCAATAAAGCAGTTCAAGCTTAAAAATTATATTTCTATTTTCTGTTGCCATTACTTGTCTTCTGTTGTTAATATTTATCATTTTTATAGTTGTGATTTCCTTAATAAAAAGAACCATATTTCGTTGATGTCACAGCTATTTTCCCCTTCACAAATCACAAAATGGAGAGGATAAAATGATTTTATTTTTTCAAAATTCCAAGAAAGGTAACCTTGTATGTTTTTATGTTTCTAGCAGGGAGGTGTTACAAGGGAAGAGATAACTGATATATTTTGACTAGTATCTTTGTATGCATAATATGCACAGAACTTTATACACAGACTCTCTCACCCACTGAATTCTAATGAGAAACCTTGGTCACAAGCTATAGAAGTGTTAGAAATGAAAAGGATGAGGATGTGATCATCACAGGTTAAATTTATCCACTAGTCTAACAAGGAAAAGTGAGAGAGGAAAAGTACATGGAGAAAGAAAGAAGGAGCGAGAGAGGGAGAAAAGAGAGAGAGAGAGAGTTCCCGAGCTAATTTTCTAGCCATCGGTCAGTTTATTGTTTCCACTGAAAGAGACTGAAAGAGAGAGTAAGAGTGAGAGTTATTATAATAAATATAAAGTAGCTTTAGCCAAGGGAAATTACACTTGGAAGATCAAGAGAAGAATCTGGGAGAGGGATGCTGAGGGGAAGGTGAGCAGAAGGTTCAGGGTCAGGATTTTGAAGGAAAAAGGAACAGTATCCATGTCAATAACTGCAATATATGTGTTACATGGTACATTAAAGTATGTTTGATTCATATTTTATTTTTAATTAAACATTCCAAACAATCATGAGTGTGTGTGTGTATGTGTTTTAAAGTTTTTGTGTGTGCACACCTCGATACTGGATTACTGTCGACATATTAACCATATCTATGTGCTTCATGGAGAAAGTTTTTCTGTTACTACATGATTTATTTAGATACGACCTACACTGATATGAAGAAGCACATAGTCACCATTGCTGGAATAGTTTACTGTATATCTTTAGCTACCACAATTCTATGATGCACCTATTAGGCAAGTACATTTAAGTGAATTATATTGGCCAAAGTCATTGTTTTATTGTTCATATTGATTGCCTACAGAACAGGTAATATCTACGATACAGGAACACAAGGACTTTTCTGTTGGTGTGCTTATCCTGTTTATCAGTTGTTTGAGACTATGTTCTCTTACCAGCAAGAATATCCTGACAGAAACGGCCATTCAATTAAAAATTAAAATATTTGCTGAACAAGTAAGGGCTTAGTGATGTTGACTGGTGAAGACAAAATATGTGGAAATTCATAAAGAGTAATTTTCTCCATACAAAGACAAAAAGAGAAACAAGTGAGGAAAAAAGGTCCCACACAAGAAAGAACCTGAACAAACAAGGCTTAATTAAGGCCTCATTCAATTTATGCAATCACTACCTTTCTCCTTTGTGATAATTTTTTTTCATTTTTAAAAGTCTAAACCTTCCCGAAGTCTTGGAAAGCACCAGGGATTTAGTCATACTTTCATATTCACTTCAGAACATCTTTCTTAGGAATTTTACATTGTGTATTTGCAAAAGCAATAGAACCAATAACAGTAGTCCAATGCATACATTGGAATTATTAGCCAACTGTAAATGAAGAAAAAAGGGTACAAATTGCATATTTCTCTAAATTCTGTTTCTTGGATATTTCCATTATACTTTTTGATAAACTGGACCAGTTGACTCAGTTCTCCCTTGGAGTATGGTCATTTTGAGTTCTTTTCTCATTTTATAAGGAGAATTTAAAATATATGACTTGAAGTCAATGCTAAATGATAAACAATTTTTAGAAATTTGAACTGACTCTAACAGATTTGTATTTCATGTTTTCCAACACACTTACACATGTATTTCAAAATGTAATTGGTATTCCTGTCATGCACCGTTTTATGTGATTGATGCAGAATTCATATCCATTATTTTGAGATGTAGTCTTCTATCCAAATGCCCAAGTCTAATATTTCTACCATCTTTTATACAGCTAGTATTTATATCCACTATACATTTAGTAAATATTTAAATCACTATTTTAGACTCCAGATAAATTAGTAGTCCTTCTTTTTTAAAAAATAATAAACTTTATAGATTAGTGCAAACAGTATCAGTTCTGGATATCATACAGATATTTCTGCAAATACATATTTTAATAAAAATCTTACTCAATTGAGAAACCATGAATCAAGTTAGTAATACAGAAAAGTCAATACTTGAGGTAGAGAGGAAAAAGTGTATAATGGCTAGGAAATATTTATTTAATATTGATATATTTGGATTCACTTGAAATTTTAAGGTATGGATGAGTCCATGAGAAATCCAGATTAATTTTAATAACATGAGTGTTTACTGAGCATGAATTATGTCGTAGTCACCATGCTAGGAACTAATGATATAACGGTGATTAATGACATTCTGTCTTACAAAAGGATGATCCTATATAATCAGGTATGATTCTAAAATGTATTAGTGAGAATTCATGGAAACTCAGGAGGCATTCTATGCTTTCAAAAAAATTAAAGAACCAGTGACCTTATTTCCTCCACATTCAACCTCAGTAAATCCATCCCACACAGCAATGAATTTTTTTTTTTTTTTTTTTTATTATACTTTAAGTTCTAGGGTACATGTGCATAACGTGCAGGTTTGTTACATATGTATACTTGTGCAATGTTGGTGTGCTGCACCCATCAACTCGTCAGCACCCATCAATTCATCATTTATATCAGGTATAACTCCCCAATGCAATCCCTCCCCCCTCCCCCCTCTAAGCCCAGTGTGTGATGTTCCCCTTCCCGAGTCCAAGTGATCTCATTGTTCAGTTCCCACCTATGAGTGAGAACATGCGGTGTTTGGTTTTCTCTTACACCATGGAATACTATGCAGCCATAAAAAAGGATGAGTTTGCGTCCTTTGTAGGGACATGGATGCAGCTGGAAACAGCAATGAATTTTTAAGACACCCCTTAAATTTTCCTGCCTACAAATCTTTAGTATGACATAATTGCTGATTGGATAATTTTTGACATTTCATCCTAGTCTTCCACCAAAGGCCTCAATAGATAATAATATTTTTCATGCCAGGTTAGAATCACCACTTCCCTAGAATCTTTGCCTCAGTGTGATGTTTCTTCCTTATTTTCTTTGGCTCCGCTCAAGAATCCTTTAGTTCTATCTGCTTTGAATGCTTTGTATCTGAATGTAATGCTTTTTACTTCAATACCTTGCCAGTACTTGACAGATGGATTCTAAATACTTGCTGAATAAATGGTTTAATTAATGGCTTCTATCCTGAATGATAAATTGTTATCCAACAATGACTGTTTCTTCTCTGAATGCCAACAGGACTTGAATATTTACCATATAATTAATTACCTAATTTCTTATTGCTTTCAGATACTTTCTGAAAGTTCCTATCTCTTTCCCCAACTTTATCATACATATCTCAAGGTTAGAAAATTTGCTTTTTGGTGTTTGTAATCTCATTAGAGTTTGGCACAGAGTAAGTGCTCAATAAATGCACTATGAGCCTGGAGTCATAGAAAAGTTTAATTAAAAAACACTAATTTCTCAGAGTTGTAAGAGCAGAAACAACAAATTTAAGTTCAAATCCTAAATTTATTTTTCACTGCCATGCAAAATGCCTTAACCACACTAAGCCACATTTTTTAGGTGTAACACTGGGTATAATACTCTCTTCATTACACTGATAATATGAGTCATATGAGATAATGCATATAAAATACTTCCCAGGGCAACTGACAAATAATAAGCATTCAGGAAAGAAAAGCTCCCTAGTAACTACAGGTATTTTCCCATTCAATGTTTATTGAATGCCAATCAAATTTCAGGTACTCTGCTGGTCATAATTTAAGTGTTTTAAATGTTGGACAACAGCACCTTCAATGAGAGTATAGAGGAATAGACATACTCAAAAGAGAAAAAGTAAAATAATATATAAACAACATTTAAGTTTACAAAAAATATTAACTTCAATTTTTTTTTGGAATACAGTTTGAAAGGAAGCTGACCAACTACACTGTGTAGATCAGAGCTTGACTATAAAGGGAAATGCTGACAATGAAATAAAACTATAAAATTTCATTCCCTGGAAAGGGTTAAAAACGAATGCAATCTATGTGTCTGCAACATACAAAGGTAAAGCCTTATCTAAAGATAGTAGCCAAAGGAAAGCAGCCTCTTTAGGAAAATTTAAATTACACAAATCCCACAAGGTCTTTATTCCAAAAAATGAGACACATGATTTTTCATAAGCATAATTCCTAAAGTCCATGTCATATGTGAGTTAATACACATGCAATGTATACTTGTATAATTCATGGGATTTGTTTTCCTCTCTGCCCTTTGATCCAAAAGTTTATCAGGTTTTCATTGTTACATTCGTAAAACAATAAGAAATTAACTAGGTAGCTGAAAGTTATTAGTAAAATATTCAAAACTTTAAAGTAGGTCAATTACCAAATGTGGGACTTACATCCAGCCAACTGAAATAACCAGTTCCAGACTCAGGGATTTCTGATGACCTATTCCCCTCAAAAGTTTTGTGATGGTGGTAGCCAATAGTTCTGGTCTTCATTACGATTGTCTCAGCTTACTGCCCTAAAGAGATGAGGGATACAAGAGGTGCTAATCCATGAAGCAAAAATTCCCATTGATTTACATCAGAACTAAAGGAGTAGCTTTTTTCCCACCTCCTACTAGATACTCTGTAAGTAATTTCCTTGATAAAGTACAGCCCATATGTAGACTGAAAAGTATGCTAGCAGATACAAGGGCATTGCTACAAGTGTTCTTTTAATAAGGTTTGAATAATATGAACTAGTGTAAAGGAACTTTGCTTCTATTTATTCATTCATTAATTTATTCATTCATATAAGAAGATCAATATTTCAAATGATGCCATGGGGGAAAAAGGAATAAATGAGATAGCCATAATCACCTACTTAAACATAGTCATTAGCCATCTCAATGTGACACCAATAGGAAAATCTATAGTTCATCTTCATGGAATTTTACATTTCAACAATACCTGATTGTAGAGGAAAAATTATGAGAAACGTTATATTTGCCACTTCCTGGAAGGATCAACATCTAAAGGAATATGTAAGAAGGCCATTTCATCTTAGAGGAGTGTTCGCCACCATTTCTTCCCTAACCTTTATTCACACCCTTTTCTTCACTACCAAAAATAAAATTTAGTATGTTTTGCCTACCTTCAAGGAAACTCTACACAAATGTTCAAATGTCAGTCTTCCTATCTTAATCTTTTCTTTCTGTTGGTGAAAACAGCGAAACAGCATTTACAAGGTTCTTCACAGCATGCAGCTATGCTTATACAGCAGAGCACAACAAGCGTTGTTTTGTTTTTCTGTGCAACAGTGCAACCTAGTGGAAGAAGCAAAGAGCCCTGCCCTTCAGGGCCAACCAAGGCAGGCCATGAGGGCTCTTCAACAGATTTTGTTATTTTAAAGATCATTCTCAAGTTTCCTAATACATTTATATTTCCTTACAGTAGTAAAAAGAGAGAAATCCTCACATTTTTTGTGTTCAGAATACAGGTGATCCCATAACATGTCTAGGAAAACAAATCTAAAGCTTTAAAATTAATAACTGAATACTCAAGTGAATGTTTTTGAGGTATATTTTCTGAGATCTTAATTTACAAATATTGAATTAACTATTCACAATAAAAAATAAACACTATACATTATTTACTTAAATTACTTTTATGTTAACTATTGCTGGACATACTCTGGCAGGAATTATGTGTATGCATGTATTTGTAAGTGTGTGTGTGTTTGTGAGTACTTGTATGTATATGGTACATTTTATATCCCTAAGACACACTATATAACTCTCTCTCTCTACATAGACATACAGAGAAAAAGATGACATATCTGTGATATATATATTGATATGACATATATATGATAATATATGTATATATTATACATATATTATATATACATATATTATATATGCATATATTATATATATCTATATGTGTATGTGTGTATAGATGTGTGTGCATATATATGTGTGTATCTATGTGTTTGTGTATATGTATGCACACACACATAGACACACAGAAATATATTACATATCTATCTAGACATATATATTGCATACACACACAAGTACAATAATATGATTTGCTCATTAAGTGGCAATTTAGAACAGAAAACTTATTTTAGTGCCTATATATATTAACATCAATGTCCCTAAACAAACAGTCAAAGTCTTCATGAGTATTACTTATTCTTTTTAAAGACATTCAGTGTTCTGTTTTAGGGTAATATCTAAAAGCTAAATAATAGTTCTTCGTTCGTGTTAATTTGCTTGTTTTTATTGCTTCTGTTAAACCATTAAATGAGCCCATTTTATCACTGAGATTTTTTAATCCACTAAGTTTTAAGCAGGTTTTAAAATTTAAACATGTAAATATGGATTTCTGAACTATATAGAGAAAGGTAAAATGACCTTCTGAGAAGACATGCATAAAAACTTAACAATTTTCCTTTGTACGAACATGGTCTAGAAGACATCATTCACTCTTCTTGTTTATAGGATATGCTATAGTAAGAATTAAATGTAATTTAGTGAGACGATAAAATCTTCTCAACTACTGTGCTGTTGTATTTGGGATGGATTTGGAGATGATTAAATGAGTAAATCACACAGATTTGAAAGCTTTTTTTTCTCCTTTCTTTCTTTCCTTTTTTTTACACCTCCTTAGATGGCATCTTGATCGTGCATGCACTGTGAACACAGAAGGCCTATAGGTCAGACCTGAAATTATAGCTAAACCTCAACTCCTGAGGTACACAGGCTGTTTATATCGATGAAAATTTATGATCTCTATACCCTAAATCCCTGGCCTCTCTTTTACATTGACTTCTTTACTATTTGCTGCTTTATTTTATGGTGATCCCTTGCCCTCTATAAATATATCACAGTTACTTAACCCCAGATCCCACCCCCAGACTTCAGGACTTCAGAAAGGATCTATTTGTTACTTATTCTGCTACTGGGTGTTTCATAATCCTCCACATTAGCAGCTATTATTTTATAGCAGTTACATTTTCCAAATTTTCATCATCTCTTGACTGTTAGCTTTCTAACTGCTAATAGTTATAGCACTGCTGTTTAGAGATTATGCTGAAGTAGAATTTTTTTTCCTTAAGCTTGCACAATGGTTGAAGTATTTTCTATTAAATATTTATCTATAGAAAAATGAATATTTCAACTCTAAAAAATTACATTTAGGCAAGCTTAATTGCCTTGTGTTACTTTAAATATATAAAATTTGTAAAATCCTGACCCAATCTTAACAACATGCCACTGAGTAATTAAACTTTTCCATGGGTTAGATTCTAATAATTATCTTGTTTTGACTGAACTCCTTATTTGAGCCCAAAAAATGAAGCTGGAATATAATATGGAATTATAGATTTGCAAAAGCTATTGTCTGATATTAAAATTGTTAAGAAAATATGAGTCAGTATTATGCAAATTCTGACCTAATCCCAGCAGCATTCTCGTAGGTAATTGTATTTTTTCTTTAAAGGAGGACAGACCCTACAATAATTATGCCTTGTTAGTGTCCACATTGCTACATTTTTGATTTATGTATTTTTCTGGGAGTTGACAGATAAGCAAGAAAAATTGACATATTATAAACTAATAAAAATAAATAATATCAGAATCTGCCTAGCAGCAGTCTACATTGGGAAGTTAAATCAATGCATTAATCACACATATTTTTGAGCAAAACATAGTTTATACTACAAGTTTTTAAAATTACATATATCAAACAAAACTAAATAATTAAGTGGCCATGTTTGTGTGTGTTTGTGATTTCTAAGGTTAATCATTGTACACAATATATAAAAGCCATTTTTGTTTTATTTGCATCTCTGTTTTTCTTAGGAAGCCAAGATGTTTGTAATCTCTTCCTACAGATGGCAACATGTAACATTCCTGTGAGACTTAGCATTTCCAGTCTTCAAAGAATATGCCTTAATGGAAAATTTGTTTAGTACACTCTTTTCAGTATTTTTGTTTAAATTCTTACTACTTAAAATGCTGACATTTGAATGCTATTATTTTATATTAAACACCACAAAAATATAAAATTTTCAGGCTCTAGCAACAGCTAGTGCTAAGAGGCATGTTTTATTGCACCACAAGCTGGACAAATTGATGAAGGAAATGTAACGTCGATGAGCCTAGGGCTTGGTAAAATCTAGCAGTTGATACACTATACAGCACGAATGACAAAGAGTTATGAACTATGAATGTTGTCCTTCCCTTCAAGTTTGTGTAGTTGTGCATTTTGTAATCTCACATTTTGTTTTTTGTTTTTTAATCCATATTTTCCTTTAAATATAACCCAAGTTTTGCAAACAAATGCTTTAGGAATAATCAATCTAATAATATTGATTGATTATTGATATTTCTCTGTTAGTAAAATGAAGCATTTTTAGCTTGATGATAAAATTTCAGTATTTTTCTACTACTGGAGTCAGATGTCATAATAAAACTGGGAAATCAGTTTTTTAGAAATATAGTAAAGGAGCGATAACTTTTTTCCACAGCTTATATGGATATGACTAACACAATCCCAGGAAGCACTGTCCCTTCAAGAAAAGATTGAAAAAGTCCATATACTATTTCCCAAAACTTTGGTCATCAATATAATAAACAAATCTTCTCAAACATGTGCAGATCCCAAAATTTAACAAACCCAACCTGTGGCTAACAGAGTCTATAAACAGTGATATCTTGTTGATGATAGTCTATGAATTCCTTTTCTTTTAAGAAACAATTTGATACAGTCATGCTTGAAGGCAAAAATTTAGTATCTAAAGACCTAGATTAAATCACAATAAATGTGTTCCGTAAATATTCCTAATGAGACAGAGTGCGAATATATGATCAAAAACCCTTAAAAGTTAATTTCTTGTACTTTTCAAGTAAGAAATAATAGGACAAGAAATAATGGACAGAATCAGCCTGTACAATTGATCATCAAAACACTAATTATGATAAAAAAAGATACACTAATTAGTGCCAGGGTTACACCAAACAGATTCAAAGAATTTACCAGGAAACTCAGGAGAAGAGTATAACTCATCTCCTATCTCAAAAACATAGTGTCAAATGAATTTCTTAAACCAAGTAAAAGGCATGAACAAGAAATCTACTAGGGACTTTTAACAACTGCAAAGTGTGTCATTGTTCAAATACCAACTCTAGAGAATTGATAGAGCCATGAAAACTCACAATACTTAACTACACACTCATATACACACACAGAGATATACATACATGTAAGTGCTAGGTTATATATGTGTGTGCATGTGTTTATATAACATATATGGTAGGTTTAAATATGTATAATACAAAGTATATTTATATATGTATGTGTATATACATGCCTTGAAAAATATAGTCCCAAATAACTTTCATTTAATAGTCCCAAATAACTTTCACTGAAGTGTCAATATCTCCATTGTACAGAAAACAAAAGAAATTAAATAACTTTCTCAGGACTCAAGGTAAAAAATCCAATTAATTCCTATTAACTTGATAAGTATGTCAATTAACACTCTTTGGATTAAAAGCACTAGATATTGTCCCTGGCTAAATTAAGCAAAAGGTAATTTTTAAAGGAAGTCAAGTGCTCACATAGTTGACTAAAACTTGCAGAATTGGGGAAACAAAGACGTGGATGCAGAAACTGCCACAGTGGTTCCATGGATGGAACAGTAGACATCATGTACCACCACATGGAAAGTTAAACTCCAAACATTTTCCATTGCTCACTCTCTCTGATCAAGTTTCAAATTCTAGGAAAGGAACTTCCACTTGACCTAGTTTGTCTTTCATGAGCTCCCCTTGACAATGTGCCTAGTTACACACTGACCACAAGGTATTGAAAAGGGAAAGGAACCAATTTGAAATCCGATTGACAAAGGAATGGAACTCGATCATAAGCAGCCAAAAAGGGAAAAGAAAAAAACAGACACTACCTAAACCATCAAAAAGGTAAAAAAGAAACACCTATGGACTACAAGATCAGACATGCATTCAGGAAGGCAGCTCTACTTCATGCAATTCAATCTTTCTGAGAGCTGGTTGCAAGTGACTTCCTAACTGCAGAATTTCATACAAAATAAAACAGACAAATATGAAGTTCCATTATTTTGTTCCTGTTGTTTGTTTGTTTTTAAATATTTGTTCAACGATTAATAAATAGGAACAACAAAAATAATAACAAAAAAAGGCTATGAAGAAGAATGTGAGATTGGGATAGATCTCTGATATACAGAAAAACATGCCTCTGGATTATAATTAACAAGTAATAAAGTGCATATCTAAGACTTCAAAGAGTTTCCCTCTGCTACCAGAATTAGGGAGACTGGGTCATTAAACATAGAATAAATATTATATACTTAAACAGAGGGTGTCCAACTTAGTAATGGGTGGGATATCTCTGATGCCCCATCTAGGTTCATGCTCCATCACCTCCAACCTGCTTTCTGGTTCTTAAATTCATCTCATCAGAATTAATTCACATCTTACTTACATTGCTCAAATACTTTCTTTAAAATTTAGGACTTCTGTCTCCTGTCAGGAATTAGTTTTCCTAATAAATTGGTTGTACCTATCTTCTACATTCTGTACTAAGCTTCCAGAAAACAAAAAAATGCCTTCTTTTCCTCTGAACATATTCTTTGGTTTGGCACAAATTTAATAAAGGATAAGTCTTTAGAAATGTTTTCTTTTTTTTCTTTTTTGCTTAATAGGATCTCACAGGAGAAGAGAATCCACAGGGTCACAAATTTCCTGGGGTTAGACATTTATTGTTGACAATGAAATCTTCATAATACACCCACCCAAGTCTCCCCTGATAAATGCTGGCATATTTTCTCTTATTAGATTTTTGCTGTAGAAAGAAGATTAATTTTTATCATATATCATAATCAGCCTTTGAGTCTCTTCAGGTAAAGATGAGGATAATGGCTTAGTGTGGTGGTTCTCTCACATCTAGTCCCAGCTACTTGGGAAACTAAGGCAGGAAGATCACCTGAAGTCAAGAGTTCAAGGTTATGGTGTGCTGTTATCACAGCTGTGAACATCCACTGCACCCTAGCCTAACCGACATAGCAAGACCCTGTCTCTAAAATAAAAATAACAAAATGAGGACAAGACTCATACCAATAAGAAAATTCCAAGCAACCACCAAAATAATGGAAACAGTTAAATCAAGAGGAACTTTAGTGAGCAAAGAAATATCGTACAGTAATTAGAAAAGTCAAGAATCTTAGAAAAAAATAATACAACACCAAATAGGCTTATGTCTTTAGGAGACTCCTGGGAAAGGTATATAGTCAAAGGAATAATTTCGATTATATGTTATTTATACTTTGAAATAGAACAAATCAGAATGCAATAAAGGCTGTGAAACAAGAAAATGGTTTCAGGTTTGCTTACCTTTGAAAGCTATTTTGTGAGTGCAATTCAAAAAAAGTCTTTTATATTTTAGAAAACATATTTCTAGGAAACATGCAATTTAGTTTAAAAACTATTTACCTGGAAGTCCAAATTCAAAAACCTAAACTTTATAAAATATCCCTATAATAAAAGATATGAAAAGAAAGGAATTTAATACAACTGGAATTGTTTAATTTCCATCTTTTTTTGGCTGTGTGAAGTGACTTATACTTCCTGACTTTTAGTTTTCTCATCTGTAAAAGGAAATTAATGCTAGATTCCTCACAGGATGGCTGTGAGAGTTAAATAACATACTGAAAATATTAGCCTGCCATTGATCAGTAAGGAAACCACTACCCACAAGAGGCTATTGAGGACTTCAAATGTGGCTTGTCTGAATTCAGTTGTACTGTAAGTGTAAAATATATATTAGATTTCAAAGACTTAACATGAAAAAACATAATATGAAGTATATCAGTAATCAACCACATGTTGAAATAATAGGTTAAAAATAGAGCATTAAAATTAATTTCACCTTTTTCACTTTTCTAATATGACTACCAGAGAATTTAAAAGTGTATGCATGGATTACATTGTAGTTCTGAAGGAGTCTGGACCTAAATAAGTGGCTGGTAAATATTTTAAAATCTTTTAATTTCAATAATTTTGGCAGTTGTGCCAGATTTTGTTTTCTTTAATTTCAAGTCCTTATTCTGGGTGCTGTAAACTTTCTGAAATTCATTGAACCTGTACTTCAGAAAAATTTTGTTTGTTGAGAAACTTTAGAAACATAGGATCTTTGATTGGTGGAATTATCTATATCTCAGCAAACACGAAATTGTCTATTTTGACAATTTTGGGGGGAAATAAAGGGGAAAAGGAAAAAAAGGATAAAAAAGAAAACAAAGATATCTACTAAAAGTTAAGATCAATGAGTTACTTGAAGCTTATGTATCACATCAATTTTTTTAGATTTATTAGAATAACACGAATTAGAAAAGTCTAGTCATCCCAGAAATAATGTAAGGCATAACAATGCTGATAGAGTTTATTTTTGCATGATCTAAAACAAAAACAAAACAAAACAATTTCAGGTTGGGCACGGTGGCTCACTCCCGTAATCCCAGCACTTTGGGAGGCTGGGGCAGGTGGATTACCTGAGGTCAGGAGACCACCCTGGCCAGAATGACAAAACCCCGTTTCTACCAAAAACACAAAAATTAGCCGGGCATGGTACAGGGCACTTGTAAGTCCAGTTACTTGGGCGGCTGAGACAGGAGAATCGCTCGAACCCGGATGGGAAGGTTGCAGTGAGCCGAGATCACACCACTGTACTCCAGCCTGGGCGACGGAGTGAGACTTTGTCTCAAACAACAACAACAAAACCCAAACTTCTTGAACACTGAGAAAGGTATGCAATATTGGATAAGACATAGGTGAAGGTAACTAGGTTCAAAACACAATCATTGATGAAATGTGACCCAAACACAGAAGACTTTCATCTGCCGTTATTGTAGATATGCCATATTGTTCTTTGTATTTATTTCCTATATGACTGTTGGAACATCTTATCTATATGTCCATGAGAGCCCTTATTGTTTTCAACCTGTTACTATAGTAAGCCATATCCATGTTGTAACTTCCCTCTTGACCATAAACTCTTTCAGGGAAGGATTTGTATCCATTGCATCTTACAGATACTAAGGAACTTAATACTGAACCATAGGAATTACAGATAATCTTACACACACACACAAAAAGTACTAAGTAAGTGTATGAATTATTTAATTCTAACTTAAACTTTCCATAATTAAATCTTCTAATTTATTAATAATCCTGAGTCTGGTAACTGGGTCCAAAATGCTATAAGTATAATAAAATTCTAAAACACTCATTCTTTGTCAATATCAACCAAATAACAATATTCCCAAAAAACTCTGTTTTACTTGATGTCAAAATCAAAAGCTGAAAATATTATTACATTACAAAGTTAAGTTAGGATTGAATACTTTTCTCTCTTTTTCCACTCCCTTATCTCCCAAAGAAGTTGACCTATGTATCATTTGGGTTTAAGATCTTTCTCCGTCTTAATTCAACTGGGTTTTCCATCTCCAGCATATCCTTATATATTGCCTAATCTTCAAAAAGCATTTTATTAGGTTATATTTTTGATGTGCATTGTGCAAGCACAGTATTTGTACAGTAGTATTCATTCTAAAATACATATTCACGTGACAGCCCATAATATCCCTGAAACAGCCATTACAGTCTGTCAAATAAATAATGCGCATTTTAAAGATGTTCTTTATGTGGGATGGCTCTCTTGCATTTTCATGAGGCAGATTTTTCTTTTATTCTTTAAGAAAGAAAAGCACACAAAGGAAATGAACATGCAGAAAAATATGTTAAGGTAAAAGTGACACAAACCAGGAAATTCAAGCATCTTTTAGTTTCTTCCTGCTTCTACCACTCCAACATTTTACCCTATAATGTTCTATGAAAAAAGACTTACAGAGATTACATCATCTTCTGTAACCTTCTATACATGGACATTTGAAAATAAAAATATCTTCTTTTGTGTATTTATGTAATGTGAATCATGTTTTGCATTTAAAAGGTGACTATTTTTCTTCAAAATCAGGGTTTACTTGGCAAACGTACCTATTAAAAGAAGTGACATCTTCATAGAGTTAGTACATTGTATCCCTGTTATGTTAAAATGGCAATCTTCTTTCTGTTGTCTATAACAGCTACAGATCTATGTACACTGATTTTCCAAGGAAGTTACCTGCATTCACAGGTAAAAAATAACATGTAATCCTCTTTCCTGCTTTGATCTCTTATCAGTGGCTATAAAGACTATGAGAAAATAAGAAAAATAGAGAGCAACATTTATTGCATGCTTACCACATGTCCAGTACCATGATGCACACTCAATATATTTTCCAATTCAGTCCAAGAGAGCTCTCTAAGGTGTGTATAGTTGTTATGAACATATGAAACAATTAAATAAGCAATTTGTAAAAAGTACTATCAGTGGTATTGTTTGACACCATAGCTTGAGCTCAAAGGAAACAAAGTAAGAATACAATGTTTACTTCATCCCAGTTCATGTTAATTCTATTATTACAATTTTCATATATTACAGGTTGTTACTTCCATACAAATATTTTTTAACACTGTAGAAAACATACTTTTTTCAAAAAGTGCTTTCAATTTACTGTATTGCATAATACTTTCTGCATGTTATTGCATTCTTATTATATTTTACTTTTATTTTATTGTAAACACTAAAGTGCCCTGGGTAATAGTTCTAAAAAAGAATGAACTGATGAAACTAGGAAAGATTTACTTAGGATTCGATATGACACAGACCTTTTAGATTTGTGAACTACCTTTCTTCCCACAATTCAACATCTTCTCCCAAATCAACACAAAATAAATAATATAAAGAATTATCCATGAAATGACTAGGGTTTCATATTAGTTTTTAAAATATCACAGAATCTTATATTTGGAAGGACATTTATTGGGTATCACATCTTGGATGGGAAATGTTCCACAGTGGAATGCGGTACAGAATCCAAGTATCCTGTGGGGCTGAGCACAGATTAAGTTAAAATTATTTTACTGAAATCAAGGTTGCTCACATCCAAAACATTGGGACAAAAAACTGTGAAGCTTTGTAAGCAGATACAACTTGATTTGTTAAAAATCACTATCCTTCACAAGTAACATTGTAATGTCTACATGGTGGCCATTGGCCACATGTCACCATTTATATTTGAATTCATGTTACTTAAAATTAAACACAATTTAAAAACCAGTTCCCCAGTAACATTAGCTACATAAGTGCTAGCCAGTCACATATGACTAGTGGCTACCATCCCAGATAACATAGGTTACTGGACATTTCCACTAACACAGAAAGTTCTATTGGACAGTGTTGATCTAGGTAGTTAACAGGGCCAAGGTTGATTCCTTTAGATTTCCATATACAGGACCATGAAAATTTTAAGACACTACTATGCATTCTCTAAAAACACCTATTAAATCCCTGTCATGTGAAAGGAACTAAAGTACAAACTCAAAATCAGACAAATTATTTTTAAATTTGAATGTAGGGATATGTAAGGCAACTGCACCACACTAATTAATTTGCCTACTTTGATGTTCATGGTCATTAATGTTAAAAAGAAATTGGCAATATTTTTTAAATTCCAAATTTGCTATATCCTTTGACAATTGCTTACCTCCTCCATATAACCATGTAAATTACCATATATTCATAAAAAAAGTTGAAAAGAAATCGAAGAATCAGATTAAATAATTTTTAACCAATAAAAATTAAATTAACTGCTTCTGCTTGGAACATGCTTTTTTTCGCTAAATTTGTATTAGTATTTCTAAGATTGGAAAAAATTCTGATGTTCATTTAAGGCAGATAATGTCATTGCCTTATCTTAGTTTCAACGAAAGAAATTGGAACTTGTAATCATTTTCAGGAGACTGAGATGGTAGCTTTAATAAATAAATGTAATATTCACCATATTTATTATTTATGTTAGTGAGTTTATTAAGGCAAGATAACATGGATTAATTCATTGATCAATTCATTCATCCATTTATTTGTTGAGTCAAAAAATTATTTTGAGTATCAAAAATGCTCCAGTCACAGATAATCTAGGCAATGCAAGTAAAGCAGTAAATAAGATGCAATGTCTTTATTTAAGGAACCTCATGCTCCAGTGGGAGAGAAAGACAATAAGTCACTCAATAAAAATAATGTCAGAGTGGGTGCAGAAAGCAATGTTAGAAAGATTAATCGGATAATTCCTCACAAAGGAGGAGAAATTTGAACGGAGACCAGATGATGAGAAAGAGTCTGTGGAAGAAGTATATTTCTGCAGAGAGAATAGCATATGAAAAGCCTAAGAGACAAAAGCTGGTTTGACAAATTAAAATAAATAAATACATAAAAAGGGGGCCAGTGTTACTGAAGCACGGAGAACAAGTAGAGTAGTAAGAGATATCTTCTCATTTCTTTTTTTATTTTTGATGACTAAATCAAATCAAATAATTGAAAACTAGAGTACATATATAAAGTTGTGAAGGTGTATCAAAAATGTCAAAGACCTTTTAATAGGGAAAAAATTATTATTCTAAAATAAAACATGTAATTTAAAAATTATATTAGAATGATGATCTCAAAATGTTTTGTGATATAAAGAGACTGTGACGAGCTAAAAAGGAAAGAATGAACATTCCCAATGTATTTAAAAGAACTTCTGAAGTTTAGAACTCTAAGAATAAACTACCCATAGAAAAGATTCTCTGAGATCTGCTTTTCTTCACCAGATCCCATTCTGTTTCTATATCTAATTGGGAGGTGCTGATTAGGAGATACTAGGAAAGATCTTATCCTGTAAGCAATATGTTCCACAATGCCAGGCAGAGGGTAAATGGCATTATTGCCTTTTCCTCTCTCCTAAACAGGATGTGAACATTAGTAGGGTGACACTGATGATGGAGGAAATTAATGTTTCCATAAAACCAAAGCATGCATCCTGTTTTACTATACACTTGTTACATTATTTATGATCATTATTTTAATGACCCAAGTGAAATATATGTATTTTAATAATACATTTTGTAAAGATTGAATATAATATCAATAATGGATTTCTTATATAAACGCTTCTTCTCCTAGTGACAAAATAGAAATATTAGAGTTGACTTGATGAAACATGTCAACCTCCCAGCTAAGTCTACTTAAGATCCTTTGTGGTCTTGTACAAGCCATTAGTAAATAATCCAATTCCAAACTCTAAAATCAAACTCATATGCAACATACACAATTTTCCTGTCTCTTTATTATGATATGGTGGTGAGAGTATCAAGTATTGAAATCAGTGCTATGGATAGGTATTGCATGCAACCTGAAGACATAGAAGTTTAGTTTTCATTCATCTTGAAGTTTAATTTAATAATTCTTATAAAGTTAATATAAATTATGTGTGATAAAAGCTTAGAATTAGAAAGGATATAAAGTATGTTGACATAAACATGAAAACTATGACCTTACAGTCAATCCAGGCAAAGTTTTCAGGTATTTGGGAAACCATGTACAGCCAATTTTTAGAAAGTACGATCTGAATCTATTTTCTTACATAATTTTGAGATGTATAAAACCAAAATGTAGTCAGATTAATAAAAAATGAGAAATTCTAAACAGTACTTATTATCTCTAGATATGTGACTGTCTAAACAACTACCATAATTCAGAATTCAAAGCTAAAGCTTGAGAGGATAGGGTCATACATCTACTACATACAAATGCTTTTCTTAACATTTGCTATCATGTAATTATACTAAATTGTTTTCAAAGAGAGAACATCATGACCCTATATAAACAAGAGCCAAGAAATTGAGCTCCTGTTCAAGAGAATGCTCCTTTATTTAACATCAAAATTCTGGACATCTGGTTATGTCATGTGAATCTACTTTGTAATTCATGTCTGGCTCCTGCTATGTTTACAGCAGCCCAAGAAGAGTTAACCAATAAATTAATCTAATAGAATTATGTCTGGTCAGAGGTTTGTTCTGCAGGTGTGTGACTGGCATAATTTTTCTCAGAATAGATTTTAATTCTAAAAAGTGATGCACTGTTTTCATCCTAAGACTTTATTTTCTAGACAGGAAAAAAAGATAATGTTTCTTTATTCAACCATTATAACTGATTTTAAATTAATAGTGACTGTTTCTCTAGCATCTCCAAGAGGTAACCATGGTGAGCTATTAAGTAATAATCAATTTTGTAATGAATAAAAAGTATATCGTATTAAATTAACCTATAACAACATTTAAATGATATAATGAAATAAACCCTTCACATTAGTTTATCTACCATACATGATGAATATGTTTCCAATTCTGTAATGAATTATTTACATGTATAATGTATAACATGAGAGTTTAATGACAAAATATCATAGGGTATTAGGATCAATACTATTTTACTGATAAGTAGACAAATCATATACCTTCAGTGAATCAAACATTTACACTTCAGCAAACAGAGTCACTGGATTTAAATTTCAGATGTTTGTTAGTTCTAAAACATTCCTTTAAGAAATGTTTGTTTATCTTTAGAAAAAAATGTTGAGCTAAAATCAGAAATCCTGGGTTTTAATTTTTGGGTTTGCCACTAGTAACTCTGCGAGCTTGAGGAATTAAGTTCAATTCAATTCAATATCACTTCATTAAATATTTATGGAGCAACCTCCTTTATGCAAGGATGGGAAGACAAAAACATATTTGAAAGAACAGGGTAGGAATCCAGTGGAGAACAAAAGATGAAAGATGCTAGCAAGGAGAATAATTGACACAATAAGGGTCTAAGACAGGGAAGATAAGACAAAGAGCACAAATCCAGGAGTTAGTCCCTAAAGAAAAGGAGCAGGTCCTCCTATGAGATCAGAATGAAAAATGAAATGTAAACTAAAGACAGAGAGAGTTTCAGGTAGAGAGAAAGCAAAGTAAGGAAATTCATATGAGATTGATTTTTATCTCAGAAAATAAGGTGAAGAAGGCATGTGCTGAGGTCAAAAGTCACTTGGGATGTTGAGGTAGTAGAGAAAGTTAGAGACAGTTTCAGTGAAGAAGGCAATGAGGAGGGAAAATGAGGCATAAAAAATTGCCTAGAAACACTAAGGGGTTGGCATCCATTAGTAATAGGATTTTGTACTGGTCACAATCAATAGAGTTTTTTGACTTTCTCCATCAAAACTGAAATAAAAAGCAACATATAAAGCATGGAATAAATCAAAATTTCCCAGCTCTGAATGTTGAAAACACAAAATGAGAAAAGACCAAAGAATGGATAGTGATCTTCCATTAAGTGGTGACCTGTAGATACTTTAGTTAGCAGTGGAATTATTGAAATTATTGTTTAATTATATTAAATTGTTTCTGAAAAGAAAGCACCATGACCCTATGTGAACCAGAAACTTCTTATAAGTTGTGATGTCTAAACTAAGAAGAAAAATGAAGTTGGAGCTGGAAAATTGGCCTGAAAATGTCAGGCAGAGTGGCTCATGCCTGTAATGCCAGAACTTTGGGAGGCTGAGGCAGTGGATCACCTGAGGTCAGGAGTTCAAGAGAGGCCTTGCCAACATGGTGAAACCCCATCTTTACTAAAAATACAAAAATTAGCTGGGTGTGGTGGTAGGCACCTGCAGTGCCAGCTACTCTGGAGGCTGAGGTGGGAGAATTGCTTGAACCTGGAAGGTGGAGGTTTCAGTAAGACAAGATCATACCATTGCACTCAAGTCTGAGTGACAGAGTAAGATCCTGTCTCAAAAAAAAAAAAAAAAAAAAAAAAAAAAAAAGAAAGGAAAAGAAAAAGATAAAAGAATGGAAAAACTGCCTGAAAGAAATAAAAGTGATTATGAAAATATGCCTCATGGTGAAAGAAAAGAGGATGAGATTCACTACACAGGAAAGTTAAATACCCAGGGTTTGGGCACAATAGATTTCAAAATTTAAAAAAGTTTTATGGACAGAATTACTAGGTCTAGAGTAGCAATTCTCAAACCTACAATCAGGAGCAACTCTGCAGCTTTGCAACATTATCGATTCTCAGAACCTATCATGGGGTAGTAACTGTACATCTGTATGATTAAAAAATAACACAAAGATTTTGATACATAATCAAGCAAGTATTGCTGGTCTGGATGAATTCTAACTTCTGAATTCTTGTACTTTACAATTAATGAATAAAATAATAAGAACCCCAACTCCCACAGTATTGTAGTCAAGAGGCACCTAAGCTGGTAAAGAAACATTCTGCAGGACTCCCTGGAGTTGAGGTCTCTGAACAAGGCAAGACTGAGAACTCAAGAATATTGCATTGGTGGTAGCTTCCATTTTCCATACATCTTCCCATTAAACCTGCCACTACTTTTACTTACCCAACATATATCCAAGGCTTTTCTTTGTTATTACAATTAACAAAAGCTACATATATCAACAAACATTAAGCAAAAGGAAAGATTTTATTAATAGATGATGTGGTTTAGCTCTGTGTCACCACCAAAATCTCATCTTGAATTGTACTACCATAATTTCCACATGTTGTGGTAGGGACCCAGGGGGATGATTTGAATCACAGGACTGGTTTCCCCCATACTATTTCCTGAAGTCTTACGATATCTGATGGTTTTATCAGGGGTTTCCACTTGTGTATGTTTCTCATTCTCTTTTGCCACCACCATGTAAGAAGTACCTTTCATCCTCTGTCATGATTGTGAGGCCTTCCCCAGCTACATGGACCTATAAGTTCAATTAAACCTCTTTTTCTTCCCAGTCTCAGGAATGTCTTTATCAGCAGTGTGAAAATGGACAAATATAGTAAGTTGGTACCAGTAAAGTGGGGCGTTGCTGAAAAGATACCCAAAAATGTGGAAGAACTGGGTAACAGTCAGAAGCTGGAACAATGTGGAGGGCTCAGAAGAAGACGGGAAAATGTGGGAAAGTTTGGAACTTCCTAGAGACTTGCTGAATGACATTTTGTCAAAACAAAAATGCTGATAGTGATATGAACAATAAGGTTCAAGCTGAGGTGGTCTCAGGTGGAGATGAGGAATTTGTTGGGAACTGGAGCAAAAGTGACTCTTGTTATGTTTTACCAAAGAGAATGGCAGCATTTTGCTCCTGCCCTAGGGATCTATGGAACGCTGAACTTGAGAAAGATGATTTAGGGTATCCGGTGGAAGAAATCTGTAAGCAGGAAAGGATTCAAGAGCTGACTTTGGTGCTGTTAAAAACATTCAGTTTTATAAAAGGGAAACAGAGGATAAAAGTTTGGGAAATTTGCAGCTTGACAATGCAATAGAAAAGAAAATCCCATTTTCTGAGGAGAAATTTAAGTTGGCTGCAGAAATTTGCATAAGTAATTGGCATGTGATGTTGAGCCTGTGAGTGCACAGAGGTCAAGAATTGAGGTTTGGGAACCTTCGCCTAGATTTCAGATGTATGGCAATGCCTGGATACCCAGGCAGAAGTTTGCTGCAGGGGCAGGGCACTCATGGAGAACCTCTGCTAGGGCAGTTCAGAAGGAAAATGTGGGGTCAGAGCCCCTACACAGAATCCCTACTGAGGTACCACTTAGTGGAGCCGTGAGAAGAGGGCCACCATCCTCCAGACCTCAGAATTGTAGATCCACTTACAGCTTGCACCATGTGCCTGGAAAAGCTGCAGACATTCAATGCCAGCCTGTGAAAGCAGCTGGGAGGGAAGTTATACCCTGCAAAGCCACAGGGTCAGGATTTTTCAAGATCATGGGAACTCACCTATTGCATCAGCTTGACCCAGATGAAAGACATGGCGTGAAAGGAGATCATTTCGGATCTTTAAGATTTGACTTCCCTGCTGGATTTTGGACTTGCATGGAGCCAGTAACCCCTTTGCTTTGGCCAATTTCCCACATTTGGAATGGCTATATTTACCAAATGCCTGTACCCCCATTGTATCTAAGAAGTAACTAACTCGCTTTTGATTTTACAGGCTCATAGGTAGAAGGGACTCGCCTTGTCTCAGATTAGACTTTGGACTATGAACTTTTGATTTAATGCTGAAATGATTTAAGACTTTGGGGGACTGTTGGGAAGGCATGATTGGTTTTGAAATGTGAGGACATGAGATTTGAAGGGTCCAGGGGCAGAATGGTATATATGGTTCTGTGTCCCCATCCAAATCTCATCTTGAATTGTTCTACCATAATTCCCACGTGTTGCAGGAGGGTCCCAGTAGAAGATAATTTGAATCTTGAGGGTGGTTTCCCCCATACTGCTCTCATGGTAGTGAATAAGTCTCACAAGATCCGATGGTTTTATCAGGGGTTCCTACCTTTGCATCTTCCTCATCCTCCCTTACTTCCACCATGCAGGAAGTACCTTTCGCCCTCTGCCATGATTGTGAGACCTTCCCTAGCCATGTGGAATTTTAAGTTCAATGAAACATCTTTTTCTTCCCAGTCTTGGGTATGTCTTCATCAGCAGCATAAAAATGAACTAATACAATGGGAGTGCAGGGGTGCCTAATTGAATGCTGAAACCAAAATGCAGGTTGGTCTTTGGAGTTTGCTTATCAGGCAGGCCAACAGTACACTCCAATATTCACAAGAGCTTCTCTTCATGTGTCTGTTCTGTTATCTCTTTTTGTAGGTCAACTTTATTGGTCACTCAGTCAGTATAATAAAAATAGTTTCTTAGAACTCCAGGGTTTATATATTGCATATTCAACTCTTTGGAGAAAATAACCGTTATTTATGCTTCCTGTTTAGAGTTCTAAGAGAAACATACCTCCCCAAGTTTATCCATATTTGTATTGTCTCAGGTCATGGGAAGGTAACATACAAAATGAAGGCTAAGTTCCTTACTCTGAATGAAAGGAGCAGTTGTGAGAGGCTGTATGTACTGGGCACTATCCCATAATGGGCTTTTGTCAATAGCTAACACATACAACTTAACAATGTGATAAAAGAAGAATATTATTATAGTTTAGATAAATAGCTGCTCGTGCCATGCTTATATTTTCTAGCATATTATTTATTTCTGTGTAAGTATAGGATATGCTATTAATTATAACAAAGGAATTAACACATGTGTTTGAATTTATAGTACAATATAGTACAATTTTCCTTAGCATTAACACAACCATTAAGATAACAGAAAATATTTGAGATTAAAAAACACATCACAAAGTCTATATGCTACGTTGTGTCTCAAAAGAAAATTACTTCATTATTTATCTACTTGTAATTTACTCTCTTTTAGAAATAATTCTATAGACCTTCACAACCTCAGAGCAGAGTTGGTAGTTAGGGTTGATTATGACTGTCAGAGTCAGGACCATGCCAGTCATAAGAAATATCAGAGCCTGACATAAAGGAGATAAAACAAGATAAAAGGTGGAGAAAATGTCTTCCAAATCTCAGTGTGCCATTATGCTACAATACAACACAATTAGTATTATGATGTAATTAGTTATCATTTATTGAGTCATTTAAGTGTTCTAAAAATACTTTAAATGTATTATCCCATGTAATCCTACCCTTATTTTATAGACACTATCATTAGTTCTACTTTCCAGTCAATGAAACCACAGAGAATTTAATTAGTCTAACAACGATCACACCACGTAAGTGGGTACATCATACTTTAGAACCAAGAAAGTGTTATTCTAAAGACTATTTTTAGACAATTATAATAAAGACATTCATATTGACGATCTAAAATAGTTAAGAAAATACAATATTTTGTTTAAAACCATAGACCTAAATGCAAAACAAAAACTGTAAAACATCTAGAAGATAATATGTGAGAAAATATAGGTGACCTTTGGTTTGGCAATGACTTTTTAGATATAACACCAAAAGTATAATCTAAGGAAGAAAAAATTTGATAAATTACACTTCATTAAAATTAAACATTTCTGCTCTGTATAATACTGGTATTAAAGACAGTATTAAGAGAACACAAAGACTCAGAGGTAATTTCAAAAGAGTTATCTGATAATCCATAATATACAATAACAATTAAAGGTCAACAATCAGAAAATTAACAACCCAATTAAAAAATGGGCAAAAGATCCAAACACCTCAAAATCTGAAACAGAAAATGCCAAATACTAGAGAAGATGTAGAGCAATAGGAATTCTCATTCATGGTTGGTTGGAATGCAAAATTGTGTAGCCCCCTTGGAAGACAGTTTTACAATGTTTTACAAAGCAAAACCTACACTTACAATGCAGTTTAGCAGTTGCACACTGTATTAGTCCATTCTCACGCTGCTAATAAAGACATACCCAAGACTGTGTAATTTATAAAGGAAAGAGGTTTCATTGACTCACAGTTCAGCACGGCTGGGAGGCTTCAAAAAACTTACAGTCATTGCAGGAGAAGGAAACATGTCCTTCCTCCCATAGTGACAGGAAGGAGAATGAATGTCCAGTGAAGGAGGAAATCCCTTATAAAACCATCAGATATTGTGAGAACTAAATCGCTATCATGAGAACAGAATGGGGAAACCACCCTCATCATACAATTATCTCTACCTGGTCCCTCCCACAACATGTGGGGACTATGGGAACTAAAATTCAAGATGAGATTTGGGTAGGGACACAGCCAAGCCATATCATTCCACCCCAGCCTCTCCCAAATATTATGTCTTCACAATTCAGAACACAATCATGTCCTTGCAACAGTTCCCTAAAGGCTTAACTCATTCTAGTATTAACTCAAAAGTCCAAAGCTTCATCTGAGACAAGGCAATTTCGTTCCACCTATGAGCCTGTAAAAAC
Organism: Colobus angolensis palliatus; assembly: GCF_000951035.1. Lineage (NCBI taxonomy): Eukaryota > Metazoa > Chordata > Mammalia > Primates > Cercopithecidae > Colobus > Colobus angolensis. The sequence continues at coordinate 19,051,083 of NW_012114710.1, read as the reverse complement.
AAAAACAAGTCAGTTACTTCCAAGATACCATGGAGCTACAGGTATTGGGTAAATACACCATGCCAAATGCAAGAAATTGGCCAGAACAAAGGAGCTAGAGGTCCCATGCAAGTCTGAAATCTGACAAGATAATAATTAAATCTTAAAGCTTCAAAATAATCTCTTTGACTCCATGTCTCACACCCAGGTTACACTGATACAAGAGTTGGACCCCCAGGGTCTTTGGCAGCTCCCCTGCTGTGGCTTTGCAGGGTACAGGCCCCCTCCTGCCTGTTTCACAGACTAGTGTTGAGTGTCTGCAGCTTTTCCAGGCATGCAGTGCAAGCTGTTGGTGGATCTACCACTCTGGGGTCTGGAAGATGGTGGTCTTCTTCTAACAGTTCCACTAGGTAGCACCCTAGTGCAGACTCTGTGGGGGGCCCTGACCCCATATTTCCCTTCTACATTGCCCTAGCAGCTCTCTATGAGGACTCCACCCCTGCAGGAGGCTTCTACCTGGACATTCAGGCATTTCCATACATCCTCTGAAATCTAGGTGGAGATTACCAAATTTTAATTTTTCTTTTCTGCACACCCATAAGCCTAGCAACACATGGGAGCTGCTAAGGCTTGGGCTTGCATCCTCTGAAACAATGGCCTGAGCTGTACCTTGTTCCCTTTTAGTCATGGTCGGGTCAGCTGGGACACAGAGCACCAAAGCTCTGAGACTGCACACAGCAAAAGGAATCTGGGCCCAGCCCAGGAAGCCATTTTTCCCTCCTAGGTCTCCTGGCCTATGATGGGAAGGGCTGCTGCAAAGGTCTCTGACATGTCCTGGAGGCATTTTCCTTATTGTTCGGTGATTAGCATTTGACTCCTCATTACTTATGCAAATTTCTGCAGGGGGCTTGAATCTCCCCTCAGAAAATGGGTATTCTCTCCTACTACATTGTCAGTTTGCAAATTTTCTGAACTTTTATGTTCTGTCACCTCTTGAATTCTTTGCTGCTTAGAAATTTGTTCTGCCATATACCCTAAATCACCTCTGTCAACTTCAAAGTTCCACATATCTCTAGAGCAGGAACAAAATGTTGCCAGTCTCATTGCTAAAGCATAGCAAATGTCATCTTTGCTCCAGTTCCCAGGAAGTTTTTCTTCTCCATCTGAGAACACCTTAGCCTGGACTTCATTGTCCATATCATTATCATTTTGGTCAAGACCATTCAACAAGTCTCTAGGAAGTTTCAAATTTTCCCTCATTGTCCCATCTTCTGAGCCTTCCAAAGCTCTAGGAAGTTCCAAAATTTCCCACATTTTCCTGTGTTCTTCTGAACCCTCCAAACTGTTCCAACTTCTGCCTGTTACCCAGTTCCAAAGTTGCTTCCACATTTTTAGGTATCTTCACAGCAGCATCCCTCTTTCTGTGGTACCAATTTACTGTAATTAGTCAATTTCCACACTGCTAATAAAGACATACCCAAGACTAGGTGATTTATAAAGGAAAGAAGTTTAATTGACTCACAGTTCACCATGGCTGGGGAGGCCTCAGAAAACTTACAATCATGGCTGAAGCGGAAGGAAACATGTCCTACTTCACATGGCAGCAGGAAGAAGTGCTGAATGAAGAAGAAAAAGCCCCTTATAAAACCATCAGATCTCATCAGAACTCACTCACAGTCATGAGAACAGCAGTATGGGAGTAACTGCCCCCATGATTCAATTACCTCCCACCAGGTCCCTCCCACAACATGTGGGGATTATGGGAACTACAATTTAAGATGAGATTTGGGTGGAGACACAGCCAAACCATATCACATACCTTCGTATTCAGCAAAATGAGTTCAAAAAATGTCCACACAATAAGCGGAATATGATAGCAGCTTTATTCATAATTACCAAACATGAAATTTACAAGATGTCTTTGATAGGTGAATACATAAACAAACTTTGGTATATTCATACAATAAAATATTATACAGCAATCAAAAGACATGAGCAACCAGATACAAAAATACATGGAGAATCTTAAATGCGTATTGCTAAGTGAAAGAAGTTAATCTGAAAAGGCTACATACTATATGATTTTAACTATATGGCAGTCTAGAAAAGGCAAAATTATGGAGACAATAAAAAAGGTCAGTAGTTGCCAGGAGGTTGACAAAGGAATGGGGTGGGAAGAATAAGGAAAGCACAATGTACTTTTGTATTGTTTAAATAATTTATTTATTGTTGAAACACTATAAAAGGGAGCAAACACTAATTATTAACTTTAAACTTATTCTTAATTATATGGCAGGGGTTCAGTAGGAGCTTTGTGTCTAAAAATTAGTAACATTATTTGGTTTAGAAAGCAATTCCAAAGTTGATCATCTTTCAACTGACATAAAGGTTCATGAAATAAATATTTATTTATAATTTCACAAAATCTACACCTTTTGAGGAGGTGTCACTATCAAACTAAATAGCCTAGATGTCCTTTATAAATTTTATGAATTTTATGTTTCATATTCTCTTGCCACAGCCATAGGATTAGCATGAAATACAAGCTGCTAGCAGCAGCCATCTATGCTGAACTATTAAGATGGGCAAAGCATAGGGCGAGAAGCATCACTGCTATGATCATGGCCAAGTACACAGCATTGATCTCGAGATGTGTTTGAAGAGTGGGCCATGAGATTGCTCGGGAATAAAAGAGAAGATGGGTTTGGATAAAAGCATTTTGATGCCTTGGAGCAGACTGATAAAACATTTCCATCGTTAACTTTTGGCTTCAGATGTATGTCTTCAACAAGAAGGTTTCAGTTTCCCTCTAGTAACTCCATCCTTTAATAAAAACTTTTTTTTTTTTTTGAGAGTCTTGCTCTGTCGCCCAGGCTGGAATGCCGTGGCACGATCTCGGCTCACTGCAAGCTTCGCCTCGTGGGTTCACGCCATTCTCCTGCCTCATCCTCCATAGCAGCTGGGACTGCAGGGGCCCACCACCACGCCTGGCTAATTTTTTTTTTTTTTCTTTTAGTAGAAATGGGGTTTCACCATGTTAGCCAGCCAGGATGGTCTCGATCTCCTGACCTCGTGATCCGCCTGCCTGGGCCTCCCAAAGTGCTGGGATTACAGGTGTGAGCCACCGTGCCTGGCCAATAAAAACAAATTTTAAGAGGCTGGTATCCAAAAATATTTCCCTTCTTTCCTTCTTTTCTCTCTTCCTTCCATCCATCTTTTCTTTCTCCTTCCCTCTCTTCTTTTTTCTTTCTTTTTATACTTTCGTTCTTCTATTCTTCCTGTTTTTCTTCCAAAGTCATTCACTAATTGACTGTCTTATGATGGCTCTGCTAAGCACCCAATTTTTAACAATGGAGACACAAAGAAATACTGAGTTGTAAGTGATAGAGAAACAGAGAGACAGAGATGTTGTAGAAATGCATTAAATGCATCGGTGTCCAAACTTTTGGCTTCCTTGGGCCACTTTGGAAAAAGAATTCTCTCAGTCCATACATAAAATACACTAACACTAATGAGAGCCAATGAGCTAAAGAAAAAGATCCATGGTTTTCATTGTATCCACCACCAGAGATAAGCAAAAACGTCCTTGCATTCAAAGAGTTAGACACAACTGCTAAAGGAACTTAATCTAGAGTCCTTGAGTCTTGAAGAACAGAATGAGCTATCATATGTGTGGGCAGGGAAGAGTGGGGAGGATAAAAAGGGTGAAAAAAACAACTTCAAGTAGAGAAACAAACTTCTGCAAAAATATTTAAATGAGATTTGGTAAATACCACACATTTCCAATATAGTTAGAGCATCTGTGTATAAAGTAGTTCAGAGATGAAGCTAAAGAAACAGTTAAGGATTAAGCAATAAAGTACCTTGTAACAAGAAATAAAAAGGTATTGATATGGTTTGTTTGTGTCCCCACCCAAAAGCTCATGTTAAATTGTAAACCCCATAATCCCCAAGTGTCAAGGGAGAGACCAGGTAGAGATAATTCAATCATGGGACAGTATCCTCATGCTGTTCTCATGATTGTAAGTGAGTTCTCACAAGATCTGATAGTTTTGTAAGTGTTTGGTAGTCCCTCCTGTGTTCATTCTTCTTCCTGCCACTTGTGAAGAAGGTACCTTGCTTTCGGTTCACCTTCCACCATGATTGTAAGTTTCCTGAGGCTTCCCCAGCCACCCTGAACTGTCAGTCAATTAAACCTCTTTCCTTATTAAATTACCTGGTCTTGAGCAGTTCTTTACAGCACTGTGAGAATGGAAAAATACAGATACAAAATTCAATTACAATTAACTTGGCAAGGTCTAGAGAGAGACAAAGCAGTGTGAAGTTCAAGATTTGATAATAATAGTGACAAGTTAATTCAAGGTTTATTCTGTGCAAGACACTCTACTTAGAATGAGATGCATAAAATGTCATTTAATCCTCACACTAACACTATCAACAAGAATCCTATGTGTATCATTATTGAAGAATGCAAGATATTTGAGGATTATATTTCTTAATTTTTCCACAAATATAGCACTAGTTGATTAAAACTCAGGTCTTCCTAACTTTGAAGTCCCAGTCCTTAATGTAGTGACATGAATAAGCCTGAAAAATGTATAACTATATTCACTTTCACTTGAATATAAACATATTTGTATTCATTTCTAAGTGATGTGTAAATGTGCAAATATTCTTCAATTGCAGGTTAAAGACAGAATTAGACACAGAACTTATATTTTTATATAGCATAAGTAAAGTGGGATTATAAATTAGTGCAACTGATTTAAAAATAATTTAACCCTTTTCCCATTTGCCCTGAGAACAGTTGCCAGTGCCACTTGCAGCTGCAGCATTTACTCCACAATAAACTTGCCACAAAAATATCTCACTTTTATTATTATTTTTGCATTGCTCTAGTATATTGACTTCGAGAACAGAAGACATCATGCTATTTATAGCATTCTGGTTTTAGTAGCAGTATTCCCATTTACAAATACAATGATTCTCGATCACTGAAAATGTCAAATTCTAGAAAATGTGGCATTTCTGCACATGATGTTAACATCATTCTCAAATACTTGTTTCGATTCACCAGATTCATCATTTGATGAATCTGACTTTTCCAAAATAGACGATTCTGATGATTCAGACTATTCTGATGTTAGTTCTATTAAGAAATCACTGCAAGAACAATTTTTATATTTTATTTTCACATTGAAAATCAATCAGATTTGCTTCAGTCTCAAAGCACGTGTTTATGTAAAATTAAATGAGCCTTGGAAGTGAGCTACACATTTTGTTTTTTGTAAATGAAAAAAAAGCGTTGAAATAAATAAAGCATAGGTGTGAATTACTTTATAGAGACAATTGTTATTTGGTTTCCATATTTTGGATTATAAGGATTTCTTCTGAGTTTTTAAGTATGTTACAGATTCTCTGACTATATTATAGCTCCTCTATATTTCCTATAAGTCTTTTTACATATTAAAAATAAAATTTATCAATTTCTAAATTATTGTAGCCAATGTTGCTCTATATTTCCTACACCCCCAAATCCTGGCTCTTAGCACCTTTATCCAATCCCCAAGAGTCCGTGAGATTTTTCTAGGTTCCACCAAGCTGTTCCTGTCAGTCAGGTATGCAGGGGTCAATAAGGCAGCCAAAATCAAACATATAGTTAAAATACTTTATTTTTCCTTTAGGCCTCATTCTCTCTTGCTTTGAGACCCACCTATTGGACACCAACTTGTTCAGTTACTTTCAAAACAGATTATTTTTTAAATTATAAATTGATATATGTATATATGTGCATACATATATGCACATATAAATAATATATATTATTTACTTTTTCATTTTGTGAATAAATCATTGACAAAATAATGCAATACCTTAGATTCCAGAAAATGGCATAGTTTTTTAACCTCTTGTGGGTATGCTGCATGATCAATCCATTACATAGGATTAATATAAGTTCATGTTATTTGTGTTATGGTGAAACAACATTAAAGAAACCCATTTAAATAGGTTGAAGTCTAAGTATAACAAAATAATCCTTTAATGGCATCGAACCTATAAAAGACACATGTTTGAATCCATTATCTTAAGCCTTAACATGGTACCATGGTGCATCCATCTTGATGAGTTTCATTTCTATTACAATTTCTATTACAATGAAGACATTCCTTACCTTTCTTAGCTCTCTGTTAAGTCTTCTCTTTTTCACCTTCTCTGTCTAGATTTCTGTTTCTTTATTGATCTCTTGAAAGAACTGGAGAGGAACAGAAAGAACATCCTGTTCTTCTGCCCTGTTACTTTCTCAGTCATCAGCAAGTTTCCAAGAACTTGCTCCTTCATGCTCTGACCTAGAGACCTCATCTGTCTGTAGTGTCCTGTCTGTCTTTGTGTTAGATCATGGAAAACATCTCTCTCACAAACACAGTCATCCCTATCTCCATCATCATGGCCATTTGCATATCTCCAGCACAAAGTTTCCCCAGCTAAGCCTTTTCTCCAGCCACCTTCAGGTATTACTGTAGATACTTCATGGAGAATCTTCACTGCAGCAGAGTAACACAGTCTTTAGTATACAATATAACAAATGTTTTTGTTTCACTGGTATAGATAGGATCAAATGTATTTTTCATTTGCATGTGAATGTTAGCAGTTCTTGTTAAGACCTATGTTAACTTTTCTACTCTTTCTCAGACTACAGTCTGAAAAACATTGATTGATATGACATTCTGCAGCACATCACTCTGGTCTCATATATGGACACCATTATTGTAATTTTATCAGGTGAAATATTAATGGACACTATGCTAAATGTCCTAGTAAGAAACTTTTATACTAATGAGTAAAAGGTAAATCCCTTAAACATTCAGGGGTTGCTATTTGAATAAAACTTTTAGAGGCACAATGGTCATGCCAGTATATTACATCTATGATAAAGCACAAGTCATCACACATATATACCCCACCAGTATGAGAGAGGCACAGTGGGCTTCCTTGAGTTTTGTAGGCAGAATATACTGAATATTGAAATACTCCTCCAAACTGATTATCAAGGAATTCAGAAGTTACTTTTTTTAAGCAGCTGCCTAGAACAAGACCTACTGTGATTCAGATCCAGACTGAGTTGCAACCTTTCTTGCCTCTTGGACCATGCAACCAGATAGATTTAATATGTTTAAACATTTTACTAGTAAAAAAAAAAAAAAAATCTGTTTTTACAATCTCTGAGAAGACCTAAGAGGGGAATCACATTAAGAACCCAAGATTCTTAAACATCTGAAAATGTTTTTTATTTGAGGTAGTAAAATGTTTTTCATTTGAAAAGTCGATTTTAGAATTGTATGGAGTCATTGATGAAGATGAGTGTTTGATTATTGGTTATAACATGATTCTAGAACTGCAGCTACCTATCATATATTGGGTACATAGCAGTATTTTAAGAACATAAATTTTCAAGAGTTCAACATGAGGCTGCGGCCTCACCGGAAAGCAGTCACTCTTCTAGAATACGTGAATGGCCTTTTAAAGCTTCTACTTAGGGACCAACTCAGGGACTATTCTTTATGGGGTTGAGGTGCTCTCCCCTGGGATGAAATATAGACATTGAAACAATCGCTGCCACAATATGCAATAGACTAAATTGTGCTCCCAACTCCACCGCACCCCCCAATTTATATATTAAAGCTCTAATCCCACTGTGATTAAATGTGGAGACAAGGCTTTAAAAAGGTAATTAAGGTTACATGAAGTCATAAGGGCAGGGTCCTAATTCATAGGAATTGTGGCCTTATAACAAGAGACAGAGATATCTCTCTTTCCACACGCATGCCCTGAGGAAAGGCCAAGTGAGAACACAGGGAAACTGTGGCCATATATAAGCAGAGAGCTCTCACCAGAAACTGAATCAGTGGGCACCTTGATTGTGAACTTCTGAAACGACCTTTGCAAAATTATGACTGAGACAGTGAAAGAGATCTAACTTAACTGACTCCATCTTGCTTCTAACCTCCAAGCTGTCCTTGTTCATTCCTGGGTTTAGGCTGAACTAACTTTGGGAGAAACTTACTTTATAGTTTAAACAAAAATAGTAACTTCTAATTTATAGTTTAAACAAAGAAGGTAACAGCCCTTTCCCAAAGTAGTCCTCCTTGCCTGGGAACTAGACTGTCTTCGTAGGACTAACATTTGCCACAAGATTAGAAAGTATGGTTTAGGAGTCATGCAGCTGGAAGCCACAAGATTCTGACCCTCCCTAAACTGCTCCTAAGATCAGTGCCTGAGATATTTTGCAGACCCTGCACTTGATGGATCAGCTGGCCCCATTCGGATCAATAAACCGGCTTATCTGATCTTGTGACCCCCACCCAGGAACTGCTTGAGCACAAGAAGACAGCTCTGACTCCCTATGATTTCATCTCTGACTAGTCAGCACTCCTGGCTCACTGGCTTCCCCCTTACCCACCAAATTATCCTAAGAACTGTGGTCCCCAAATGCTCTGGGAGACTGATTTGAGTAATAATAAAACTCCAGTCTCCCGCACAGCTGGCTCTGCATTGATTACTCTTTCTCTATTGTGATTCCCTGCCTTGAGAAATCGGCTCTGTCTAGGCAGCGGGTAAGATGAACCCATTGGACAGTTACACTTCTGAATCTCGTGAACTGTGAGAAAATTAATTTCTATGATTTAACCCACCCAGTCTATGGTATTTTGCTATGGCAGCCCAAGAAGACTAAGACAAAAGGATTGAAGTTTCTGTATAAAGCTATAATAGTGAATAAGTAAATGCAGCAACCACATCCTTAAAAAGGCAAGGGAACCAAGAGCTCCCCCTTCTCGGCGAAGGTCTAATTCACTCCACCAGGAAAGTCATCTACATGCACCAGAGGAAGTTCCAGTTAGGGAGAAGATAAATCTGGAATGGGTGGTAGAGAAGATTAATGATAATTATTAAATATAATTTATGGATCAGCTGCAGCAGTAAGGATTATAACTTGTCAAATAACTCTTTGATCTTAAGTCCTTTTGGGAGACTGCCACTGGGTTTTATTTGAAGGTTTAATAAGAGAATGGAATAAATACATGCAGTATGAGTAGATCTGAGTAACAAGGGGGAAGGGACTGGGGCAGAGGCTTTTGATGCTTCCTGTCACATCACCTTGACCCACCTCCAAGGTCACTTGCAGCTCCCATGTATCCTGACAAAATTTTACCTTCTGTGCCTACCAATTCTCTCTACTTTTTTGCCTCAAGTTCATTCGAAACTACAAACGCTCACTTAGGCCTACTGAATCCAGTCAGGTGTTGATTCACAGAAGCATTAATACCCTTGGATACAAGCCACAACCAGTAAGTAAATGGTCCATTCTCTTCTATTTCTGAAGTGGCAATTCTGAGGTGTGTTGTATTGTCCCCCCAGTGAGACAAATACACAGTTGCCCACAATAATAAGAGCACAAGAAAGCTCCCTTTGCCAGTTTTCTTTCTTCCTTGTTTTGTACCTCCTCCCCTCCTTCACACCTGATCTTCAAAAAAAAAAAAAAAAAAAAAGCCTGCATCTGAATCCTTCTCTCGGGCTCTGGTTTTGGAATAACCCTCACTAAGACCATTAGAATATTAATCTTCAAGAATCTAAATGTAGGTTGGGTGTGGTGGCTCATGCCTGTAATCCCAGGACCTTGGGAGACTGAGGCAGGCAGATCACGAGGTCAGGAGACCAAGACCATCCTGACTGACATGGTGAAACCCTTTCTCTACTAAAAAATACAAATTAGCCGGGTGTGTTGGTGGGTGCCTGTAGTACAAGCTATTTATTGTGTTTCATTGAAACACAATAAGTCGATCTATGCAATCTATTCTGATACTTTAGTGAGAAAAGACAGATGATAAACAACTAGATATATAATATGACAAGTGGTCATAAGTGCTGCTTAGACATTTTTCTTAGAAATCTAAAGACATTTACGAAAGTTGTTTTAAACCCCCTGTCTGCTGTACTTGTTAGTACATTTAGGTCTATTGAGGGAAAGACATGAAATATGATGGAAATTGGCACTAGCTTTTGTCATGTAAGAATTATACCTAATGCCAATGACATTCCCTGTGTTACTTCTGGGACTCAGGAGGAGAGGGGGAACATTTTTAATTTTATTACTAGAGCAACAGTAACTATTAGGGATACTGCTTGATTCAGTATGTTTATAATTTTTCATTACCTTGGAGTATACTATATTGTATATTATATTGACTATGATAACTATCATTAGGATTATGGATTTTTTTTTTTTTTTTTTGAGATGGAGTGTCACTCTATCACCAGGCTGGAGTGCAGTGACATGATCTTGGCTCATTGCAACCTCCACCTTCTGGGTTCAAGTGATTTTCCTGCCTCAGCCTCCTCAGTAGCTGGGATTACAAGTGCCCGCCACCATGCCCAGCTAATTTTATTTTTATTTTTATTTTTAGGAGACATGGGGTTTCACCATGGCCAGGCTGGTTTTGAACTCCTGACCTCAAATGACCCACCCACCTCGGCCTCCCAAAGTGCTAGGATAACAGGCATGAGCCACCGTGTCCGGCCAGGATTATGGATGTTAAATCATTCCTTAAACAAGTATTTTTGAGCTCTTGGTAAGTATTTACAGCAATGAAACACAATAGATAAGTTAATCTATTCAAAGACCTAACAGTCTAGTGAGAAAAGACAGATTATAAATACATAGATATATAATATGGCAAGTGGAATGGGTACTGCTTAGATACTCTTTAAGAACCTAAATATACTTATGCAATTTATTTTAAAGTCCTTGTCTGCTACATTTGTTAGTAGTATATTTAGGTCTATTATACATGGGGTCATCCTGAGGTGTGTTTCTGTTGAATTATTTATTATGAGTCCCAATTCTCACTTCTTCTTATGTCTACTTATACTTATTTATATATTGGAAACCATCAATGACATATTTAAGTAAGTTTAGATTATGCTGCCCCTCTCCAAAAGATATTGAGTTTCATACTAATAGGAAAATAAATTATTAATGATTCCTTTTTATTCTGTCAAGTTGGTCTTTGTTCTTTGACAAAGTGGATCTACACTGATTTCACACCTGGTCTTTGAGTGTGTTTCTTACTACTAACGCACAGTCTTTCTTGGGGTTTGACAGTGTGCCCAATGTAATTAGTGAAGTCACTTTAGTCTGGCTGGGTTGGAACTCCAATTCAATTTCTGGTATCTCTATTATGCCAGCACTGTTGTAACAACTGTTCCCTGATAGGCCTCATAGAGTTTCACTTTGCCCACTTACAGCCAAGCTTTTGACCAAGAACATGTGGGAATCCTTGTGTAAACTTATGGACCCTTATCCAGCACTTGCATCTCCCTCCTCCTTATTCTTTGCTCTGCAAATCCAGCCACTTCATTAGCTCAGAAGCTAAACTCTGCCTTTTCAAATAAGTTTAAGTACCTTAATCTTCTTGGAATCTTACTACATGCATTATAATTAGGAAAATGCACCAAGAAGGAAGGTTAGACAACTGGAAAGTTTACTCATATTTTTTTTCTCTTAAGAATCAAACTTTTGTGTGTCCTATTTTTCACTGGGCAGGGGGAAGAATTTCCTTGTGTATTTTGTCTGTTTTATGGTTGGATGCAAGATGAAGGAAAATTTAATATCAGTTACTGTGTCATAGAGAATAGTGCACATTAGACATGACATACTAAAAAATACAGTTTTTATCTATTTGATTGTAGTACAATCTATGTGTTAATAGATCACAGTTTTCAAGAAAAACATAAACATTAATACTTAATTTTAGCAGTCAGAATTTATTATAGTTCTGTTAGCAATCATTTCCTGATCTCTTTTCCCTGAGACCAGAGATGACTTGTTACTTAACAGAAGGTCAAGTTTTAAATACCTTCTGTTGCTTCTGTTTATATTTGTATTTTTTTTAATTTGTAGATAATAAATACTTGCATCTTGGAACTACTTTGTCTCCGAGTTTCTGCATTGTCTGTATTGTCCTATTCTTTCATCTCCGTTGCAGCTTTTCTCGTTTCCCCTCCTTTAGTTCTTTTCTCAATTCAAGTCCTTTTATATTCTTGTCAATAGCAACTAAAGCATCCTAAGAGCATTCTTTCCCAATCTCTTCATCTATAACCATGAGTTCACTTGGTATATGTTTACTGGTTATTGCAATTGATAGTTACACCAAATATTTTACTAGTCATGTCATATGCTGTCATATGTCATATCAAAACCAAATAATAGTTTTCTTATCATTGTCCATCTGTCCTTGAAATCAAATCCAAATAATTTTGTTAGTGTTGTTATATCAACATCCCATTCCTGGTACTAATTTCTGCATCAATAAGTTTTTTATGTAATATTTCCTTAACACGCAATTCAAAAATTTCCTTTTTTTAACAATAAATTTGTCCTGTATCCAGTTTGTATCACCTATATGTTAGCTGCAGTTCCCTTCTATGTTCTCTTTAGGATCCAGGATGAAAAACCAGCACTTACTTCTGACTACAGCATTCTGATATGGCAAAGAGAAGAAAGATGATGAAATTGGGCAATGGTTTTTTGAATTTCTGTTTAGAAGTAAAAAGAAAATCATCTATACTCATTTTTCATCTCTCAAATTAAACAGTATTCCAAGTCTGACAAAAGAGAGATGAAAAGTATAATCCTCACACAGCAGGAGGCCTGTGGTGAAGGGTCTTAAAGGAAGGAAGGAGCCCATACAGAGAGGCAATGTATATTTTGACATTAATTCAATGCATCACATCAGATTTACGTTTCAAAAGTATCTCTTTGGTTACTGCTTTGAGACATTTAAGAAGGCAAGGTAGAAGCAAGGAAACCTACTAAAAGACTACTTTAATAATGCAGGTAAGAGATAATGGTGGCCTGATATAGAGCTTTGGTGGGACTTGAAGAGGAGGTTGATTTCTGGATATGGATATGAGAGCAGGATGTATTGATTGCTTATTTGCTTGGCATGGGAGAAAAAGACAAGAGTGACTTGAAGGCTTATGCCTTGGGCTAGATTTCATACTACCCAGAGTTAGCCAAACTGTGAGGTTTGAGAGCAAAACTCTCAAGACTTCCCTTACTTCTGACACCAACTGCAAGTTTGGAGAGCTAGACCGGGCGCGGTGGCTCAAGCCTGTAATCCCAGCACTCTGGGAGGCCGAGACGGGTGGATCACGAGGTCAGGAGATCGAGACCATCCTGGCTAACACAGTGAAACCCCATCTCTACTAAAAAATAAAAAAAAAAAAAAAAAAAACTAGCCGGGCGAGGTGGCGGGCACCTGTAGTCCCAGCTACTCGGATGGCTGAGGCAGGAGGATGGCGTGAACCCGGGAGGCAGAGCTTGCAGTGAGCTGAGATCCGGCCACTGCACTCCAGCCTGGGTGACAGAGCGAGACTCCGTCTCAAAAAAAAAAAAAGAAAAAAAGAAAAAAAGTTTGGAGAGCTCCCAAATCCACCCTCAGATTTCACAGTTTGCTAGAAAGACTGACAGAATTCACTGGGAAGCTTTAAAGTACCTATAGTTATAGTTTAGTATGGGGGGACAGAAACAGGTCAAAATTAGTCCAACGAAGAGCATAGGCAGAGGGTTCCAAAGGCAGAGCTTTCATTGTCCTTTTGATAAAGCCGGAATGTGTTCCCCTCCCAGCACAAGCCAATGAGAGAAAATCACCTGAGCCTTCATGTTCAAAGATGTATTTTTTGTTGTTGTTTGCCAGGGAGGTGGAGGGTGGTTGTGGTCCTTTTTACAGGCATGGTTGCTTGATTGCCTACATGTTTTTTTCAGTCTCCAGATTGACTGCTAACATGTGAACTAAATCCCCTATCCTCAACAATTAATTTGTCTTTCTGGTATAGGAAGTCCCCGCCATATAAGCCAATATGGTCAGCCCCTTCCCTAAAGAAAAATACTCCTATCTAGTATGGTTTACATTATCATCTAGAAGCCAAGGACAAAGGAGAGTTCTGGTTTCAGGTAAGGTCAAATTCGTTAATACACACATGCCTATTCTCAAACGAATTATTATGGCCAAGGAGTCTGGATTGTCCTGTGGTTTTAGACCCATTGTTGGTTTCTAGACCAACCATTCTCAAAGTAGGGTGCACTGATTCTACAAAGAGCACTTCTGCAACACAAGGTGACAGTGGAATAAATCTTGTTGAGACTTATACCAAAAGACTTTCCTGAGGAGGTGACATTTAATCTGAGTCCTAAAGAATAAGAAGGAAAAAGAGAAAATGAAATAATGTAAATATAAAAAAAGGTTTTAGACTATAAATGAAGCTAGTACTTCCGGAGCATAGCAAAATAGGATTGAGCAGCATGAGATTAGAATGAAAATACACATAAAATCAGATTATGCAGGGCAGACATTGTGAGTGTCCATATATTTTGAACTCCACCATTTCAGATACTCCACAGGTCAGTAGTTGTACTGATATTTTTGTATGTAAGGATTTTTTCTGCCAGCCAGAGCAATACAGAATAATACATGCCAACATACTTCAAATAGTAATTAATGACATTTGAAGTGTGTGTGTATGTGTGTGTGTGTGTGTGTGTGTGTATCATTTGCCTCCCTTTGCAGAGTGTGAGGGTTGGTATTCCCCAAAGTTAGTTCTATCCCCTTGGGATACAAATCCAATCTTCTGCATGGTCTCTGGATTAATACACATTTTCTTGGCTCCTTCAGTTTCTAGTGTCTTTTCCCCACTCATTTATAAGTGTTTTCAGTATTTGCGTTTTCAGTATTTGCAAAAAAAAAATCAAAATAATAATATGAAACAAATCTTACTTGCACTTGAATCTTTATTGCTGACTTTGCTGCAGGGGGAATCAAAACATAAAAGAACGGAAAGAAAAAGAAAGAAAGGAAAAAGAAAGAGGCCGGGTGCAGTGGCTCACACTTGTAATCCCAGCACTTTGGGAGGCCAAGGCTGGTGGATCATGAGGTCAGGAGATCGAGACCATCCTG
>NW_012114710.1:18984313-19035593 GCF_000951035.1 Colobus angolensis palliatus | reverse complement strand
GGAAGGAAGGAAGGAAAGGAGGGAGGGAGGGGGAGAGAGGAAGGAAGGAAAGAAGGGGAGAGGAAGGGAGGAGAGAAGGAAGGAAGGAAGGAAGGAAGGAAGGAAAGGGAGAGGAAGGTAGGAAGGAAGGAAGGAAGGGAGGAAAGAAGGAAGGAAATTTATTTTAAACAAGGGAATAAAAATATCTAGTAAGTGTTTTTTAAAAAAGTCACTCTGTAAGTAAAAGACATTAATGGAGACAATAGCAAAAGCAGAGACACTATTTAAGAGGCCAACGCAGTATCTGGGTAAATGATGATAGTGATTTGGATGAGGTAGAAGACAGATGATACAAACAGAAGCGGGCAGATTCAAGATATATCTTCAACTTAAAATTGACCAGACAGCTTGTTGAGTTGGATTTTCGGGGTGTACGCAATGGGGGGACTAATAGTGATCTCTACATTTTTCGGTGATACTACTTTATGAGATGACAAAGTCAGGTGTAGGAAATTTGTTTGTTGGTGAAGATGATCAAGATCTTCATCTCAAGCATTTTAAGTTTGTCTACAATATGCTTAATTGGAAATTTCTTTTTTAAAATGTTTTAAGTTCAGGGTTATAAGTGCAGGTGTGTTACATAGGTAAACTTGTGTCATGGGGGCTTGTTATTTCATCTTTCAGGCATTAAGCCTAGTACTCAGTTATTTTTCCTAATCCACTCCCTCCTCCCATCCTCTACCCTCCCATACACACACCCCAGTGTTGTCCCCCTCTACATGTCCATGTGTTCTTACCATTTAGCTTCCACTTAAACATGAGAACATGCAGTAGTTTCCTGTTCCTGTGTTACTTTGCTAAGGATAATGGCCTCCAGCTCCATCCATGTCCCTGAAAAGGACATGATCTCATTCTTTTCTATGGCTGCATAGTATTCCATGGTGTATAGGTACCATATTTCCTTTATCCAGTCTATCATTGATGGGCATTTAGGTTGATTCCATATCTTTGCTATTGTGAATAGTGCTGCAATAAACATACATGTACATATACATGTGTTTTTACAATAAAATGATTTATATTCCTTTGGGTATTCAAGAAGGCATTTGAATATATGCTTAGCAGTAGGAAGAAAGACTCAAACTGGAAATTTAAATTAGGGATCAGTTTACAGATGCATTTCAGTCAGAGGACTGAAGGAGATTGATTGCCTAGGCAATAATCCACATTAAGAAGTAGAAAAGAGTAAATGAACAGATACATGATTTAAGGTAAATAACTAATGTTCTTGGGATTCTATAGATTAAGTTATATATAAAAAAAGTGAAATCAAAAAGTATACTAAGAAAATATGTATAATATTAGGCTGGGTACAGTGGCTCATGCCTATAATCAGGTCAGCCCTTCGAGAAGCCAAGGTGGGTGAATCGCTTGAGCCCAGGAGTTCGAGACCAGCCTGGGCAACATGGTGAACCCTTGTTGCTACTAAAAATACAAAAATTGGGCAGGTATGATGGTACGCGCCTGTAATTGCAGCTACTCTGGAGACTGAGGCATGAGAATCACTCAAACCTGGGAGGCAGGAGTGGTAGTAAGCCAAGATCACATCACTGCGCTCCAGCCTAGGCAACAGAGTGAGACTCTATCTTAAAAATAAATAAAAACATAAATAAATAATAAATAGATAAATAGGCCAGGCATGGGGCTCACACCTGTAATCCCAGCACTTTGAGAGGCCGAGGAGGGTAGATCACCTGAGGTTGGGAGTTCGAGACCAGCCTGACTAACACGGGGAAACCCCGTCTCTAATAAAAATACAAAAATTAGCCAGACGTAGTGGCACATGCCTGTAATCCCAGTATTTGGGAGGCTGAGGCAGGAGAATCGCTTGACCCTGGGTGGGAGAGGTTGCAGTGAGCTCAGATCACGCCATTGCACTTCAGCCCGGGCAACAAGAGTGAAACTCCGTCTCAACAATAAATAAATGAATAAATAAATAAATAAAAGAAAATATACATAATATTATGTACACAGAAAATAAAGAAAGCCTTTATAGGTTTAATATCATAGTAAGAAGTCATAAAACGTTTTGTCCATAAAAATTAAAAGTAAATGAAATATGTACATCAGGACAAACTATTATAATAATATAATTAAAAGGTAAATGTCACACTGAAAAAATGGTTTTATTATATTATGTATTATATGTATACTTACATATATACACATAACATAATATGTATATATTCTCTGTATATTCATCAGAATATTTTGTATATTCATCAGAAATTTTTGTATTTTTAGTAGAGACAGGGTTTCTCCACGATGGTCAGGCTGGTCTCGAACTTCTGACCTTGTGATCTGCCTGCCTTGGCCTCCCAAAGTGCTAGGATTACAGGCATGTGCCACACATCCTGCCCGGTTTATACAATTTTATATATATATAATTCTATATATAATGGTATACAGAGAAGTCCAACATTTTGATTGAAAAAAGACATGGAATATGAACAAAAATTAATGAAAATTAGAAATTTAAATCTCTAACAAGGATATTCAAAATACAAATGAATAAAACAGTCAAGTTTACTGTTAAAGAGGGACATCGAATTAATTATTTAGTGGCTATTTTTCTTCATTTATTAAAATTAAAAATTTGAAAATTATTATATCATATGTGGACAAGTTTATGAAATGGAATCTCTGAGTTTTCAGTGATAAAAATGTACGTGTTACGATGTTCTAGGTGGATTTTTTCAATAGTTTTTATAAAAAGTCTTTAAGTTTTGATTTAGCAATTGCTAGTCTAGGAATTTATCCAAAAGCGTGAGGGACATATTTAAAAAATTACCTAAAGAAGATAAAACCAGAGATGTACCTTGGTAAATTTGGGGATTATACAATTTTTTTTTTTTTTTTTTTTAGGTGGAGTCTCACTCTGTCACCCTGGCTGGAGTTCAGTGGCGATATCGGCTCACTGCAACCTCTGCCTCCCGGTTCAAGCGATTCTCCTGCCTCAGCCTCCTGAGCAGCTGGGATTACAGGCACACACCCTCACACCTGGCTAATTTTTGTATTTTAAGTAGAGATGGGGTTTCCGCATGATGGTCAGGCTGGTCTCGAACTTCTGACCTTGTGATCCACCCGCCTTGGCCTCCCAAAGTGCTGGAATTACAGGCGTGAGTCACTGCACCCTGCCCGGTTTATACAATTTTATTTGGGTAATATGAAGATAATATCACTAGTTATCATTTTGATATCAATAATGATATAGCTATCTCTCATGACTCCATGAACTTCATCATAGAGCTTGTGATAGAGTTAGACTCAGAAATATTAAACTTATGAGTACCTAGAAGAAGGAACAACTCAAAGAGCAAGGGTATTGTGATGGACTCTTAAAAAGGAAAGCTTCTCAGTGTAAATGTTGATACCTTCTCTTTAGACCACAGTCTTAGGCATTTTGATTTCCAATTACAATAAAACGTCAATGAGGTCAGAAGAACAAGCATTACAGGGACAATTAAAATACTAAATAGCTAATGCCAATAGGGTTGATTTTATAAAGTCTTGCAAGAATTGATTAGACCTTAATGCAGGAGACACCCCTCCTGGGAATTAATGGCCTATTGAGAGTGTAAGTAATAAGCAAATTTGAGCTCTTCTAATTCATACTTAATTTCATGATAAAATCATCCCAAAGCTAGCATCTAAAAATACAAATTCAGAAATAGAGTTTGTGTTAGGTTTTAATTATTTTATCTCAAATTAACTCCATGCCTAAGCAAATAATAAAAGCTTTTAATGCACAAATGTTTGCCAAACTGTTAACTTCTTTTATATTCTTTGTCTCATTCAAGACATAATAAATATTTATTGTGTGTTGTGTACACTTCTCTGAACAACTTGCAATTAATTTATTGCTAGACTAAACAAATTATTTTGACTCATAGTTAATCCTTAAATTATTAAACACATTGTTTCTAAATGATATATATAATTTATATTTATAATTAAATGTATTCCAAATGAGAGGGATAGCAAACAGAATACTGTTAATATTTCTAATAGGCACTTTTCTTTTCTACAAACATTGTTTGAAGATAAATGAGTTCAGCATAATTTGTATTCTCTGTTTTAACATTTGAGAATCTCATTTAAATAAACCAAAGTCTCAAAGGTAAGTGAAAAAATTTGAAGTGATTTTAGAAATAATATTTTCTTTCAAATAAATTACTGTAGATCTTTATTTCTGCATAAAAAATTCCACATAAAACATTCTTTTGAATGCAGTGCTGACACGTATGATTATACAATTTGTAAACTACACAAAAGGATAGAAGCAAATGAGATGTTGGGGGCTGAAATCCCCCAAACCTCTGCTAGTCAAGGCACTATGGGAGATACTGCCTAAAATCTGGATAAAAACTCATAAATAAGTCAGGTAGCCTAGAGATGGTCCTGATTTAATACATTTTTGTACTTTACAGAATTATTGCAAGTATAGTACATACATATAATTTTTTTTTTCCTGAACGGTTTTGAGGTTAAGTAGCCAACTAGGTACTCATTCACTTTGTAATAATTTAGTGTCCCTTTGCTATAATCAGGGACATCCTCCTATGTAACTACTATACCATACAAGCAGAAAAGTTGATATTGCTCACCACCAGCAAATCCTCAGACTCCACCGAAGTTTCACTAAATGTCCCCAGAATGCTAAGATTTTCACATTGCCTTTAAGTGGTCATGTTTCTTTTGTCTCCTTCACTCTAGGACAAAGCAAATTTGATTCTCCCAAGAGGCATCAGCCTTACCCTGAGAAATCAAGTGAGGCATTCCTGCATTCCTTCCCACCCTAAGGGAGCTCTGATGTCTCATGTTAGTTGGTTTCTGCTCAGGGAAGTCCTTCTCTGTTAGAGAAACCAACTGGCATGAGACATCAGAGCTTTGCTACTACACAACCCCACACCCACAAATACTGCATGGCAACCTTGCTTCCTATGTTTGGGCCTTAATAGCCTGTGCTAAGTAAACTCCCACATGGACAGTTTCATTACCTCACCACACCCCTTCCGAACTGTTCCAGGCATTGACATGCTTACCTTCTCCTGTGCAACCTAGCAGACTTAAAACCGACTCGTTCAGAAGGAAATGGATGGCCGGGGAAAAAGGAATGATAAACTTTTGCATATTTGTTTTAAGTTACTGCAGTGGGTCACATTAATTATACTCTTCACTTTAGGACACATTATCATCGAAAGAAAAGCCTCATCTTGTTTTATTTATTTTTAACGTGTTTGATAACATGTTTATATGTCAATTTGTTTAACTATATTATATGGAATGATATACTTAAATTTTATTACAAATTATGTATTTCATCATTTTTTTATTGGCCCCACTCCTTCCTAGAGTTTTAAAAAATATTATCTTTTATATTTTACATAACCAATAGTTTGCTATTTGAAATCTGTTTTTGATACTCAAAATTTTCCCTCTGTTGGCTTGGGTGTTCACTCATTTGTTCTTTTCTAATAGTGATTATTCTTTAAAACGTATAATGTATATATATCAAAGTATAACGTTATATCTCAACCTTCTTTCCAAATAACTTTTTAGAATTCTTAACCTTGATTTTCCATCCAAATATATTTGTTATTTTTCTTTATTTTTATACATTTAACCTTTCCAAGTACCAATGATGATTATTACTGTATATTATTATAAACATTGTTCTCACACCAAAAAGAATTTCAGCTTATCTTTATACAGTATTTTAATAATTTCTCTGTGCTATATTTATTTTGCATCCCAAATTCGTCTTCTGGGATCATTTTCCTTCAACCTATACATATTATTTAGATATTACTTTACTTAAGATCTATGACAAACTATTCTTTTGAGATAATTTGCCTTCTTTTCATGAAGGTCTATTTTGGTACACTGAATCTATATTGTGTTTTATTTTCATAGTCCCATAAAGATGTCATTTTTTAAAAAATATTTTTATAGAGAGGTGGTCTCGCTATATTGACCAGGCTGGTCTCAACCTCCTGGCCTCGACTGATCCTCCCATCTTGGCCCCCCAAAGTGCTAGGATTACTAGCGTGAGCCATCATGCCCAGCCTAAGATATCATACTTTTATCTTGTGAATTGTTATATGTTGGCTGTGCTGTTTTTATTGATCATTCTTAAGTGGGCAATCTAACTTTTCCTCTCAGGCTGACTTACAAATTTCTATTTGCCTTTGGTGATCTCTGACTTCTAGATGTATCCAATCTCTAGGTACACACCAATATATCTAGATGTAGATTTAACTTTTTTGTGTGCTTGGTATAAAATGTTGAGAAGGTGGTTTTGATAATATTTAAAAATCATTTTTGTTAAAAGAATTAAAACATAGGGGTAAAAAAATGTTTGAACTGATAAAGAACTACCTAACCCCTACAAAAAAGTTAAAGAAAAAAAAAAAAACAGTAAAAAGGCATATTCATGATGATGTTAGAAATATTCCTTTAGGTCAGTCAAATATTTTTCACTTCCTACACAATGCAATAAATATTCAATAAATATTTAAAATATTTTTCAATTCCTACAAATGCAATAAATCCAGGAGAAAAATATTATTAGAAGTAGAAAGGCAGGAAAACTGCCATTTTCTTCCATCAATATCATTCTTCCTGCTGAACATGAAAAGAATCTACAGGCAGTCTGTTGGAATTAAAAAGCTGCCGGCAATTTCATGGATTTATGATTCACAAAATAAGAAGTTTCTTGCACATCATTAAAACTCGATCAGACAAAATATAATAATACAATGTATACAATTCACAATGGGAACAACAATAACAAAAGTGTACTTAGTAATAAGTCTAATAAAATGGTATAGAGTTCTCAGGGGAAAAAATGTGAAATTTTATCCTTAATATTTTATAGAAGATTAAAAGGCTAAAATAAATTTTATATGACAATTTCTATGAAAAAATAATAAGTAGAGAGAATTTGCCTTTTCAAATATCAGAATACATTTTGCAGTAATCATTAAAATAAGATGATGTTGATTCAGTGACATGTTGATTTACTACTGTACTTGAACACAGAACCCATAAATAAACTATTCATCACTATTCAGTTATCTACTCACATTGAAAGGCAATTAGATCCTTACCTCTGTGTAAAAGTAAGTTACAGATAAAGATATAAAAACATGAATGTTGACAAAAATTATGAAGAAAATGTAAAGAATATTTTTATGTGTTTGCATAAAAATATTAGGGAAGGACTTTATGCATTTGTATTAAAAAATACAGTAATATTTTCTGAACAAGTCACAAAAATCCCTAATATGAAAGAAAATAACTGACATCATTTATTATTTTAAAAACATAACTAACGTTCTGTACAATAAATGCCACTGAAACAAATATAGAAGATGATTCTCATATTGGAAAAATATATTTTAACAATAGTTGTTATAAGATTAATTTCTTCAGAAATAATCTCATATAAATAAGAAAATTACAGATATGCCAATATAATAATAGAAAAGATGTGAATTTGCAGGTCACACAATAGCAAATGTGAAGTGGGCATCCTGGGTTCTGAAATTATATATACTAAGTTCAAAAGCAACTCAATAACTTACTAATTATGCAACTTTAGGCAAAGTGCTTCTGTTAGGGCCCTCTTCACCAAAATAGAAGTGACAATACTATCTAACTTAGAGATTTGCTATGAGAACTAAATGGTTTATTACTTGCAAAAGTTGAGAATAGCATTTGGCACAAGGTGAAAATCTCAATAAATGGTACCTATTATTAAGCTGTGTCAGTCAGGTTACTAGATGCAGGCAACAGGAATAGACCTCATTGAACATCAGAATCAGTGCAGTTTATTAAAAGTGGATTTAGTCAAATGCAAAACTTTGGGAAGAATGAACATTGGATTGAAGGAATAATAATATAGGAAAAATTATCCAAACAATACAAAAACATAGTATTCACGTTAAATTTGAAAATATATAGAACCATATTTTGTTGGAGTATGATATATAATGAATACATAAAAAATGGTGGGAGAGATGACTTATCAACCTCAGGAAAGGAGTTACCTTAGGGAGAAAGATGGAAGTAGCATGGAATAGGGATGAGCTTTAATGGTTTATGCAGCATTGTATTTTTTAAAAAAATAAAAGGACAAGTGGTAAATAAGTTACAATGTCAACATTTGTTAAATCAAAATAATGTAAACATGAATGTTTATTATTCACTAAAATAATCGATATGTTTTAAATATTTCATAATTTCAAGATTTTTTAAACAGGCTCAATGCAGAGCATTATTTTTTCATGCTTGTCAGAAACATTCCTGTTTTATTTTATAGTTATGTGTGTGCATATTTTGACTCTCTTACTAAATAGAATTCCTTGACAACACAAGCAATTTTTTTTTTCTAAAATATCATTCCATAACTTGGATGACAGTGTTTGATACATAACAAGAATACAATAAAAATTTTATAAATGAATGAGTGAATGTTTTACTGGGCACTTCGGCATTTAAAATTTTCAGTACACATGTCTGTAAATAATTTACAGGAATACCTACAAAGAACCTTCCTAATTTATTCTAAAAATAGAAAACAACCCCACAAATATTTTTCACTGGGCAATATCTACTTAAAATAGTCACAGAAAAGAATTATTTGTGTAACTCCAACTGATTTACCATACTTTTCCTTCCATTACTTTTTTATTTTAAAATAAAGTTTTAAGAAATTTATTCATTAAAATTTATATTATACTTTGTTACATTTTGACTTTCATAAAATCAGTTCTAGTGATATAGATAAATGCTCAGAAGTTTTTCAACCTCAACTGAATAGCCAGGAGTAATTGGAGGGAAATAAATTAGAGGCTGACAACAATGAAAGTGTTTTTAATTCTTTAGTGAATAATTTATGTTTTCCTCTCAACAAAAGCAAAGAATGCAGTGTGTTTCCCACAGGGTCAGATGGTTAATTATTTTAGGTTCAAAAATATTCTTTCATTATTTTATTTTAGTTTAAGTTTATTTATGCAAGTCATTTTTTTTCCTCTCATGATAGAATAAAGTAAAACTAATCAAAATGAGAAAGGTCTTTCAAGACAAAACAGAGCAAAATCAAGGGCTACTTTTGGAAAAGAAAAAAGGTGCTCTAGGTTGGCCACACACATGCTTAGTTTAATGAGAGATGCAAAACAATCTGATCTGACCTGAATAGATGTTTGAGGAACGAAGATCTAAGAGAGTGTTTTACTACTTTACTTTGGGGTGTGTGTTCTTTTTCAAGTCAAAATGTGTGAAATATTGTTAGAGCCTCCAATAAGAATTTAAGCCCTTGTCTCTACTTTAAAGAAAGACAAATAAGCTGGATCTAAGACTATAAGTTGTAAGAGAGAAAGGACTATGTGTATTTGCTTTAGTACTATGTGTCTAGTGCTTTACACAGTGTTGACACATTGCAAGTTGTCAATAAATACTTGGTGAATAAATAAAGAATGAAATATACAGAAAAGTAACTTCAAAGCACTATACATAGAGAATAAAGAGTATCCAATTCTCTCTGTGGTTGTCAAGAAGTGACACTAAACCGAGGGCGAATTTGACCTCTTAATTCAGTTTGAGAAGACTGAATATTCTGCTTTGGATAAAACGCCAATCAATTCAATTGTATGGATGAGTCATAGGAACTTGGCAACCCCTTACATACACATCCAGGCATCCACAGGGTGGACACTAACCCCAAGATCAGGCAATCAAACCCATCTTGACAAACTGACGTTAAGAGAGGATAGTGAAATTGTCATCCAGAAAATGATTTTTTGACTTACAGAAATTTTTGTTTTGGTAAACTCAGACATGGATTTTTAGCAGAGAAAAGATGTGACAGCATCACCAGAAATTCAAACTAGCCAGTTATATGTTCCTGTTTGATACTATGCAATATGAGAGTTTAAAATTAGGACCTTGTATTAGGTTTTCCTTATAAAATGATTCACATCTTAAAAGTCCCCTTTGCTTCTATCACCTCACAGAATCTTTAAAATCCTTCATGAAGAAGTTCTAACATCTCTCAGTACATCATCTCCCTGTTTTTTTTAACCCAACTACCTTTATCTGAACTGTGGAAATAGACTCTCTACAACCTTCTTTCAGGATTTCAACCCTCCTACTCCAAATTCCATCCTTTTTAGCACTACTATATTGCCACAATGCAATTTTAATCAAATTCTTTAATAACTACCCATTGGCTATAGGATAAGTTCCAAATGGTTTAGGATAAATATCATTTCTTAAACTCCTGTCATACAATCCAAGTTTCAAATACCATAAACTATTTGAAATTTCACAAACATGGCATGTTTATGTTTAATTTTCCATTTTTCTATAGATTGTATTACTCTGCCTAGAACATGTATAATGTTTGTCACATGGCAGTATAGTCATTTGTTTGCATGATTAACATGAATACTAGATAGGAAAGCTTGAGGGGAGAATAATTCCTATTTACCTTTCTAACACCTGAACATAGCACAATACCCAGCGAATAGTTGGTGTCTAATACATGTTTATAGATCATGGTTTATTTTCCATCATTATGAGATTCAGGAAGGTCAGGTAATTAACTAAATACTTCATAGATTAAAAGATCAATATTAAAACACAGTTCTTATCATTCTTAGTTTGAAATTCTTTTAGTATACCTTTTTCCCAACAGGGCAGAAGAATGTCTCAGAAATTAATGCAGAAAGAACTGGCAGTAGATTCTCTGAACTTTCTCAAACTCAAGCCATTTGCCACTAGGGATCAGATAGAGGAGAGGATTGAATAAGGAAAATAATCAACTTCATGACTGTTTGTGTCCTCAGCTTCTTTCTAGCATCAGTTCAGTAAATTCTGTATTGTGAACAAATGAAGTGAAACTGAATTTTTTTCTAGTTAGCTTTTCATCCTATAGATGAGTACTGCCTCAATAAATGACCATCAGCTTATTTCCGCCTGAAAACCCATCTTTATTCGTTCCTTAGTGCATTTCTTTCTTCTTATAAATGGATACTTCAGGACTTGCAAACTTAATTTATATGTTCTATATGATATCTGAATGCTGATATTCTTGCTACATTTCTTGCTTTATTAATTCAGTGAAATGGCCTGTATTGAACTTCCATTGAAATACATTTTAATTATTTCCAGATTCTTTGGATCAGGAGATCTTAGACTTTTGGTTTTTTGGGGGATTCATTTTTGTCTTTGGCAACTTTCTGTGGACTTTGGTCTTCATGGTTGCTCTTAGATGCTATTATCTTCATTATCATTTTTTGCTCAAAAGAAATAAAAAACAACAACCTGGCAAAGAATAACTAAAACATGTCTTCATTTTAATTTTGTAACAACTTTTGAACTGTGAAAATGAAAATATATTCAATTCACTTGTTGACAACAAGCTGACCAATAAAGACATTTATGTAACTACATCTAAACATTTAAGAAATGTCTACATTTATAGATGATGGCGCAATTATTAAAATATCCAATATATGTTATGGCACAAGATAATAGGGTTTACTACAGAAATTTATAAGAGAAGGAGCTTTTTGGGGGATGCTTATTAAAAAAAACTTGAGGTATTTCAGCAGTGTGTGAATAGGGGATATTATTAGAAGGGTAAATGCATAAGAAAAAGAAGAGAATAGATGGTTTCTAATATTCTTTTCAACCCTGAAATATTATAATTCTATGACAATGATACCCATGATTGATTCTCAATTAATATTTTACTGTTTACTTCCATATAGCTGTGTATGTATAAAACAACAAATACATGTATACTCAAATATGTCTAGTAGATGTGCAAATAATACATTTTAAAATGAATTTACCATCCAAGGCCGTAACACCTAAAGTGTGTAATAAGTATGTTTTTGGGAAGGCATGAGCTTGGAGTATTATTACTGTTTTCTCAAATAATTTGTATATAAATATGGAAGCAGAGGAAATGATACAGTCTTACTGAAGTGGCCTAGAAATTCAAGAGAAAGAAATTATTTTCTTAGGTGAAGTGAAAATGATTTGTGCAAAGGGGAGAATTTAAGAACTATGCAGCAAGAATGATAATTAAATGTGAGTTGACTTTGTACTTGGAGTCCAGTAACTCCTTTGGGGAGTCTTTAATACCAGGTGAGAATGTCAACATTGTACCACTTCATGGATTATAGAGACATCAGTGTGAACTCATGTGTATCTTAATACAAATGGTTTCATATAGAAATATTCATAGATATGTACATATAAACATGTTAGCGTATATATAGGTTAGTGTATGCATACACAATTATGTGCTCTGTCAGCTGAGAGGGCCTAAAAGAAATGCCACCCCAGTAGCCATGAGCATAACAAGCACACAGCTATTGATATTTAATGCTATTCTCCAATAAAACACACCAAAGTGACTTGGAGAAATTGCAGATTCTAGGATAGAATAGGCAATGATTCTACTAGTAGAATAGGCAAGAGCCAGGAGCATCTTGTATTTAATTAGAGAAAGTTATAAGAAATTATAATTACAAGAAAGTGGATTTTGCCAGAATTAACAAGGAACTTAAACAAATTGACAAGGGAAGAAACAAACAACCCCATTAAAAAATGGGTGAAGGATATGAACAGACACTTCTCAAAAGAAGACATTTATGCAGCCAAAAAACATATGAAAAAAAGCTCATCATCACTGGTCATTCGAGAGATGCAAATCAAAACCCCAATGAGACACCATCTCACACTAGTTAGAATGGTGATCATTAAAAAGTCAAGAAACAATAAATGCTAGCAAGGCTGTGGAGAAATGCAAATGCTTTTATACTATTGGTGGGAGTGTATATTAGTTCAACCATTGTGGAAGACAGTGTGGTGATTCCTCAAGGATCTAGAACCAGAAGTACCATTTGACCCAGCAATACCATTACTGGGTATATACCCAAAGGATTATAAATCATTCTACTATAAAGACTTATGCACATGTATGTTTATTGCAACACTATTTACAACAGCAAAGACTTGGAACCAACCCAAATGCCCATTAGTGATAGACTGGGTAAAGCAAATGTGGCACATATACACCATAGAATACTATGCAGCCATAAAAAAGAGTAAGTTTATGTCCTTTGCAGGGACATGGAAAAAGCTGGAAATCATCATTCTCAGCAAACTAACACAGGAACAGAAAACCAAACACCACATGTTCTCACTCATTAAGTGGGAGCTGAACAATGAGAACACAGGGACACGGGGAGAGGAACATCACACAAGGGGGCCTTTTGGGAGCTGTGGGGCAAGGGGAGGAGAGCATTAGGACAAATACCTAATGCATGCGGGGCTTACAACCTAGATGATGGATTGATAGGTGCAACAAATCACCATGGCACATGTATACCTATGTAACAAACCTGCACGTTCTGCACATGTATCCCAGAACTTAAAGTAAAATTTAAAAAAAAAGAAGAAAGTGGATTTTTAAAATCTTACCATGAAGGGATATCCTAAAATGACATGAGAACTAACCAAAAGAGGTCCCAATAGCCAAAACTGAAACAATTTGAGCAACTAAATAACATAGTATTGGATTATAACCCAAAGTGTAAAGTAAATGGTCATGAGTCCATGCTTACATAAATAAATCATTAAATTAATAAATAATAAGTGAGGGAGAATAAACAACTTCTAAATGTTTTATGTAGATAATCCTCTTAGAAGGATAACTCCTCAGTCCTTAAGCTATGCATAGTGACTGTTCTCCAAAGATTAGAGTAGGGAAAAGGAGGAAAGAGTTTGTTTACAGTAGAGAAACCTGACAAACCTTACCTCAGCCAGGTGATCAAGGTCAATATCAACAGTGATAAAATCTTGTTAATAGTATATACCCTTGATATGATTTGATGAGAAGGGCATTTTACCTCTGTGGTCTTGTTCCCCCAAACATAATTCCCAGTCTAATCATGAGGAAAACACTAGGCAAATCCCAGCTGAGGGATATTCTACAAAATATCTGACCAGTATTCCTCAAAACTGTCACAGTAATAAAAAACAAGGGAAGTGTGAAAAAATATCATAGCCAAGAGGAGCCCAGGAGAAAATGACTGCTAAATATAACATGAAATCCTTTATGGAACCCTGGGACAGTAAGAAGCTATCAGGTTAAAGTCAATGAAATATGAATAAAGTATAGACATTTTTTAATTTTATTTTTTATTTAATTTTTTTTAAAGAGAGGATTCTTGCTCTGTTGCATAGACCTCCTAGTCCCAAGAGATACCTGCCTCAACCTCTCAAAGTGTTGGGATTACAGCCCTGAGCCACAGCATGCAGCCTGAATTTTAGTTAATAATAACAAATCAATTTTAGTTTCTTAATTATAATAAGAATACCTTACTAATGCAAACTGTTAATGAAAGGGAAAATTGAGTGTTAGATATATGGGAATGTTACATACTATCTTTGCATTTTTTCTGTAAATCTATAACTGTTACTAAATAAAATGTTTATAAAATGTGCATGTGAACATATTGAAGTAAAAAATAAAGGAACTTATATGTTTCTGCTGGTGTTAGTAGAATTATCACAACACATAATGTTGGCTTTTATATTATTACCCCCCACTGCCTGACACCCCCAAACCCCTCACTTCCACAGAAAAATCACTAGGGACTTTTTAAACTGGACATCTGTAATTTGCTGCTAATAAAAGAAAACGATTCAATAATAAGCAAATTAAGTTTGTTTGAAGACAAGGTATATTTACAGTAGCACAGAAAATGCACAGCTGAGAAGAGTCTTAAAGGTGTAATGTATTTGAACAACCAACAGGCAGTTATAACACAGCAAAGGATGTAACAACCAGTAGCAAGACAGAAATGAGAGATGGGAATGCAGTATTTTTCTTCTTGGAATTTTATTTATTTTATTTAATTTTAATTTTAATTTTATTTCTGAGTCAGGCTTTCTGTCACCCAGTCTGGAATGCAGTGGTGCAATTGTAGCTCACTGCCACCCCAAATTCCTGGGCAAAAGTGATCCTCCTGACTTAGCCTCCCAAGTAGCGCAGCACACTGAGATGGAAGTAGTAATTTTACAAAAGCAAAACATACCGCTTTCTTATTACCATAAGAGAAGTTGTTTGATAATCTAAAAGTGATGAGAAATCATGGAGGATGGTTTGTAGCAGGAATACTTGTTCTGAATAACTTGGAGGGAAAGTGTGTGTGTGTATATGTGTGTGTGTTTGTTGGTTTTTGTGAGGTAGGGGAGACTATTTTTGTGATTCAGTCAACTCCAATTATTGCCACAATGCACTTTCCTTCAGAACTGCCTAACCAGTATGGCACAGTAGGAAAAGCTACAGATGTGCTAAGATAATGCATGTCAATTCCTTCCACTCTTATGGTCATAGAAAGGCCTGGACTTCCAGGTAAGTCTCCCTTGTCCCAAGCATCCTCTTCTTTGACTCAACTGATACATACAAAGGCCATAATTTCTATGTATGCCCCCTATGGAAAGGCTGAGGAAGGTCTTTTGGGAACACCAGTCACTCAGAACAAGAAGGCTGGTAGTCTGAACATGTTTTGTAATAGTTTAACGCTGAGGAACAACAGTCCTTTGAGACAATTAATGTTTTATCAGTTAATGGAAGACTTGAGTCTTGCAAAGGACATATAATGTGAAAACGGACAGCAATATTGAGATTTTATCAGATATTTGCTAATTATATCTCAAGCTCAAGACAAATTTCAATTCATATAGTTATGATATAATGTTTGTTATTAATACAAATAAAAGGAATGAAATAATTTTTTCTTTAGTCTTATATAGCCTAACCTAGCTTTGTATTATACTACAACTGATTGAGTCAAATTAGAATCTACACCAAAAAGTTCTTATTTTGGGATAAAACATAGTAGATACAATAAGGTGTCTCTCTCTCTCTCTCTCTCATGTGTCTCCCTCTGTGTGTGTGTGTGTGTGTGTGTGTGTGTGTGTGTGTGTGTGTGTTATTCTCCAGCCTAGCTGTCTAGCTGTTCCTTAACCAAATATGCTGTGCTATATATCCACATGGTTTTGGGCACCTTGCTCTTCTCATCTAGGTTAAACATCCAATACCTGGAAATAAGTACCAAATAACTCAAAAATTGGGATTAGCTGTGCAGCTCATATTTCAGGGACATAATAAAATGCATTCTATGAAGTTCAGATTAACCAAAAAGATTACCCAGTGGTTCCTGGATTCTGAAGTAAACATACAATAGGCTAGACAGAAATTGTCAGCCTGTCATTATAATACTGGCTGTTAACAACCACAATTAAGGCAGACTGCATATCAATTATTATTTGTCTGGAACATCAACTTCCCTAAGCATAAAAGGAAGTGAGGCAGCCTGCATTGCTGTCGCCTCTCTTCAGCTAATCAGTACTGTTTTTAATGGCTTCATCTGCCCAAGATCAATTGTCTAATAGGAACAGTGCTCTGTCAGTTAATAAGGTGAGGAACTGCAGAATGTGATTATGTCTGGCTCCAAAATACTGCTTCAAACACACTAAAGCAATCATGTGAATAGACCAAGGCAGCACTTTTTGTCTAATTCTTGGGCAAACATAGTTGTAGTAACATTTATGGAACAAAAAAAGAAAAAAAGTTTGAGAAAGAAAAAAATGGAAGATTTAAAGACAAACACAAGACCACACACACCCTCTGGAAACCTCAGTTAAGGAAATAAAGGAGCCAGCAGCATTGTAAAGTGGTATTTAAGGAGAATTACCATAATGAATGTTGATGCAATGATAAAACCTATTTTCCAAAAAAGTTTTGTGCAAAAATAAACTTATGTGGTTGTCCTGATTGGAACATAAACTATGCTCATTTTCCAGTCACAAAATGCAACTCAATGAAGAAATGGGCACTGGGGATATTTATTTGTACTCAATTGGCTTTTAGCATCTATTATCAGATTTATATAACACCTCTGATTTGAGTACATGTGCTAAATAATAGACTGCCTAGTAAACACTTATCTGAAAATATAGTTTATGATATACTTTTTAAGCAGATATAAGACTGGGGTCATGGAATAAACCCAAACAAATAGAGACGAATGTTAGAAAGAAGTCATTATCTTGAGAGGTCATATAGTGTAGTGGTTATGCACTTGGGTTCGGGAGCCATACTCCCTGGATTTAAATCCCAACCTCACCACTTACAGGTTTGCATAACTAGGACAACTTTACTTTTCTGTGCCTCAGTTTTCCTTATCAGTAAAATGGGGATTGTAATCACAGGAATGTTATGAAGATTGAATGAGTGTGTCAGGTAAATAGAGCACAACCTGGCACAAAGTAACCCTTATAGAAATGTTAGAGATTACTGAGATTATTCTAAAAATAGTTAATCTTGATCAGCTAGTTGAACAGATGCTTGTAGATAATTTCTGAACCAACAGTTCCCAGCATGTACCCTCTCTATAGTTTATTGACATTGCAAGAAGAGTCTGATTGACTGTACAAATATTATACCTTGAAATGCACCAATCCTCTAAAACCATGGTTTTCAAAATGTTATACTCAGATCAGCAGTGTCAGAATTATTTGAGAATTTAGAAATGCAGATTATCAAGCACCCTATCCCCCACCCCAGGTCTGACTGAATTAAAAATTTTGAGAGTGGAGTTCAGCTATGTGTTGGGGGCGGGGGGAGAGGGGGCGGGGGTGAGTGAAGGGGCAATGCAATTTTAAATCTTGGAATTATACTTCTTACACAACAAACCTAACATTTGTTAAAAATAAACACATCTAAGATTTACTTATTTCAATTCCAATAGAAATCTAAGCATAGAGCTATCCAATGACATATCTGTCTTTCTTCATAACCATTTAGATGTCTGTTTTAGAGAGCAGGTTCTTGCCACTGAGATCACCTAGGCTGAACTCTCAGCTCTATTGTTTTAAATTTATAATTGATACATAATAATTGTACAAAATTATGGAGTACAGTGTGATATAAAAAGTATGCATACATTGTATAACAACCAAATCATGGTAGTTAGCATACTCATAATTTTAAACATTGATCATTTTTTTGTGGTGACAAAAATTCAAAATCATTTCTTCTGGCTATTTTGAAATATACAGTACATTTCCTACTGTATAACAGAACACCAGAATTTATTCTTCCTGTTTAAATGTAACTTTGTTACCATTGACCAATCTCTCCCATTCCCCCCACCCCACCACCCTCCCCAGTCTCTGGTTGCCACTATTCTCTAATCTCTACTTCTATGAGATCAACATTTTTATATTTCATTTATGAGTGAGGTTTGTGCAGTGTTTTTCTTTCTATGCCTGGCTTATTTCACCTAACACAATGTCCTCTAGGTCTAACTGATTTCCTTCTGTTTTATGGCCAAATAGTATTCTATTATATAAAGAGAGACCACATTTTCTTTATCCATTCATCTACAGATGGACACTGAGGTTGATTCCATATCTTGGCTATTATGAATAGCATTGATGTGAACACGAGTGCAGGCATCACTTCAAAATATTGATTTCATTTCCTTTAGATGTATATCCAGTAGTGGGATAACTGATTATGTGGTGGTTCTATTTTCAGTTTTTGGAGGAACCTTCTGTTTTCCATAATGGCTATACTAACATACATCCCATCAAAAGTGGGTAAGTTCCTCTTTCTCCACATCCTCATTAGCATTTGTTATTTTTTTGTCTTTTTGATAATACCCATTCTAACCAGGATGAGGTGATATCTCACTGTAATTTCATCTACATTTTTTGTAGTGATATTGAGCATATTTTTATGTGTTTGTTGGCCATTTGAATGTCTGCTTTTGAAAAATATCTATTCAGATCTTTTGTCCAATTTTTAATTTTATTTTTTACTCTTTAGTTTTTTGAGTTTCTTATATATTCTGGATATTAACCTCTTGTCAGATACATACTTTGAAAATACTTTTCATCATTGTGTAGGTTGCCTCTTTATTGATTGTTGTATTTGCTGTGCAGGGGCTTTTTGGTTTGATGTAATCCCACTTGTCTTTTTTTTTTTTTTTTTTGCTTTCGTTGCCTATGTTTTTTCTGTCTTATTTGAAAAAATGTGTGCCTAATCCAATCTCATGAGATGTTTTCCCTGTTTTCTTCTAGTGGTTTTATACTTTTGAGTCTTACATTTAAGTCTTTCATCAATTTTCAGTTGATTTTTTTTTAATGTGGTGAGAGGTAGGAGGCTAGTTTCATTCTTCTGCATGTAAATATCCAGTTTTCCCAGGACCATTTATTTAACAGACTGTTACTTCCCTAATGTATTTTCTTGGTGCACTTATTAAAAATCAATTGGCCATAAATGCATGAATTCATTTCCATTGGTCTGTGTCTGATTTTATGCCACTACCATGCTGTTTGGTACTATAGATTTACTGTATAGTTTGAAGTCAGGTATTGTGATGCCTCCAGCTTCGTTATTTTTCCTTAAGATTGCTTTGGCTCTCTGAGTCTTTTGCATTTCATATAAATTTTAAGACTTTTTTTCTATTTTTGTGAAAACTGTCATAAGTATGTTGATAGAGATTGTAGACTGCTTTGAATAATATGATCATTTTACAACAAATTGTGTTTAAAAAGCCTACCCAGTGATGCTAATGGCTAAGGGCTCTGAACTTCAAAGAATCTAATAAACCCTAAAACTCCAGATGTGTTCCTCATTACGAAGAATAATGTTTAAACTACTTAAAACATAAAATTCTTATTGAATGGATAATATAATTGTTCAAAATAACAGGAATTCATCCCTATGTTCATGTCACATATTTTAAGATTCTTTTTTAAAAATTCAAATCTACTAATTAAAACACCTAGCTATAGTTAGAAAATGTTTTTTAAAATAAATAATAAATTCTAAAGAAATAAGACAATAGTGTGAATCAAAACCTTTTTTTTTCTACTTTGAGATCTTGCATAAAAGTGTCATAGATCATACATTGGTTTAAAGAATCCTAGAACCCAGCAGTTCCTTTACTGGTTAATTATTAACTATTAATTATATAATTAATTGTTAAACTCTGGCTTTAGTTTTCTCCACTTTCATGAAAACATGTAGTATTCCTGTTATAATGGTACAGTATAGTATGCAAATGCTTATGACACTATGAAATCTATTGACTTTATCTGGTCTGCAGAATTGCTTTATTTAACCAGAATGGTGTTTCAAAAATCAGGAAAAATTCTCATAAAAATTACAAATTCCAGTTTCTCTTGAAACTATGAGGTCTTACAATATTGGACCTGCATCACCACCAATCATCTGTCCTCTAAGACCAAGTAGTAGCCACTACTCTCTTGGGTTCAGAGCTTGATGGCCCCTAGCTCAGCTGAGCTCACTCTTCTCACCTGCCTGGGCACTGCAGGCATCTGATTTTGGACCTCATTCTAAAACAAGTCTGGCAAGAGATCTCCTCAGTAAATGCCAGAGCTCTTCCAAGGCCATCTATTTTTCCCATTTATCCATTGGTAAAATGTTTAAATTTATCACAATATAATTTTTCCAATGGTTTCTTGGAGTACAGGGTGGGGTAATGTGTTGGTAAATTTTTAAATCTAGATACTGTACTATCTTCATTCCCTTCACATGTATGGTCAACCAGTGAAGCTATTATGTTTTTGTTCATTGCTTTGGGCCGAGCAGAAAAGAAGGAATTTGGCATACAATGGAAATCTGTTATTGGAGTCAATATCAACTGTGAAAGTTAGTGTTCTGAATGTGAAAACCTAGATTTGACCACTTCAAAGTTAGAATTTTAAAAATTAGGTCATAAAAAATAAGTCAAATCCAAATGTGTTAAATATAATGTATGGAATAGGCTGTTACCACAATATTTTTTCAAACAAGAATTACTTGCTAGAAATAGCAGTTTAGTTATGTCTGGAAACTTTGGTTTTAATACTAGTCCAGCTGTGAGTGGCTTTGTGGATTTGAGCTAGTCATTTAACCTCTCAGGTCCTTAGGGTACTTTTCTACAAAATGAGGAGGCTGGGCTCAGGTACCTTCCAGCTCTCAAAGTCTATTCTATCATTCTAGGATGCTGGGGGCAGACAATTCATTTCAGTTTTTTGTATAAATGACATCCAGTGTCATGAAATAATGTGTCAAGAGCAGCAGCAGGGTCTTTCTATCTTGAATTTGGTTTGAAGCCAGCAGATAGGGTTGCTTGAATTCATTTTCTTTCTTTGGTGAGGGGATAGGTTTGATGACCTAATGGGCCTTTTCCATCTCTTGTATCTTTGATGAGGCTACTAGGCCTCTGAGTTGGGAACTGCAAAGAGTTACCGTGGTGAATTCTCCTTTGTAGTGATTTTCTCTTTTTGATCATGTTTGATATTTTTGCAATTGTGCTTTGATTCAGATTATATCCACTACATAGCTCAGTGTGCTAGTGAGCTGAGACTTTGCTAAGATATAGACGCACAAGTATAGAAATTAAAAATGACAAGCTAAAGTATTGCTGCATGCTGTTTATATATATTATTTGAAGTAGTTGGTTGTAGGTCAGTGAAGTTCCATAATGGTTATATGGGCTTCAACAAAAAAATAGTCATATATATTTTTCTGTAGTTTACTAGAAATGACAACAATATCTCTTTCCCTTCTGTTTTTATCTTTTCTTTTTTTTTTTTTTTTCTCTTTTTCCCTTAACAATTCCTGAAGAGCATATTTCATTCAGTCCCTTCAGGAAAATAAAATGAATATTTCACGAAAATGGACTCTAGCTTTAAGATAATTTTGATTGCATGCAAAATTAAAAATATATTTATACTTTTTTCCAGGAAACACAAGTTCAGGAAAGAAAAACCAAATTTTTTACATATCTTACCATTAAAAATAATCTTCTACAGCATTCCAAACAGTGAGGAATAGAAAAATCCTATGAAGATAGATAATTACCCACAATATAGAGTAAAGCCACTAAGCAGAAAAAGAATTTTCATAGATAGTAAACAGTTTCATTGCTGTCTACTAATTCTGAAATTATGTGTGTGTGTGTATATATATCTGTGTGTGTGTATATATATATGCATACACATACATACACATAAAAACTGACTTATCTATCTACAAATTATTACCAAATTCACTATCTAAAGCTGAGCTCTCGATAGGGCTTTCAATTCTGTAAGTAATCTGGAAAAACACTAAATTTCTTTTTATATTTTGGAGCCATCCCCAAAACCAACTTCAATTCATAGGAGCTGAAATTCAAAGAATAAGACAGGACACAAAAGTAAAAGCTCCAAACAAGAGAAGAAAGATGAAAAATTTGCAACTATTCTCCAAAATGAATTGAAATTATTTTAAAAACTTAAGAATTAAATGTCAAATATGAAACAATAGGAATTTTTCTTTTATCAACATTCTTTTAACATTAAGAATGATAGGAACACCAAATTTCTATGAATTAAGTTTATTGTTCAGAAAGCATGATAAATATATTAATAGTAAATTAATTAAACAAAGGTCTTGAATCCAATTATAGTTGCGAATATTTGTCAAACTTTTTCTTCATAAAATTGCTATTTAAAGTTCAAATAGAAACACAATAAAATCTTGAAATTCTCTCTCAAGTAATTTCAATGCATAATATAGTTAAATAAAAAGTAATTTTAGTATTAAGTCTTTAGTTAGAAGTAATCTTAGCCAATACCAAGATTGTGAGACTGATAAACACACTCCTCCATACCATGCCAGTTAACAAACTGTTGAAGTTATGATTTATTACCGTTTTGAAAAAAAAATGCTTTTATTTTTAAATACATATTTTGGGGATACAAGGGCAGGTTTCTTACATGTATTCATAGTGGTGGAGTCTGGGCTTTTAGTGTTCGCATCCCCCTAGTAGTGACCATTGTACCCAATAAGTAATTCTTCACCCCTAACCCCCCTCCCACTCCCTTACCTGTGGTAGTCTTCAGTGTCCGTTATTCCACTCTCTATATCCACATGTACCAATGGTTTAGTCCCAAGTTTTAAGTGAGAATATGGAGTATTTGGTATCTGTGTAACTTTACAAAGGATAATGGTCTCCAGTTCCATCCATGTGGCTGCAAAATACTTTTTTTTTTTAATAGCTGAGTTGTATTCAATGGTATACACATACCATGTTGTCTTTATCCATAGATTAAATATTGACTCTCATTGTTCTTGTTTTAAAACAGAGGTCTTTTATTGAAAAACAATATTTCTATTCTTGGAAAAGCATGAAGGCTAGAATCAGATTCGCGAGAAAATAAAAGTAGTCTAGGGAAAGTTAACGTTTACATTAGGCAAAGAAGATATGTTTGACAAAGATATTTTCCACTGAGTCACTCTCCCTATCCATTTTTCTAAATTCAAGTCATGGCCAATAAACAGAAGTTCCTATTCCCATGGGTATTCTAGTTCTTACTGTTACTTTTTTATTCACAGTTTTTCATGACATTCCATGGCAAAGAATCTGTTTTTCTTTTTTTAACAAAGGTGTACATCAAAATAATTCTTTGCATTGATAGAAACAGTTCATGAGAATGTAATCAATAATCTTTATTTGACACCAAACCAATCACATTGCCCAGCAGTGAAAAAGAAGTTTCTTCAAGAGTAATAAGGGACTACATTATACTATACTTTTAAAATTCAAGTTATTTCTAAATTTTTATGGCATTAGATGAGCTAAAAGCATGTCCAATTAAATTAATATAGTCAAAACACATTTTGAATAAACTATTGTATAGGAGATGAGAATCCAAACAATTTGGCTAATTTTAAAATTCTCCTTAGGAATTGAATGATGATGAAGAAGAAATTCAACTCTGTAATAGAGTCAAGTGTCATTAAATAAACATCTGGGAATATATTTAAAAATCTTGAATCAAACATTTAAAAACTAATAATATAAATAGATAAAATGAAAAGAAGTAATGAAATCAGAGATAATTGGTCTTGAGATTAAAAAACATCAGAAATGAAGATTAAACTATAAGGTATCTATAAACATTAGATTTGAAAGTAAATTCAATAAAGCGTACAGAATTAAAATGAGAAAACTATCATGAAAATAAAAATAAAACAAGAACTAAGTAAATGTGGTCAAAAGAAAAAATGATTAAAATAAGACAAGTAGAAAAGATCCAAATTAACCACAATTAGAGACTTTGAAAAAGGAAAAACAAAATAATATAAGAGAAGTAATATGTAAAACTATTATCTAAGAAAATTTTCTGTATATAAAATGGGAAGTAAGTTTAATGAAATGGGCATATTTGTATTCTATGCTGCATAATAAATTAGCTTGAATTCTGCAACTTTAAGTTATCATCTCATAATTGCTACAGATCATGATTCTGGACATGTCTTAGTGAGTCTTCAGCTCAGTGTCTCAGAAGGCTGCAAAGTATCAGCTGAGCTGTATTCTCTTCTGAAGGTTTGGCTAGGAGGGAAGTGCTGTTGGCAGAATTCATTTACTTGCAGCTGTATTGCTGAATGCCCCAGCTTCTTCATTGATATCAGTCTGAGACCACTGTCATGTCACAGAGCCCACACATGGTTTTCTGCTACCTGACATTTCCATTGATATTTCACAACACGGCAGTTTGCTTCCTTAAATATCAAAGGAAAGTAAGAAGAAATTTGCTAGGACGACGCAGTCATATAACATAACAAAATTGTGGAAGTGACATGCGTTTGCTAAATTCCATTGGTTAGAAGAAAGTCACAGTTCCCTTCCATAGTCAAGGAGATATAATTACATATGAGTATAAATATCAGAAGGCAGGGATCATTCATAGTCATCTTATGGTCTCTGTTACATAAGCCAATCAAGTTTAAAAGATTCAACCAGCAACAAACTGAAACAAGTTGAAAATCCCCGTTTTACTTTGCCTTTGTAATTTAGTGTCTCCGTAAGATAATGCTATTCAAACAATTGTAGAGTATAAATAAATCAAGATAAAACATGAAGCAAATTAAAAAATAAATTAAACTGTAAAAAGAAAATACATTGAAATTAAAAACCAAATTAGCAATAAAAATTCTCAATAAAAATTTTACAAAATAATTTTTAAAAAGAAAGAAAAAACAAACTAAATATCAGCACATTGGAATATATTGGTTAATAGTTTTTTTATCTTATTTCTAGTTATAACCAAAACTTCTGTCTTCTCTGTATCATATTCTCTACTTTCAAATATTTTGTTAATACTTAATCTGTAAATATGTATTAATTATTTGCTATTAATTACCATATACCAGGCACTGTAGTAGGCATGCCTTCATGTCTTCAAGTCTTAACAATATAATATTGTTATAAGTTGGAACCCTCAATTTTTAACTGGAAGTACATTCCACACTTACAAATAAGCACAAATACAAATTCTGGAGAAGCAATCTAATACTTTGCTCTTTGTTTCCATTATACTCATACTCTTTGCCTCATTTGGTGACGTTGATACTTGTTTCCTCTTTGCCTCCCCCATACTGCATTTTCTCATGACTTGACTCCCCTTATTCATACTAGAATATCTGCTTCTAAATAACCTTCTATCTCTGCTCTCTGCTCTGGATTTGCCATATATCTAGAGCCACAGAAGAGAAATTTCTCCATCTCGAATCACATGAGATCTTACTAGATGGACAAGCATCCCCGCTTGTCAATATGGGGGAAAGAAGATTAATTTCAGCCTGAGCACCAAACAGCGCAGCTCAGAAACATCTCCAATATATTTCTTTCTGCTTCAATCAATGTCACCTTCATTATCATCTCCCCCATCATCATCATCAATACCATTGAACATTTGTCATGTAGCTCCAAATATTCAGGATAAATTGAATGCTAAACACTTTGAGTACATTAAATTAAGTCAGATAATTATCTCTTGAAATTTTATTATCACCACTTTAGAACAGCTGAACAACCCCAGTTTCATGGAGGTTAAATGACTTGTCCAATATCTAGTTAAGGCCAGAGCTAAAATTCAAGTAACAGTTAACCACCTCACTCAACTGCCTCCAGTTACCAATGTTTATTGAGTGTTTAGGGTGTATCACAACTTAAAACTTCATTTCTTTCAATATTTAGTTATAACATTCTACTGCAAGTTAGATACAGTTAAAGTTTGCCACATAGGTTATTGACTTAAGAACCTTAACTTCATTTTAGAACAAAGCTGATTTCTCAAAACTTTATAGTAATCATTTCATTCATAAAAGTTAAAGAGTTATAGGGTTGTAGATAACAAAGGCACATAAAATCTCTTTGCCAGCTTTATTGAAAATAGACTAAATCTATATATAAAACCTCAAAATCCATGATTATGAAAACTGAGACTATTATTAAAAGGAGCTGCTTGTCTGTAATGAGAGGAGACTGCAAAGTGGGCAAAATAATTCAAAGATGTACACAAGTTAATGTTATAAACTAAACCAAATCTCTTTGATCTCCAAAATATAAAGAGCAAAAATGAAGACTTATTAAACTCAGTGAAAGATCTCAGTAAACAATAAGATGAGAATGGACTCCATGTCATATACATTCAACATGGATGAGTCACATTATATGGACTGTTCATCTCCAACCTGCTACACTCCTGGATAAAGTAAGGGTTACTCCAGAACTAACTTTGAAATAACTCAAGGTTTTACTTCCAAGAAAAATTTTCTAGTCCTTCAAAAGGAAAAAAAAAAAAGTATCAGAATAAGTCATACATGACAACTAAGTCTAACAATTACCAACATGACAGTTAATAAGAAGGTTTTTGGAAACACAAAAGCTACGTCTGTTCATCATGTACACACACACACACACACACACACACACAAAGAACTCAATGCATTCAATACTTTATGATTCATTGGTAGAGTAAGATCCCATTTTTAAATTGATTTCAGTAGACTATGCATTTTATAAACCATATACTATATCATTGCCAAATCACTAGCTATGTATATAGTTGTGCTATTAGGAGTAAGAGGCTGATATAAAAAGCAGAGATAGGCCAAACAGAAAAGGAGTATGGATCAGAGAAGACATACAGAAGTGGGCAAACAAATTAATGTGTACTCATTTGATGTCCCTAAGGCCTGGAAGAGGGTAAGGAATAAGGGTTCTTGTAGATATTGCATGCCAAGATAAATGATGAACATCAGGGTGGCAAGGCTTTTGTGTGGTCTTTGGTAATTGAACAGTGTGTTAAATATGCTATATAGTATATCCTATATACTAATACACTACATACAGTATATACTAATATTCTATGCATATACTATATAATATATACTCTATATAGTATATTTAAGGTTCTCATTAAGTTCTGAAAGCCAGAAAAGGTAAAATTATAAATGAAATTATTTAATAATTGGGCTTGTGGCAAAATCTGATTTGGGAACCTCCTTCCCAAGCCCTCCTTCATAGGTAGATGGTTGTCTACTTCTCTGTATCCTTTAACAGAATGTAATTAGATGATGAAAATATCTTTTTTTCACTTTATATATAACCTGGCAAATAAATAATCATTCAATAAATGTTTACTTGTGAATAAGATTACGACAACAGATGGTTACTGTCATAATATGGGTTTGCTATAGAACATCAGATTCTATATACAAATACTCAAGTTCAGTAAACTACATCTGAACATTTATGAGGCTG
Source organism: Colobus angolensis palliatus (assembly GCF_000951035.1). Classification (NCBI taxonomy): domain Eukaryota; kingdom Metazoa; phylum Chordata; class Mammalia; order Primates; family Cercopithecidae; genus Colobus; species Colobus angolensis. The sequence goes on along the minus strand of NW_012114710.1, from coordinate 19,007,847 downwards.
CCCATATGCAGAAGCATAGAATAGAATACACCCTCCCTGTGCATTCTGGCTTAGAATAGTGAAGCCCAGGAGAGCTGAGCTATGCATATCTATCTCTTCTTTCAGATTCTCTAATAAATTAGGTTATTCTTCCTTCTTTAGGAAGAAATGGAGATTGGTAGAAAGCTAAACCACAAGTGTTCTCACTAAAGTCCCTCCTCCATGGGAATATGATATAAGGAAAATGGAGGACTTCCTCTAATTTTTACCACTAGGTGTTGACACAAAGCCAAAGCATAACGTGAGATTCACATGTATGCTTTTACTTCTTTCTACCAAATTCTTCTTTTAAAACTTTTATTTTAAGTTCAGCGGTACAAGTGCAGATTTGTTACATAGGTAAATTTGTGTCATGGGGGTTTATTGTACTGTAGGTTATTTCATCATCCAGGTATTAAGCTTAATACCCATCAGTTATTTTTTCCTGTTCTACTCCCTCCTTCCAAACTCCTCCCTCCGATAGGCCCCAGTGTGTGTTGTTCCCTTCTATGTGTCCATGGGTTCTCATCATTTAGCTCCCACTAATACATGAGAATATGCAGTATTTGGTTTTCTGAGTGTTAGTTTGCTAAGGATAATGGCCTCCAGCTCCATCTATATCCCTGCAAAGAACATGATTTCACTTAATTCTATCATGCATTGAATGGAACAAATTGAAGAAAGCATAAGGTACATGCATGATGTGACTTAAAAGAGAGGTATATTTATTTCAATTCCAATGTAGCAAATTGCTGAAAGGAATACAACATTACTGAAACAAAGGTAAGGCCGGGCGCGGTGGCTCAAGCCTGTAATCCCAGCACTTTGGGAGGCCGAGACGGGCGGATCACAAGGTCAGGAGATCGAGACCATCCTGGCTAACACGGTGAAACCCCGTTTCTACTAAAAAATACAAAAAAACTAGCCGGGCGAGGTGGCGGGCGCCTGTAGTCCCAGCTACTCGGGAGGCTGAGGCAGGAGAATGGCGTGAACCCGGGAGGCGGAGCTTGCAGTGAGCTGAGATCCGGCCACTGCACTCCAGCCGGGGCGTCAGAGCGAGACTCTGTCTCAAAAAAAAAAAAAGAAAAAAAAAAAGGTAAATTATCATCAGGGTTAGCCCAACATCTGTCCACAGAGGGAAAACTTAGCTACCCTTTTAAAACTTCTAACATTTCTCAAAAGAAGACATTCATACAGCCAACAGACACATGAAAAAATGCTCATCATCACTGGCCATCAGAGAAATGCAAATCAAAACCACAATGAGATGCCATCTCACACCATTTAGAATGGCAATCATTAAAAAGTCAGGAAACAACAGGTGCTGGAGAGGATGTGGAGAAATAGGGACACTTTTACACTGTTGGTGGGATTGTAAACTAGTTCAACCATTATGGAAAACAGTATGGCGATTCCTCAAGGATCTAGAACTAGATGTACCATATGACCCAGCCATCCCATTACTGGGTATATACCCAAAGGATTATAAATCATGCTGCTATAAAGACACATGCACACGTATGTTTATTGCGGCACTATTCACAATAGCAAAGACTTGGAATCAACCCAAATCTCCATCAGCGACAGACTGGATTAAGAAAATGTGGCACATATACACCATGGAATACTATGCAGCCATAAAAAAGGATGAGTTTGAGTCCTTTGTAGGGACATGGATGCAGCTGGAAACCATCATTCTCAGCAAACTATCGCAAGAACAGAAAACCAAACACCACATGTTCTCACTCATAGGTGGGAACTGAACAATGAGATTACTTGGACTCGGGAAGGGGAACATCACACACTGGGGCCTATCATGGGGAGGAGGGAGGGGGGAGGGATTGCATTGGGAGTTATACCTGATGTAAATGACGAGTTGATGGGTGCAGCACACCAACATGGCACAAGTATATATATGTAACAAACCTGCACGTTATGCACATGTACCCTAGAACTTAAAGTATAATAATAATAATAATAATAATAATAAAACTTCTAAACAAAATATAGCATAAAGCCTTACATATATTAGAGGTACAAAACATTTATTGGCTGTCTAATGAACGGACTCCATAATGACTTAAGAGACTAAGAAGCTATTGCCCTTAGTAGTGCCAATATATATATTGTTTGTAAGTTTATATGTCAAAAACAGGGATACATCACTAAGCACTAATCACTATGATTAATACAAGATCCCTCCATGGGGCAAAAAGTAATTAAATGTTATAGTATATGCAAAAAATAATTCCTGTGAATTTTAATATCAGTACAATTTAATTTCTTACCATCCATACACATATTTTCACTTCTCATAAAACTAGGAAAAATTACACATTATAGAAATAATTGCAATATTTTAAACATTTGTTTCTCAAATAACTCATACATTGGTAGTCAAGACATCACACAACATGGAAACATATACAAATACCAACATACACATTCAAAATCATGGTAACCATCTTTAACCATAAATACAGTAAAAGACATTAAAACACTTGCAGTAAAGGACAGAATGAAGTACAGACTCTAGCATGTCTCATCAAAATGCTACAAATGGCATTTAATTCATGTTTCAGGCCCACAGAGCTCTACGAGGATATTTATCCTGGACACAGTAACTGATATCCTGCATACCTTTGTGACAGCATGCACTGTGGCTCTGTTATACATCTGTATCATGTAAATATGTGCCCAGAATTTGTTCATTCTATTTTTGTTTTCATGAGGACCTAGAATGGTCCAGACCAGTATACCTCCTTATTGTTGTTTCAGACGTCAGAGTTGGTGCAACATGTCCAGCATATGAGTATTTGAAATTTCACATGCTATGCATCTGTAATTGATAACTGAAGGGGAACATGTGAAATGCAAAATTTCGTTAAAAGTTAAGCTTCCACAGCTGTTTTTTGTCATCTTTTGTACAGGGATAAAAATCACACATATTTTACATTGATAATATCATAAATACCATGAAGTTTCAAAGATACAAATAGTCAACATACAAAATCACACATAAAATTTATAATGAAATAACTCCCTTACAACATATAAAATTGATAAAAGGATTGAACATATACCGAAAGGTAAGTGAACATGTGGTACATTGTTTTTCATAAAGGAGTATAATCATATTATCTTCCCAATTTACATATTAAATTCACTTAAAATGAAGCAAAATTGAATTTTACTTTAGCATTATCTTGCTACTCCTCTTGATTTGAGGGAAAAAATCATATGTATAACTAAATTTAGAGTCCCCATAGGATAGTTAAAAGTAATCTTTCCTCCTCAAAACTTTCAAAGAGAACTTCCTGTAGCAACCATAGACTTGAAAATGTTTTACCTTATTTTATTTATTGAAAAACTCTGCCGTGATAAACCACAGTCATGTCATAAAATGGCTATAAAACTAGGTTTTTTGTTGTTGGTGGTGGGGGTGTTTCTAATCAATAAAATGAAAATTACAGAAGCAAGAAAAATAGGAATATAGAAATAAAGAATAGAAGAAAGAGAGCATAGGAAGAAGAGAAGGGATAGAGGGAGGAAGATGTAAAGAAAAATAAGAAGGAAACAATTTTTTGAGGCACCTTCATCAGTCATTGTTTGTTTACTTGTATATTTTCAACTTTTATTTTAGATTCAGGCCACATGTTCAGGTTTGTTATGTGGATATACTGCACGGGATGCCGGATTTGTGGTATGATTGATCCCATCACCCAGATAGTAAGCATAGTACCCAATTGTTAGTTTTTTCAACACTTGCTCTCCCCTCTTCCTCCTCCCTCCATTATTCTCCAGTGTCTATTACTCCCATCTTTATGCCCATGAGTACCGATTGTTTAGCTCCCGCTTATAAGTGAGAACATGTGATATTTGGTTTTCTGTTTCTGGGCTAATTTGCTTAGGATAATGGCCTCCAGTTGCATCGATGTTGCTGCAAAGGACATGATTTTATTCTTTTTTATGGCAGTGCAATATTCCATAAAGTATACGTACCACATGTTCTTTAATCAGTTCACCATTGACAAGCACCTAGATTGATTCCATGTCAATGTTATCGTGAATAGTGATGTCATGAACATACAAGTGCCTGAACATACACTGTGAACATACAAGTGTAAGGAATATACACTGTGAACATACGAGTGTCTTTTTGGAGAACAATGTATTTTCTTTTGAATATACATCCAGTAATGGGATTGCTGGGTTGAAAGCTAGTTCTAAGTTCTTTAAGAAATCCAAGAGAAAAATTTAATTCAAGGCAGGAAAGAAAAGATCTTATATTATTATTTAAGATCATTTATTTCTTTCATTTTTTTCAATATTTTTATTTCAATATTTTCCTATTATAAATTATCATTGGAAAATAAAATAACTATTATTCACAATCATATATTTTATTAGTAATATCAAAATTAGGACATTCCTACAAGTCATTATCATTTTATCATTTACCAATTAAATTACAACTTATCTAATATTAATGGCTGCTCTGTTTTCAAACTCTCTACATAAACCATTAATGCAACCACTAAAACTGAAATGATAAAAGCCAGGAAATGTAAGTAATAACTGTATTACTTTAAAAAATATTTTATTAAAGCTGGAACCATGTCAACAGCTTACAATAATTGAAAAAAGTTTTATAACTTTATTTTTTAAAATAAAAGCTTTAATATATTTTGAAACCATTTACTTACATTTATTAATTTGCCTAGAATTTTAGCTATGTATGGATGACTGTATTTTCCCAAACTGGCTGTAAGAGTGACCCTTTACAATGTGTCCTAAATCCTGTTACTATATAGTGAAGAAGCCCAAGCAGCCTGCAGATAGGTCCTGTGAATGGTAACCACTGAGGGAACAGAGGCAGACTGCTCTAAGCCCAGCCCAAACTGAAATTAATTGATCAAAATAAATGATCGTTATTTCAAGGCACTAAGAATAAGCAGGGTTAGTTAAGTAGAAATAGAGAACTAGAACTTCATTATACTCAAATGCTTTAGCCTAAAACACAGTTAAATACATTTCTCAACCTGACTAGGAAACAAAATGGGCTTTGAGCAATAATAAAGTTCTGGAGAACCAGAAGAAAAATACATTACTATCAGTGGGATCAGCAAAGAGGGTGACTGTTAGAATTTTAGTATTAAAAAAGAACAGACATAACGGCAGAAGTGAGAAAAGACCCAGAACAGAAAGAATCATGAATAGCATTTGTAACATTTTGAACTTTATTTTCTAAGCTATAAAATATACTTAAGGATTAGGTATGATAAATCATGAAGCTGAATGAAAATGACAACGAGACATATAGATCAAAGTTAAAGGCAATACCAAAGATCTAGATGAGAAGTAAAGACAACCTAGAGAAAGCAATCATATAATATGAGGAGTAACAGGTTGTACAGTGTAAAAATGGGTAAGAGTTTGAGGAGCAGAGTGGAGAATCACTACCCTATGTCTAGCTTGAGTGACCATTTGCATTGTGATTGTCATTAACCAGAAGAATAAAATGGAGGAGGAGCGCAGTCGGAAAGAAAATACAGATGTGGCATCCCTAATCCAAAAATTCAAAATCTGAAGTGCTCCAAAATCTGATGAGTGCTGACATGATGCCACAGGTGGAAAATTCTACATCTGATCTCATGTGACATGTCACAGTCAAAATGCAGATGCACAACACACAGATTATTCAGCATCCTCAAGGAAAAAAATGCCTTCCCAGACCACTGCATCTGCAATATATCTTTTCCATGCCTGCCAATATTTTCCCACAAAGGGTAATAAAATGATCCATGTGTCGAAGTGCCAATGGCAGGTGTCCCACCATGTCCCATGTGGCGCCAAGACTTATGCAAGTTTTTTCACTATGTTTGTTTTGCTTATTCTCTGCTCTGTGATATAAAGGTGCTATTGAAAAATGTCAAAAAGTTCTACAAATACCCCTATAAGTAACAATGATAAGAAAAAGAGAAAGCATTTATGTTTATGCACAGAAAGTCAAGCTGTTGGAGAAACTAGACAGTGGTTTAAGTGTGAAACATCTTATAGAGGAGTATGGTGTTGGAATAACCACCATGTATAACATGAAATAATAGAAGAATAAACTATTAGAGTTCTGAGTTGAGAGTGATCATAAGTTAATTTAAAAATAGGAAAATATTACATAAAGCTAAAAATGAAGATCTTCATCGTGTATTGAAAATGTGGATCCATCAGCGTCACAGTGAACACATGCCACTTAGTGATATGCTGGTCATTAAACAAAAGTTCTATCACAACGAACTTAAAATTTAAGGGAACTGTGAATATGAAACAGGCTGATTGCAGAAATTTAAGAAACTACACAACCTTAAATTGTTAACAACTTATAATGATAAAGTATCTGCTGATCATGAAGCTGTGGTGAAATTCTTTGACAACATTGCCAGAGTCATCCCTGGTGATATTCTGATGCCAGAACAAGTTTATAGCATGATGAAACATCACTACTTTGACCTTATTGCCCCAGAAAGACACTGACTATGGCTGATGAGAGAGCCCCTACAAGGGGCTTATACCAAGGATGGAATAACTGTCCTGGGATGTGCTAATGCATCAAGTGTGCGTAAAGTGTAAACTTGCTGTAATAGGCAAGAACTTGCATCCTTGCTGTCTTAAAAAAAAAGTGTCTCTTACCAGTCCATTACTATGCTAATGAAAAGCCATGGGTCACCAGAAACATCTTTTCTGACTGGTTTCACAAACACTTTGTACCAGCAGCTTGGTTCATGCTCCCTGCAGGTAAGTTGAACAGGATGACAACTGCAATATTGTGTAATTCCTTGGCAAATGTTCTGCTCATCCTTCAGCTGAAATTCTCATCAAAAATAACTGTTATGTCATGTACCTTCCCCCAAATGTGACTTTATTAACAGTCATATGATGAGGGTATACTTTGATCAATGAGCAGTAAATATAAAAACACTTCATTGAACAGCATCCTAGCAGCAGTGAATAAAGGAATGGGCATGGACATTTTTCAAAAGGAGTTTAGCCTGATGCATGCAATATTGCTATTGTCAAAGGTTGGAACAGTTTCTAAAGACACAGTTAGTTATACATGCATGCCTGGCACAACCTCCAACCTGTTACTGTGACCAGTGATAATGATAAACAAAGTGATGACTCTAAAGGGTTCTGTGTGTCAACTGAGAAAAAAAAATGATGTCTGATCTCCTTATATATGTAAAAAATATATACCATCAGAGTCCATCAGTAGGCTGGAAGAAGTGGATATAAGAAGATTTTAAAATCAATAATGAGGATGTAGTTGTTCATTAATTGGCCATTGGTGAAATAGGCAAAATGGTTCTGATTCGAGGTGATTGTGATAATAGTGTCAATGAAGATGATGTTGCTAACATTGCAGAAAAAGTGCCTGTAGACCACATTTACTTTTTTAAAAAAACAAAAATAGTCGGCAGACTACAACGAATCATATTTGAAGTATTGAGGTAAAAGAATTGTGAACCTACATTTTAATATCAGTTAAATTATCACTAAAAAATGAGGTCTTACAAAACAGTATTTTCTGTCAGATTGAGATAATTTGACACATGTCTCTCTTAAATTGATATATCCATATTATCAGAACAGATTATAAATATTAATAATAATATAAAATTTAGGGAAATAAAGACTTTGACCTGTGTATTAAAAGATCATAAACATTAATAGGATGATCAAGAATAATGCATATTCTAATATCACTAGATTTCCAAGTGAAGAAAATTCTTTGGGCATCTGAGCAAAATGGTCAAATTATTCAAAAAAAAATTTATTAGTCTCAGATTCTCCATAGCAAAATTTAATGCTAGCACATATTTAAGAAATATCTAGAAGTCTTCGGAAAGAAACAGTCAATATTAGACTATCTGGAACTCAGTCTAACATTTTTCAATAATAAAAAAAAAAACACTTTTGAAGACTCAATAACTGAGAATACATTTTCAAGGTATTCTTTGTTTGTTTGTTTGTTTGTTTGTTTGAGACAGAGTCTCGCTCTGTCACCCAGGCTGGAGTGCAGTGGCCGGATCTCAGCTCCCTGCAAGCTCCGCCTCCTGGGTTTATGCCATTCTCCTGCCTCAGCCTCCCGAGTAGCTGGGACTACAGGCGCCCGCCACCTCGCCCGGCTAGTTTTTTGTATTTTTTTTTTTTTTAGTAGAGACAGGGTTTTACGGTGTTAGCCACGATGGTCTCGATCTCCTGACCTCGTTATCCGCCCGTCTCGGCCTCCCAAAGTGCTGGGATTACAGGCTTGAGCCACCGCACCCGGCCCATTTTCAAGGTATTCAGAGAGACTTTTAGAAAATAAAATTCATACTGATTTTTATTTATTCTATTGAAATAGTGTCTTCCTGCCAATTACATATTCAGTTGTTTGCTGTTAGGACAGAGATATAACTGGTTTTCATATATTAATCTTATATTCATTTTTTGAGTAAGAAGACTTAATATTATGAATACATTGTTTCCAAATGAATCTATAGTCTCAAAAAAAAACCACTGTAATCTGAAAAAAAAAGTTTGTTGAATTTAACAAGAATATTTAAAAATACATGTGGAAGAATAAGGGGCAAGTACAGCCACAATGTTTCTGAAGGACAGGTGACTTGCCCTAAACAGATAAAAGGACTTATTGTGAAGCCACAGTGATAGCAATAGCAATTGGTACTGTGCAATACTGAACAAGGGTATATATATATATATACACATATATATATACACACACATATATATGTGTGTGTATATGTATATGTGTATATATATGTGTGTATATATGTGTGTGTATGTGTGTGTGTGTGTGTATATATATATTATATATATGAAATAGGGAACTTAGAAGAGGACCCACATAGGTATGGGACTTTTATATGTAAAAAAGGCAGCATGTCGCATCAGTGTGAAAGGGGTGATAATAAATGGAGCTGCAAAAATATTCGCTATGAGAATTATTAAATCGGAAAAGACTCAACAAATTACCTATGTAGATTAGGGATTTATATATTCTTTTTAAAACATTTAAAAATTCTTAAGGAAAATATATAGTAAATATATTTTAATCATTGTAATAGAGAAAGTTTTGGGTTTGTTGTTGTTATAGTTATTGGTTGTCTTGCTCTGTCACCCAGGCTGGAGTGCAGTGTCACGATCTTGGCACACTGCAACCTCCAACTCCCGGGTTCCCGTGAGTTTTCTGCCTCAGCCTCCCGAATAGCTGGGATTACAGGCATGTGACACCATGCCTGGCTAATTTTTGTATTTTTGTAGAGGTGGGGTTTTACCATGTTGGCCAGGCTGGTCTCGAACTCCTGGCCTCAAGTGATCCACCCACCTCTGCTTCCCAAAGTGTTGGGATTACAGGTGTGAGCCACTCCACTCAGTTGAAAAATATTTAAACAAGGAGCAAAAGCATGACCATACAATAAAGTGTTATTGTATGTTTAACAATACTTTTAAAAACTTTTCTCTCAGCTCTGGGTAAAACTTTTTCTATACCTTCATGGGAACCTCCTGTGACTGAGAGGATAGTGCCCTGTGAGACCACCTAAGAGAATGGTAATAGAAATCATCCCAATGGTGCTCATTCTTCCCAGAAGGAGGACAACTGAGATTAGAATCCTGGGATCTGGGTAATGTACCAATTATTTAGGAAAAGCAAGCAGAATACTGGTGAGAAGACAGTGTAAGGGAAGAGGTATGTGATGCACCACTTAGAATGGGATCAGAATGTAAGAACATTATGTAGCAGCTCCTAATGTTCTGTAACTCCTCCTCAGCTCCTAACTCCTCCAAAGTTGTGTAACTGGCTCGCTATCTGGTAACAGATGGGTTATACTAGACATATTTCATCATGCAGAAATAATATATTTTTTCCTTATTCCATTAATCAGTTACTATCTGCCATAATACTCCTCTAACACCCAGGAATTCCATAGTGAACAGAATGGAAAAAGTAAATGCTCACATGAAATTTACATTCTATTAAAGAGTCAGATAACCTAAAAGAAAAAATAATTTACAAAATTTATACTTACAGTAATGCCTACAAGAATTTTCTTTTATTTTATATAGTTTAATTTTCTCCGTACTGGTACAGTTAAGAAGAATTTCAGACTGAGAATAAATGTCAACTGTGTATTTGGATCTTCTTTCCTTGCTCTCCCTTACTCCATCAGCATGGATTGTCATGGTCTTCCACCCATCATTATATTAAACTCAGCAACCCACTTCACAGAGAAATTCATAAGAGAATGAATGGCTAAAGGGAAAACCGTATCGCCATTATCTCTGAAAGTTTCATATAAAATGACTAAAGCAATCATTATTCAAAAGCTGCTGGCCTTATAGAAAAGTAAAATGGTTTGTGGAAAATCCAGTCTTGGAAGCAAGGAGGGGACTTCCCTTGAGAGCTCATGATGCTATCTTCAGTGTAAGGATGCACTCTGAGCAGCACCCTGTACACAGTACTTTTTCGCATTGACAAAATACTCAGTTCTGAGAACGGAAAGAGACTACTTGCCCTACATAGCTTTGAAAACCTAAAACTCAAGCCTTTAAATTTCTGCTGTAGTCAAATGCCTTTGGTACAAATGTGGTTTTAGTACTTACTTAGTATTATGGCCTGAACTTTTCTTTGTAGTTTTAATTCTGATCCCTAGGCATTTTCCTTAAAGTTTTGGAATCACAGCTATTTATACTATTTATATAAAAGAACGTTTATTTTATTTGACACTTTGATGTGTTATTAGTAGGAAGGATTCTTGAGACTACATTCTCAGTATTTCAAGAAGCAAATGTTCTAAATTTGTACAATGTCAGCATGAAATTATAATATTAAAAGAGAAGTAATAGACCATCCCTAAAGACATTGTTAGTTGTATTGAAATAACTAGGTATTACTCATTTGAAGAAAGGAAAGAATGTCTTTTTGGTTTTGTATGAGATACTTACATTATATTGGCTGGAATATTTAAAACATGAATAATCAAGTAATTGCTAATTAAGATCAGATAACATTTTTGTATTATTAAGTTGGATAGCTAAAAACAATCTTATATCCAGTACCAGGACAGGATCAGAAAAATGGCATTCATATTCACTAGTGGGGAGAGTTGAAACCCCCAAAAATATAGGAAAATAAATTGCAAATCTGTGTGAAAAACCTAGAAATGTGCCCTTAAAATATCCTCTGAAATTTCCAACTAGAATTGCTACAAACATATCTTAACTTGTATATTATTTACAAGAAGAAATCTGGAAATTAATTCATTATTCACCCAGTAAATATTTTTTGAGTTTCTGCCATGAGTCAGAGATATATAGGCAGACCCTGAGATATATAGCAGTAAACAAAAAAAATGATGCTCCTAGTCTCTAGAAACTGACAAACAAAGTTGTGGGTGCAGGGAGGGGAGAACAGGAAAAGAAACAACAAAAAATGGTATATGTGATGCTATCGGCACTATAAAAAAGGGTGCTCCTCTACACAGAGTGGTCAGAAAAGATACCACGGATAAAACGGTGTTGGAGAAGAATTCTGAACAAGGTTGCAGGCTTCTCCCTTTGGGCAGCAGTGAGAATAGCTGTGCTGTTTTGGTTTGATTGACAGTGAGGTAGCCCACATGCTCAACTAGTATTGAGACAAAACAATATCAAGTTTCCTATAGTCTGGCACAGTGGACAGTGGCTTTAGAAAGCAACCTCAAGAAGGAGTCAGAATCTCCATCTTACTGAGAATTGATGGGACTGATCACACATGACTTTCTTGAGGTTTTTGCAAATATTTGAGTATAGGGATGGTGGGGGGAAGGTGACCAATATGGGAAAGACATCATTTCAATGCCAGGACTGCAGTCTCTAATTTCAGTTTAAATGAGAGACATTTATTCCTGCCCCAGCCCCCAGCTGTTGCTGTGTGAACTGCTGACTTCTGTTGTAGCCAAAATGTCCTGTTATTCAACTTACCAGGAAAGTTAAAGACTACTTAGAATAACATAACATTGATAACAGATAGATTTAGTTATTCTGGAAGCCCATCAGTACAACAAATAGGCCCTAAACCTAATATCACCATACATATCCTAGTATCGACAATACACTTTTCAATATTGTTATATTGCTGTATACCTTTAAATGAGGGAATTTAACACATTTCATTGGTTGCTGGTTGCTTTTCTATTTCTTTTTTTCCTTCTCTACCCATTTATACAAATTATCCTTTCTAAAATATATTTGTTTTTAAATTTCAACTCCTTCTGAGGCATTATTTTTAGATTTGTTAAAAGGCATTATTTTGCTCTCTGTATAACTAATAAATACTTACACATGTGCAGTACACAAAATCTCAGAAACACACATCCCGAAAGTTCTAAAGTCAAGGATTTCAAAAACAAAATGAAAACACTGAAATACCAAATTTCAACAGATAGATGTATTGAATCCTGGTTATTACTCTGATTCAGTACAAGTAAATACCCTCTACAGGGGATATTAAAAGATAATGAAGAACTTTTGAAATCCCATATCTTGTGAAGTGTTATATTTTTACACTCAGAAAATTCACACTTTTTTTCTGAAATATTAGGAAAAAAACCCTTTCTCTCTTAGTAAGCCCTGCTAGCAAATTTCCTACCTGATGAACTGTTTGGAGAAATAAATCTCTAAAGTTTGGAAATGGAAAATTTAATCTGGTACACTGGCCCTTTTTCTAATAAAATACTGTATCCAACAGTCTCAAAATACTCCTTCTCCTGTCCCTCCCTGCACTGTGGTTCAAAAGCACATGGCCCCCTTTGAGTTTTCTAATAATCAAAAGCTAGATATAAAGGAAGAAAAAAGAAACAAGACTATTCTGCTGAATTTTTTAAATGAGCTTATGATTTTATAATATACTATTGATAAAAGAAGACTGTATTGTTGTTGTTATTTAAAATACAAAAAAGACCCTCTTTCCCTGCTGACTGTACAAAAAAAAGTCTCTCTGAAGCATCACACTCTTTTCTTGCTGACTGTACAAAGGAATATTTCTGAAGCATCACACAACCAGAAGGGTGCCATCTTAGCCACCTCAGTCAGCCACATGAGTTCGTCACCATCTGATTCTTTTTCCTCCTTCCTCAAGTTTTTCAAACAATGTCTGGGAATCAAAGTTAATCTAAATCCACACTCAAAATTACCATATATATATATATGTATATATATATATGGTGAGAAATGCGCTGTTCCCAACTCTGCAAGGATTCCTAAAAGGCAGAGTATAACCAGGTTACCATCTCTATAAAACTTCCCCTGCAGAGGGGAGCTTTCTTTCTACTTTTCACACCACAATGAAAGAGGAAGAAACAAAGTAACTGAGGACATGATTTCTAGTCATAAGATGTGAAGACATCCTATTATTTTCTCTCCTACTGAGCTTGGTAACAATCTGGATTGCTTTATTAGCTACTGTTATTCCAATAAAAGTAATTAAAACAATCACCCTGGCGAAACTTCCCTAACAAAAATATAAGCCGTACTTTGCATTTGCCTGTGAGTTAAAGAGCCTTTACTCATTCGGGCTCCTTAGATATTATTATTAGTTGGCTTATTTAAGTAACTATAAACTTACATTTTTAAATGCAGACTTATATTCTCTAATCAATATAAGTCATTAGATGGTATATATCTAAAAATACTTTCTTGAGATTTTAAAAGCCACACAAGTCATTTATGTCTATAAATGCAATTCTTTTTAAAATTGGAAAATATTGTTATACAATAAGATATTAATAAGCATAATCATCTCAATAATCTTAGAATTCACAAACAATTTATACAGCAATCCTATGGGAAAGACACAGTAGCACTGTTTTGTCTTTATTGTGAAAGTATGTGACCCCACAGGTAACAAAGGCCAAAATCAGTCTAAAACCCACATCTTCTTTGCCAAAACATCTTTCTTGAGACCTGTTAAATATCAAAAAATCTTATGAAGTACAATAATAAATTTTTCATTGAAGGGCTCTAAAAATGAGATTAAGTCTCATTTATTACTGGATTAAACTTAAAGTAGGGGTGGGGAGAGGTGGACAGGTAGGTATGAGGGTAAATTTCATGCGGCAACTTGACTGGGCTCAAGAATGCCCACATAGCTGGTAAAACATTATTTCTGGGTGTGTCTGTGATGGTGTTTCTGGAAAAGATTAGCACTGAAATCAACAGACTGAGTAAATAGCATCTGCCCCTCATCCGTGTGGGTGAGCATTATCCAATCTGTTCAGGGCTTGAATAGAACAAAAAGGGAGACAAAAGGTGAATTCACTCTTTGTTTGAGCTGTGATATCCATCTTCTTCAACCTTAGACCTCTGTGCTCCTAGTTTTCTAGCCACCAGACTAGTAATGAATTACATCACTGGAATTCCTGGTTCTTCAGCTTAGAGTCTGAATATTGTGGGACTTCTCAGCCTCCATAATTGCCTTCATCAGTTCCTATAATAAATATAACTCTATCTCTATTTATCTATACATCTATCTACCCATCTATCTATATCAGATTGGTTCCGTTTCTTTGAGGAGTTACAACCAATATGATGAAGGAAATTTTAAAAACTAGAGAAGCTTCCTTTCAGTCCAGAAAAAGAATATTTATTTTGACTATTTTCAAATAGAGCTGAAAAAAAGTAAGTCAGGTTGATAAAACACTCACAGAAGTCCAAAAACTAAACAACATCAAAATTCTTAAGTACAGAAAGAAGAGAATGTGTTTAAAATAGCACTTTATTCAAGAACACATTCTTTTTCTTCTGTACTTAAGAAGGAAATCCAAAAAATTATACAAGAAGTGAAGGGAAAAATATTCAAGAAATAGATAGCATAAAGAAAAAACAATCAAAACTTCAGGAAACAGTTGACACACTTACGGAAATGCAAAATGCTCTGGAAAGTCTGAGTAACAGAATTGAATAAGTAGAAGAAAGAAATTCAGAGCTCAAAGACAAGGTTGAATTAACCCAATCCAAAAAAGACAAATAAGAAAAGATGAACAAAGCCTCCAAGAAGTCTGGGATTATGTTAAACAACCAAACCTAAGAATAATTGGTGTTCTGAGGAAGAAGAGAGATCTAGATGTTTGGAAAACATTTTGTGGGGCATAACTGAGTAAAACTTCCCCAGCCTTTTCAGAGACCTAGACATCCAAATACAAGAAGCACAAAGAACAACTGGGAAATTCACTGCAAAAAGATCATTGCCTAGGCACATTGTCATCAAGTTATCTAAAATCAAGATGAAGAAAGAATCTTAGCAGCTATTGAGAGGTGAAGCTGGCTGGGCTTCTGGGTGAGGTGGGGACTTGGAGAACTTTTCTGTCTAACTAAAGGATTGCAAATGCAC
Organism: Colobus angolensis palliatus; assembly: GCF_000951035.1. NCBI lineage: Eukaryota > Metazoa > Chordata > Mammalia > Primates > Cercopithecidae > Colobus > Colobus angolensis. The sequence continues at coordinate 18,992,405 of NW_012114710.1, read as the reverse complement.
CAATCAGCACTCTGTATCTAGCTAAAGGTTTGCAAATGCACCAATCAGCATTCTGTATCTAGCTAATCAAGTGGGGACTTGGAGAACTTTTCTGTCTAGCTAAAGGATTGTAAATGCAATCAGCACTCTGTGTCTAGCTAAAGGTCTAAAAACAGACCAATCAGTCATCTGTGAAACGGAACAATGAGCACTCTGTAAAATGGACCAATCAGCAGGGTGTGGGTGGGGCCAAATAAGGGACTAAAGGCTGGCCGCCAGAGTCAGCAACAGCAACTCACTTAGGTCCCCTTCCATGCTGTGGAAGCTTTGTTCTTTTGCCCTTCACAATAAATCTTGCTGCTGCTCAATCTTCGGGTCCGCACCACCTTTATGAGCTGTAACACTCACCACAAAGGTCTGCAGCTTCACTCCTGAAGCCAGCAAGACCACAAGCCCACCAAGAGAAAGGAACAACTCTGGATGTGCCACCTCTATGAGCTGTAACACTCACCGTGAAGGTCTACAGCTTCACTCCTGAAGCCAGAGAGAACACAAACCCACCAGAAGGAAGAAACTCCGACACATCTGAACATCTGAAGGAACAAACTCTGGAAACACACTCTTTAAGAACTGTAACACTTACTTCAAGGGTCCGCAGCTTCATTCTTGAAGTCAGCAAGACCCAAAACCCACCAGTCCAGACACATTTTGGTGACCCAGATGGGACCATCACCTATTATCAAGTGGTGAGACTATCACCTATCACTGAGTGGTGAGTACCATCAGACCCCTTTCACTTGCTATTCTGTCCTATTTTTCCTTAGAATTCAGGGGCTAAATACCAGGCACCTGTCAGCCAATTAAAAGTGACTAGAGCTGACACCAAACTAAAGACATGGGTGTCAGGCTTTCTGGGAAAGGGCTAACAACCATCGACTCTTCAGAGTTGGGAGCATTGGTTTGCCTGGAACCAGCTTCCACTTTTCCTGTACTTCTGGGATGAGCCAAGGGTCAACAGAGAGGAAAGCCATTCAGCTCTGGGGTCTCAACAAGTTGGTTGATCCTGCGGAAATGAGCAGAACTCTCAAAGTCATGTCACCCAAGCAAGACTCGCCCATCTATCCTACCTATCCTGACCCTTGCCTCCTGGGTCCTAATGCCTGTCAGACAAACTTTCTTCCACCTCTCTTCTCCAAGGCTAGTCCCGCTTCTAAAAATCACTCTCTGGTGCTTTTCTAGTTTCTCCTATAAGAACGATTTCTAGTATAAACTCCAGGACTCTATTCCCTTCTTTAGGCACATGGGCTCACCAATCAGAAAGACATAATTTTTGACGAGAGCCCCATCATAGGGGGGACTATCTGGAATTTTAGGATTCCTCCACAGACTAACAGGCATAAAAAAGCTATTCCTAAAGCTAGGATATAGGGAGCCTCAGCAATTGTATCCTTCCTATTCATATAAGTGAGGACAAAAGGTGTCACTCTTCCAACCCTGGAGATTCCTTCTCTCCCTCAGGGTATGACCCTCTACTTCATTTTGGGGGTATAACATCTTTATAGGACATGAGAAAAGTCCTAATACTAACAGGAGAATACTTGGACTCTAACAAGTTTTTGAGAATGTGTTGGTAAGGACCACTAAATCTGGTTTTTCTCCATCCTCTTTGTGGTCTAGGAGGGCAGGCAAGGGTGTAGGTTTTCGAGAATGCATTAGTGAGGGCCACTAAATCTGACTTTCCTCGGTCCTCCTTGTGGTCTGGGAGGAAAACTAGTGTTTCTGCTGCTATGTCGGTGAGCACAACTATTCCGATCAGCAGGGTCCAGGGACCGTCACAGATTCTTGGGCAGAAGTTGTTTTTGCTGCTGCATCGGTGAGTGCAGCTATTCCAATCAGCAGGGTACAGGACTGTTGTGGATTCTTGGGCAGGGGAAGAAACAAAACAAACCAAAACTGCAGCTGGTTTTGTCTTTCAGATGGTAAACAGTCAAGCATCAACGGGCTCACCCTTGAAATGCATTCTAAGCCATTGGAGCAAATTTGACCAGTAAACCCTGAAAAAGAGGCAGCTCATTTTTTTCTGCACGATGGCCTGGCCTCAATATTCTCTCTCTGATGGGGAAAAATGGCCACCTGAGGGAAGTGCATATTACAATACTATCCTGCAGATTGACCTTTTCTGTAAGAGGGAAGGCAAATGTAGTGAAATACTTTATGTCCAAGTTTTCTTTCCATTGAAGGAGAATACACAACTATACAAAACTTGCAACTTACATCCCACAGGAGGATCTTTCAGCTTACCCCCATATCCTAGCCTCCCTATAGCTCCCCTTCCTATTAATGATAATCCTCCTCTAATCTCCCCCACCCAGAAGGAAATAAGCAAAAAAATCTCCAAGGCACCACAAAAACCCCCAGGCTATTGGTTATGTCCCCTTCAAGCTGTAGGGAGAAGGGAATTTGGCCCAACCCAGGTACATGTTACCTTCTCCCTCTCTGTTTTAAAACAGATCAAGGCAGATCTGGAGAAGTTTTCAGATGATCCTGATAAGTGCATAGATTTCCTACAGGGTGTAGGGCAAACCTTCGATCTCGCTTGGAGAGATGTGATGCTATTGTTTGATCAAATCCTGGCTTTTAATGAAAAGGATGCGGCTTTGACTGCAGCCCAAGAGTTTGGAGATACCTAGTATCTTAGTCAAGTAAATGATAGAATGACAGCTGAAGAAAGGGACAGATTCCCTACCAGTCAGCTAGCTGTACCCAGGATGGATGCCCACTGGGACCTTGACTCAGATCATGGGGACTGGAGTCGTAAACGTCTTCTGACCTGTGTTCTAGAAGGACTAAGGAGAATTAGGAAAAAGCCCATGAATTATTCAATTATGTCCACCATAACTCAGGGAAAGGAAGAAATCCTTCTGCCTTCCTCAAGCAGCTACAGGCAGCCTTAAGAAAATATACTCCCCTGTCACCCAAATCACTCGAGGATCAGTTGATTCTAAAAGATAAGTTTATTACCGAATCAGCCACAGATATCAGGAGAGAGCTCCAAAAGCAAGCCCTAGGCCCTGAACAAAATCTGGAGGCATTGTTAAATTTGGCAAGCTTGGTGTTCTATAATAAGGACTAAGAGGAACAGGGCCAGAAGGAAAGGTGAGATCAGAGAAAGGCCACAGCCCTGGTCATGGACCTCAGACAAACAAACCTTGGTGGTTCAGAAAGGACAGAAAATGGAGCAGACCAATCACCCGGTAGGGCTTATTATCAGTGTGGTTGACAAGGACACTTTAAAAAAGATTGTCCAATGGGAAAGGCGCCCCTTCCTCCATGTCCACTATGCTGAGGCAATCAGTGGAAGGTGCACTGGCACAGAGGAGAAAGGTTCTCTGAGTCAGAAGCCCCCAACCAGATGATCCAGCCAGATTGAGGGTGTCTGGGGCAAGCGCCAGCTCATGTCATCACCCTCACTTGGACCCGGGTATGTTTAACCATTGAGGTTAAACAATTTCCTCCAGGAGGAAATTGACTTCCTCCTGGACACTGGCATGGCCTTCCGAGTGCTAATCTCCTGTCCTGGACGACTGTCCTCAAGGCACGTTATATCCGAGAATCCTGGGATAGCCTGTAATCAGGTATTTCTCCCACCTCCTCAGTTGTAATTGGGAGACTTTGCTCTTTTCACATGCCTTTCTTGTTACACCTGAAAGTCCCACACCCTTATGAGGGAGGGATATATTAGCCAAAGTTGGAGCTATTATCTACCTGAATATGGGGAAAAGTTACCCATTTGTTGTCCCCTACTTGAGGAGGGAATCAACCCTGAAGTCTGGGCATTGGAAGAACAATTCAGAAGGGCAAACAATGCCCACCCAGTCCAAATCAAGCTAAAAGACACCACTTTTCCTTATCAAAGGCAATATCTCTTAAGGCCTGAAGCTCATAAAGGATTACAGGATATTGTTAAAAATTTAAAAGCTTAAGGCTTAGTAAGGAAATGCAACAGTCCCTTCAACACCCAATTCTAGGAGTACAAAAATGGAACTGTCAGTGGAGAATAGTGCAAGATCTTAGACTCATCAATGAGGCAGTAATTCCTTTATATCCAATTATACCCAACCCCTATACCTTACTCTCTCAAATACCAGAGGAAGCAGAATGGTTCACTGTTCTGCACCTCAAGGATGCCTTCTTCTGTGTTTCCCTGCATTCTGACTCCCAGCTTCTCTTTGCCTTTGAGGATCCCAGAGACCACACATTCCAACTTATGTGGACGGTCTTGCCCGAAGGGTTTAGGGATATCCCTCCTGTGTTTGGTCAGGCACTGGTCCAAGATCTAGGCCACTTCTCAAGTCCAGGCACTCTAGTCCTTCAGTATGTGGATGATTTACTTTTGGCTACCAGTTCAGAAGCCTCTTGCCAGCAGACTACTGTAGATCTCTTGAACTTAATCAAGGGTACAAGGCATCTAGGTCGAAGGTCCAGTTTTGCCTACAGCAGGTCAAATACCTAGGCCTAATCTTAGTCAGAGGGACCAGGGCCCTTAGCAAGGAATGAATAGAGCCTATATTGGCTTATCCTCACCCTAAGACATTAAAACAGTTGTGGGGGTTCCTTGGAATCACTGGCTTTTGCTGACTATGGATCCCCAGATACAGCAAGATAGCAAGATAGCCAGGCCCCTGTATACTCTAATCAAGGAGACCCAGAGGGCAAATACTCATCTAGTAGAATGGGAACCAGGGGCAGAAACAGTGTTCAAAACCTTAAAGCAGGCCCTAGTACAAGCTCCAGTTTTAAGCCTTCCCACAGGACAAAACTTCTCTTTATACATCACAGAGAGAGCAGGGATAGCTCTTGAAGTCCTTACTCAGACTCGTGGGAAAATCCCATAACCAGTGGCTTCCCTAAGTAAGTAAACTGATGTAGTAGCAAAAGACTGGCCTCACTATTTATGGGTAGTTTCAGCGGTGACTGTCTTAGTGTCAGAGGCTATCAAAATAATACAAGGAAAGTATCTCACTGTCTGGACTACTCATGATGTAAATGGCATACCAGGTGCCAAAGGAAGTTTATGGCTATCAGACAACTGCCTGCTTAGATACCAGGTGCTACTCCTTGAAGGACCAGTGCTTCAAGTGCATACGTGTGCGGCCCTCAGCCCTGCCACTTTTCTCCCCGAGGATGGAGAGCTGGTCAGGCATGACTGCCAACAGGTTTTAGTCCAGATTTATGTCACCCAAGATGATCTCTTAGAAGTCTCCTTAGCTAATCCTGACCTTAACCTGTATACTGATGGAAGTTCATTTGTGGAGAATGGGATACAAAGGGCAGGTTATGCCATAGTTAGTGATATAACCATACTTGAAAGTAAGCCTCTTCCCCCAGGGACCAGCACCCAGTTAGGAGAACTAGTGGCACTTGCCCGAGTCTTAGAACTGCAAAAGGGAAAAAGAATAAATGTGTATACAGATAGCAAGTATGCTTTATCTAATCCTACATGCCCATGCTGCAATATGGAAAGAAAGGGAGTTCCTAACCTCTGGGGGAACTCCCATTAAACACCACAAGGAAACCATGGAGTTATTGCTTGCAGTGAAAAAACCAAGGAGGTTTCAGTCTTACACTGCCAACGCCATCAAAAGGGGAAGGAGAGGGGAGAACAGCAGCATAAGACCAGCAGAAAGGAAAGAGAGAAAGAGACAGAAAGAGAGACAGAGACAGAGAGAGGAAGAGAGAGACAAAGAGGGAGTCAGAGAAGGACAGACACAGAAAGTCAAAGAGAGAGAGGAAGAGACAGACAAAGTAGGAGATAGAAAGAGAGAGACAAAGAGGAAGTCAAAGAGAAAGAGAAATAATAAATAAAAAACAGTGTATCCTATTCCTTTAAAAGCCAGGGTAAATTTAAAACCTATAATTGATAATTGAAGGTCTTCTCTGTGACCCTATAACACTCCAATACCACCTTGTTGTCAGTGCAAACAAGGGCATAGCCTGAAAGCACTGAGGCCACTGACAACCCATAGCCTTCCTATCAAAAATCCTAAACCCAGCAGGTTTCCTAACAGGGGATATAAATCTTAATTACCATGCAAAGGTCCAACAAGACATAGGAAGAACTCCCTTCAGAACAGGATGATAGATGGTTCCTCCCAGACAATTAAGGAAAAAGACACAATGGTTATTCAGTAAGTGATAAGGACACTCTTGTATAAGCAGAGTTAAGAAAGTTGCCTAATAATTGGTCTGCTCAAACGTGCGAGTTGTTTGCATTCAGACAAACCTTAAAGTATGTACAGAATCAGGAAGCAGCCATCTATACCATTTCTAATATGGACTGAACAAGGTTTTGTCAATAGCAAAGAAAAATTAAAATCCCAAACTTAAGGGTTTTCAACTAAAGTTTGCTAAAAGTTAACAGTGTAACATGCATTATCCTACTACCAAACACTCTCTAAGGATTTCTCAGACAGTTTGCAAGAAATAACGAAATCTATCCTTACTCTACAATCACAAATAGACTCTTTGGCAGCAGTGACTCTCCAAAACCGCCAAGGCCTAGACCTCCTCACTGCTGAGAGAAGAGGACTTTGCATCTTCTTAGGAAAGAGTGTTACTTTTACACTAATCAGTCAGGGATAGTACGAGATGCCACCTGGTGTTCACAAGAAAAGGCTTCTGAAATCAGACAAAGCGTTTCAAACTCTTACACCAACCTCTGGAGTTGGGCAACATGGCTCCTACCCTTTCTAGGTCCTGTGGCAGCCATCTTGCTGTTACTTGCCTTTGGGCCCTGTATTTTTAACCTTCTGGTAAAATTTGTTTCCTCTAGAATTGAGGCCATCAAGCTACAGATGGTCTTACAAATGGAAACCCAAATAAGTTCAACTAACAACTTCTACCAAGGACCCCTGGACTGACCCACTGGCCCTTCCATTGGCCTAAAGAGTTCCCCTCTGGAGGACACTACAACTGCAGGGCCCCTTCTTTGCCCCTAACTAGCAAGAAGTAGCTAGAGTGCTCATCGACCAAATTCCCAACAGCAGTTGAAGTGTCCTGTTGAGTGGTTAAGTTGGCTGGCCTTCTGGGTTGGGTGGGAACTTGTCAAAGTATTCTGTCTAGCTAAAGGATTGTAAATCAGCACTCTGTGTGTAGCTAAAGGTTTAAAAACAGGACAATCAGCACTCTGTAAAACGGACCAATGAGCACTCTTTAAAATGGACGAATTAGCACTCTGTAAAACGGGCCAATCAGCAGGATATGGGCGGGGCCAAATAAGGGAATAAAAGCTGGCCACCTGAGCCAGCAGCAGCAACCCACTCAGGTCCCCTTTCACGCTGAGGAAGCTTTGTTCTTTCACTCTTCACAATAAATCTTGCTGCTGCTTACTCTTTGGGTTCACACCACCTTTATGAGCTGTAACACTCACCACAAAGGTCTGCTGCTTCACTGCTGAAGCCAGTGAGACCACAAGCCCACCGGGAGGAATGAACAATGCCGGATGCGCTGCCTCTATGAGCTGTAACACTCACTGTCAAAGACTGCAGCTTCACCCTTGAAGCCAACGAGACCACAAACCCACCAGAAGGAAGAAACTCTGGACACATCTGAACATCTGAAGGAACAAACTCCCGACACACCATCTTTAAGAACTGTAACACTCACTGTGAAGGTCCATGGCTTCATTCTTGAAGTCAGCAAGACCAAGAGCCCACCAATTCTGGATACAGTATGAGATGCAAGCACCAGCTAACCAATAAAGGAAAACCTATCAGATTAACAGCAAATTGATCAGCAGAAACCCTACAGGTTAGAAGGGATCAAAGCTGTATCTTCAGCCTCTTCAAATAAAACAATTATCAGACAAGAATTTTGTATCCAGTGAAACTAAGCCTAATATATGAAAGAAAAATACAGTCTTTTTCAGGCAAACAAATGCTGAAAAAATTCACCACTATAAAGCCACCACTAAGAGAACTGCTAGAAGGAGCTCTCTCAGAACAAATCCTGGAAACACATCAAAACAGAACCTCTCTTTAAGGCATAAATCTCACAGGACCTATAAGGCAAAAATAAAATTTGAAAAGCAAAAACAAACAAACAAAAAAAAAAA
>NW_012114710.1:18933352-18984263 GCF_000951035.1 Colobus angolensis palliatus | reverse complement strand
AAACAAAAAAAAAAAACAAAGTACACAGGCAACAAATAACATGACGAATGAAATGGTATTCACATCTCAATACTAACGTTGAATGTAAATGGCCTAAATGCTCCACTTAAAAGATACAGAACTGCAAAATGGGTAAGACTTCATCAACCAACTATCTGCTGCCTTCAAGAGACTCACTTAATGCATGAGAACTCACATAAAGTAAAGGGGTTAAAAAAGGCATTTCATGCAAATAGACACCAAAAGCGACCAGGGCTAGCTATTCTTATATCAGACAAAACAAGCTTTAAAACAACAGCAATTAAAAAAGACAAAGAGGGATATTATATAATGATAAAAAGCCTTGTCTAACAGGAAAATATCACAATCCTAAACATATATGCACTTAACACTGGAGGTCCCAAATTTAGTACCATAGGATACTACACAAATGAAAATTATTTATCTTCTTTTGTGTTATGTGCTGATAACTTATTAAAATGATTTTGGTACACAAACTATTCCAAACAAGATATCCTCAACTGCAAAAATATGTAAATGAACATAAATAGTTCCTCTTGCATACCACATTCAATTTATGTGAATCTGTATAAGCTACAAAATACGCATTAGCTTCACGTTACTCATTCATAGTATAGGTGTTTTTCTGGTTGTTGTTTTTGTTTTTTGTATTTGGGAAGACGAAGCCAGACCAAGTTGACTTTTTTTTTTTTTTTTTTTTTAAAGATCTTTCTAACTGACCAGGAAAAATAAAATATGTTTCTAATTGAAAATGAGAAAAATCGGGGGGCAATGGGGTTTGGAATATTGTCATATGGAGAGAGAAAATTATGAACAAAAGATCAGAGATAGAATAAGCTAACAAGATAATGTAACAAAACTACTTAATGAGTGACTAGGAGCCAATTTGCAATGGTGGAAATATTCTGTATCTGTGTTTTTCAGTTGCCATTGACTATATGTGGCTATTGAGAAATTCAAATTTAGTTACAGACACTGAATAAATTTTCAATTTTACTTAATTTTATCAATTATATTTTAGATGGGAAAGTTAACATTCTATTCAGCTATTACAAAATATTTAGATAGGCTTGCATCAACTTGGGTGTGGACATCCATGCTTTCAACTATATATTTCACAAAATCTAAATATAGATGAAAAGCTTCAGTGAAAATTTTGTACTTAATTTGAGATGTGTTGTAATTGTAAAATATGTAACAAATTTCAAAGACTTAATACTGTAAAACAAAAGAAAAAGTCATTTAATATTTGCATGTTTATGTTTAAATAAATATGCATTATGTTAAAATAAAATTATCTACATTAATTTTAACTATTTTTAACTATTTTTTTAATGTGCCTGCTACAAAATTTAAAACTTACAATGTGGCTTATGTTATATTCCTTTTGCATAGTGCTGACCTAGAGCATTTTCTTCTCTATGAAATGACATCTAACAGGCACTCACTTTCATAATCTTTCTCTTGCCTTCTTTTCTTTAGGATAAAAAATGTCCTGCCTTAGCTCTATGATCTCATCCTCTTATCTTCCTTTCATCTAGGCCAAAAAATCACTACTATGGTTGTAAAATTGTTTATTTGCCCTTCTTTCAAATGATTAATACCTGTAAATACCTATGTTTAGAAAAATTCATAGTTGAGCATCTTAACCTTTGAGATAGCCACATACTCTTTTGAGAATCAAAGAAAAGCTATGAATTTTATCTTAGTATAAGATACACAAATATACAAACCTTTATAGCACGTACAAAGCTCAATCCCTAAATGTTTGCGTGTAAGAAATAAAAAAATTATTCCTCGCTTTTCTAAATAATCTTAATTTTATTTTACAACCTCATACCTCTCAAATATCAAAAACTTTAACTCAGCTATCTCAGTATTCTTTCTTCTCACCATTTCTGTTACACTGGCATTCTAGAGGGACAAATAAAATGCCAAGTTGTTGGAACAGATGTGTTTTATCCTCAGTGTTATCTGTTACAAAGGTATTTTCTAAGATGCCTGTGTATGTATCCACACCCCAGGTATCAGTCAACTAATCAATGCTGTGTTGTTCCAGGTTGCTATCTGCAAAGCCCCTTTTAGGCTGCACTCTGAGTCTGTTTTCCCTCAGTTAACTCTGTGACATTTATAGTCACTACAGCTTTCTGAAGCATATATGCCATCCAGGGCTCTAAGAAATTCTGTGTAACTGTCTGTAGTCTTTTGCTACCTAGGCACATTACACTTTTTTTTTTTTTTTAATTTTCATACATCTGTAATATCACTGTCCACTACATAACTGTATTCAAATTCTGACTTCACTACTTACTAGCTATGTGACTTTGGACACATTAATTACCTTCTTTGTCCAAGTTTACTCATCCTTATAAGAGAGTAACAATAGTAGAGGCCTCATAAGCTGCTTCTGAGGATTTAGAGAGTTAAAAACTTATAAAGCTTATGGAGCTGTGTCCTATACATTGTAAACGCTCAGTAACTTAGCTGTCACATTTTGGTTACTAGATTCTGCTAAATTACATAGAGTAATAAGTGATTTTTGAGTGTTTGAGATTTCTGAGGAAAAATATTTGTTTGTTTAATCCCAGTTTAAGAGGTATAGCATAGACTTATCTATGATATATAGAATAAAAATTAATTCTGCCTGTGATAATGTTATGTCATGACAAATGTGATCAGCTAATATCTCACTCATGCGATGTCTTAGTGCATTTATTGTTGCTATAACAGGATATTGAGGTAAGGTAAGTTACAAAGAAAAGAGGCTAATTTCATTTACAGTTCTTCAGGCTGGGATGTTCAAGGACAAGGCTCTGGTTTCTGTTGAGGGTTTTTGTGCTGCATTTTAACATGGTGGAGAAGGCCAACGGAGAAGTAAGCCCGTGCTAAGAGACAAAACCAGAGTAGTATACTCTTTATAAAAACCCATTCTTGTGGGAATTAATCCATTCCTATGAGAACTAGCATAGTCTCTCCTCAACAACTGACTCACTACCAGAAGAATGGTAGCAAGCCACTTGTGGGGAATCTGCCCCCATGGCGAAACACCTCCCACTAGACCCCACCTCCCAGCACCACCACACTGGGAGTCAAATTTCAACATTAGTTTTAATGGAGACATACACACACACACACACACACACACACACACATATAAAAAACACATCAGCAGCCACCATCCTACCTGATGTAATATAAGTCATAATAACAAGATTTATTATCTTTCATCTTCCTGTGGAAAATCTCTGTGGCTCTATTATCTGTTTTACCTTTTGTGTCAGCCACTATAGGTGACCTGACTAAACTTCTATTCCAGTCTCTTTATCCCTTGCCTAATTCCATTATAAGAATTTAAAAGCTAATAAATCACCAGTTTTCCTTTCAAGGAGAGAATAAGCCATGCAACACAGTACAGAACAGTAAGATGGAAGCAGGACTCCAGGTTCTGTTAGATTTTTCCACTTGAAAGAGAAACACTTGAAACGATTCAGAGTTAGCATCAATTCCATGACCTTAAGGAAGAAGACTTCTCGTTTCTCAAGAAACTTGTTCATGAATAAAATGAGGCATGGGCAGGAAAAACATTCCAAAAAGAAACATTAGCATGCACAGTTGACATGAGGCAGAAAAAAAATTATCAGGATAAAAGCAAAATCTTCCTATCCTCTAAATTCAAGAAAGGAAAAGACTGACTACCCTTTGGCTAAATTCCCATAGTGAGTTATAAACTACCAGATCTGGCCTTCAATCTGTCCTAATTCACCTGTAACCATGCAATTATTTCAATAACCACACCACTGAATGACAATCAATCTGCAACACTTTTCAACAACAGCCTCACTCCAGGGCTTACACTTCTGAAAGTTATTGAGCTACAGCCACATTCAGAAACCACACTTGCACATCTGACAGCCAGTTAGTTCCTAAACTTTTTTAGGAATTGTGGGGGGTACTTCCACGATAAATCATGTATCTATTTAGGAAAGGTTGTTGGCAGCTTGGATTATTGAGGTACTGGTGATGATGCAGAAAATTTGTCACATGTGATAGCTAGTTACAAAGTAAAATTAAAAGGACTTACAAATAAATTAGAGAAGTGACATGAGGGAGAGCAAGGTATGAGGAATAAATCCTTGTTCTTGAACTTCGGTGACAAAATGGAGTGTGAGCCATTCACCAAGTTTAGGGTCAACAGAAAAGAATCAGTTTCGGGGTGGTGAAAAATTAAGGATGCATTTTGAATATAATGAGCTTGAGGTGCCTTTGAGTATTTAAGAGAAGATTTCGAGGCGGTCATGGAATGCATGGGTCTGGAGTTCAAATAAGAGATATAGGCTAAGAGTATAAATGTAGAGTCTTCTATCTTGAGGAACTCCATACATTTCTGGATTTATAAAAAAGATGAATCTGTCAAGGAGCTAGAGAAAAGATAGAAGGAATTGTCAGGAGAAGGAGAAAAATACAGAGTTTGTTGTCATAGAAGCCAAATAAAGAATCTTTCAAGAAGAAATGATGTCAATGATGTTAAATGCTGCCGAGAGGTTATATAATGTGAGACCTGCAAAAATGGCCCAAAGAATAAGTGATCTGGAGGTCACTGGTTGTCTGAGCCAGAATTCTTCTGCTGAAGTGATATGAAAAGATGCCGGATTGGAGATAATTAAGTAAGAAGTGGGAGGTTATGAAATGGAAATGGGAAACACAAGGGTAACCAATCTTCTTCACACATTTCATTGCTAAGAACAAGAACTGTCTAGGGAGACAACTGAAAAAGGAAGTGGTTTTTTTGGATGAGGGTGTTTTGTTTCTAAGGAGAAACTGCCAGTGTATTAAAAAGCATTAAACTTGCATTTTCAATAAACTTTTTACATTTTCTTAACAATTCTCATATAAATAATTTTATATAGATTCCCAAAAGGCATACATTATAGACTCCAATTTAACCTGAAGCAGCTCATGTCCAAATAGAATTGTAATCAAAAAGTAGACAGTTCAATTTTTTGCATTTTAGTGTATTTTAAAGTTTTTTCACCCTAGAATTGTGGCTTCTACTTCTTAATGATCTTTAATTTCTTAATAAAGTTTTACTTTTATTTCTTAACTATTGAAGCTTCCATTAACAATTACATCATGAGAAGATCTCCACAGCAGGTGGCAACTGAATTTAAACACATTGTTTTCCATTAACTACCAGAAAAAAATATGTAAGTGAATTTTGAAAACATAGACTTGTTATTTTGCTTTATTTGTTTTTTCTTTAATTTTTCTTAATAGCATTGTTCATTGGTTGGATGGCTCTTCCGTGGAAATGTAATCTAGAGCAAGTCATTGCTTTTGAGGCAGAATATAACCTGAACACAGTTCAAAGGGCCATGTTATTGTAATGTCAGAAATCTAAAAGCTAGTATGTAGTAAAAGGAGAATCAATGAACAGATACAATTAGGTCCTGAAAAGAGAACAAAGCCTCAGTGTTTGTTTCCATAACTAACTGTGAAGAAAGGGCCACTAAAATATTAGGCACATATAAGGACTTAGCATCATAATTGCAGGGCCCACAGAAACGATCATGCAATGTAATGAATGAAAGAATCAATGAACACGGCTGACTAACCACGGAGTAGCATTAGTTCAACTAGAGGTCATTGTAATATGCACTTTTTGAATGCTTTGCCAAAGAATATATGAAGTTCTCCTCTGAGCAAACAACTATTCTACTGGCTTTGACCTAGCGTGCAAGACTAACAGAATACCAGGACTATAAGGAAAAAAAGATTTTATAACATTCTCAAGGCTTTCAGTCCTGTCAGAATTTTAAGAGAAAGTTGTATTACTTCCATTAAGGTTTCCCTATTGGACTGTCTGCCACTGTTACTAAACCTCAGGAACCTACCAACAGCACCTGTGCAACCAGGAGATCACAGCAGAAAGCCAGTTCATGTTTTAGATCTGGTACAAGTATGTCTAATTCCACAGAGCAGTGTGGATGCCTGGACTTTGTTGCCAATATTAAGTTATTTCTCCTCTTCTAAACTAATAATCAAACCAATAGTTAACACTTACTGAAATTTTACTAATAATATATACTACAAATTGACTGATTTCTTTCATTATATCATGTCATTTATCCTCCTAAAATAAAATATGAATCTGCTATTGTAATAATTCATTTTCCTATGAGGAGACTGAACTGCACAGTAATTAAGTATACTTTAAAGGTCACACAGAGAGAAATATCATAAAGCAGGGAGTTAAACTCACACAGTCTAACTCTAGTATATATATCTTAAATAACAAATTTAGAAGAAAATGTAGGCATGTTTATAGAAGAAACTATTTTAATATGTAACATTATCTTATAGCAATGATTTTCCAAAGTAAAGTAATATTATTTTTCTTTGCAAAGTTTTAATACTTAAGGCTTTATTCCATATATGTTATTGCATATTTATTCTTTACACTTTTACATTTTATTTTGATGAATTTATATAAATGTTTCCATTTTTGTATTCTATAAATAAAAACATATTTCTAATCATTTTTTTACTTCATCATTTATATCTGTAGTATTGGGTTTTATTCACTTAAATTTTATTGTTTAAAATGTGTTTATTGGGCCAGGCACAGAGGCTCATGCCTGTATTCCCAGCAGTTTGGGAGGCCAAGGCAGGCAGATCACCTGAGGTCAGGAGTTTGAGACCAGCCTGACCAACAAGGCAAAACTCCGTCTCTACTAAAAATACAAAAATTAGTCAGGCGTCATGGTGGGTGCCTATAATCCCAGCTCTTGGGAGGCTGAGGCAGGAGAATCGCTTGAACCCAGGAGGTGGAGGTTGTGGTGAGTCGAGATCGTGCCATTACATTCCAGCCTGGGGGACAGGGTGAGACTCTGTCCCAAAAAAAAAAAAAAAAAGTGTTTAACATATATTCAGTTACTCTTTAACATAATTTTTATGATAGGTTTTTTTCCAATATAGCGGACTAAAAGTCTTAAAAGACCTCTTCATAGTAATAAGAATAAAATAGAGCAAAAAATAAAAAAATAAAAACCTTTAAAAAGCATTGCTAAGCTGTAGAGAAATAAAATCTGCTGCGAATAAAAATTAAAATGGAAACGAGAGTAGGAGACTGAAGCTCTACTTATGTGTTTCCTGGGGGTACTTGTTGACTCCTGAAATCAATGGACTTGAACATTAAAAAGCCTAAGGCCCAGAAAACAAAGTCTTGAGCCTATTCAAAGAGTGAATCCAGAATGTAGACTCCCATATACAATCAGGACCCTTAGAGAAAGCAGGGAATAGAAAAATTGCTTTTGCTTAACAGCAAGGCAAGATAACATACTACCAGTGTGATTTAAACAACCCTAAACCAACAAATTTAATTTGTCCTGGATTCATAATTTGCTAGGGCACATGTGAGCTGCAAAAAAATAAATCTTTACTAGAGGGCACTGAGCTGCACATATAAATCGTTACCAAAGGGTAGCTGTGTGAAGACCCAGCTCCTAGTTCCAAATGAAGACTCCCACCACGTGGTAGAT
Source organism: Colobus angolensis palliatus (assembly GCF_000951035.1). Taxonomy (NCBI): domain Eukaryota; kingdom Metazoa; phylum Chordata; class Mammalia; order Primates; family Cercopithecidae; genus Colobus; species Colobus angolensis. The sequence goes on along the minus strand of NW_012114710.1, from coordinate 18,976,704 downwards.
GGCACAGATCATAAGAATGCTAATTGCTAGAAGTAGAAGCACACAGACACAGGCCCCCTGCATTCCCTGCAGGTTCAGAATCACCTGTGAGGACTCAGTACACAGGACACTGGTTGAAACAGTGCTTTACTCACAGAGAAAGAGATGCAGCAAAGCCAGCATTTGTAGCATGCATTGGTCTCCCATAGTCAGCGGGTCCCTTGCAATAGCTGAGGCATGGCAATGGACTCCATGTACCCGTCTCAGTGCAAAGACCCTGTTTTCTTCCCATAGGAGGCAGATATACTGATGTGGCTGGCCAGATACCCTATGACCACTTAAGCAATACAGGGAAGTTCACTGTGTACACAGAGCAGAGAAAATGTTTCTCCTAATAAGTAAGAAGAGCCTGAGGTGAAACGATGGACCAGCACCTTGCTTCCATATAAAGGAATGTCTTGGTCCAGGGTACTGATTGGGTAATCTTGAAGAGGGGCAACAGGTTAGGTGATGGCTGCTTCCCCCACAGGGGGGACGCATGCTAATGTATATATCCTAATATGTCCATAGGTAAAATCTTCCTCCCTGCAATGAGTTTATAACCCCAAATTACAAACCAGGAAAAAAGAAAAGCAGTATAAGCAAGAGTTAACAAATCAATAATCAGTATGGTTACAGCAACAGTAATTTCAGATATCAGTTTGTTAAAGAATACAAAATATATATGTCTAAAATGTTTTCAAAGTAAAACACACAAATAGAAACATGAACCAAGCATAAGATATATATCTACTCTTGACCTGCTACTGTCTATTCTGAGAGCAGAGTACAGAGTGATCATTTTAATATAATGTGTGAGATCTGGTGATGTCTCTGCATAATCCCTGTCATGGCCTCCATCTCACTCAGAACAAAGCTGAAGTCCTCACAACGGCCTGCATAGCCCTAAATGATCTGGCAGCAATTACCTCTCCCACCGTTTTTCCCTCCTCACATATATGCTCCAGTCATCCCTTTGCTTTCCTTGCACCAACTTTAGTAACCACATTGGCTAACACTTCCGCTTGGATCTTTCATCCAGATATCTACATCTTTACTTTCTCATACCTTTAACATCTTGTTCAAATTTCACTTTCTTAATGACACCTTCCCTGACCACTCTTTTCCAAATGACAACCATCTTCCCACCACAGCACTACCAATACCTTGCACTGTGCTCATGCTTTACTGTGTGTTTTCTTTTTTCATACAGTTCTCACCTTCAATTGATTCTGTATTTTTCCTATAGTTACGGCTTCTCTTGTCACACAATGTATCCAATGGGCAAGGATCTTGTTTTGCCTGTTTTTATTTTCCACTAAAGTATTCCAAGTGCCTACCAAGTACCTGGCACGAAGTAAACAAATCTGTGAATGAGCACTGACATAAAGATCAGGCCAATTTTAAAACTAATCACGTTTCTGAAACCCAAAAATACAATGAATCAAATTAAATCCTGATGGGTTAAATAGATTAGACAAAGCATAAGAGAAAATTACTGAACCAGAAGCATAATTCAGGTATAGTAAAATTAAAGAAATCACAAAGACTAGACAACAAGATGGGGGAAAATTCAGAGGTTTAAATATATGGAGAACAGAATGAAAGAGTTGAGGTTTAATAGAAGTTTCAGACAAGAGAATAGAGAAGGAAGATTGTGCTAAATGTAAAGCAGATAATGGTTGAGAATTTTTCAGAAACGACAAAAGATAGGGATCATTCCATTCAGGAAACCTAGTAAATCCTCAACAGAAAAGAATTTCATTCAGCCATATGGATATAAAGGCAGAAAAGACAAAAAAAAAAAAAAAAAAAGAAGAAGCTTTAAAAAGAGTCTAAAATGACCAGATTACCCATAAATAATGACAATGACATCTTAACAACAACAATGAAAGTTACTACGCAATACAAAATATCTTCAAAATATAGAGAAAGGATAAATTCTAAGAAAATCTTGTAATCCACTAGGGGAACTGAGACAGGAATAATTCATGGTGGTGGCAGGATAATGGAAAATTCCACGCAGCAGTTTTACATGACATGCAAAAAGGAACATGTTGAAACAGCTGTATAAGCTACGGACTGATAAGAACCTGAAAAACAGTGTGTGGGCCAAGCTGGCTAAGACTGACTGAACCCAACTTGGTGCTGGATTTGACCTAACTTTCACCTAGAACCTCATTATATGCTCATTAATATCCTAAATCACACACCCACCAGCTCCATGGCAGTTACAGGAACACTCATATTTGGTGTAAAACTGAGTTGCACCACACTTCTGAGAAATATTCACCTTTTTCTGGGAATCTTCATGAATGCTCCACACCTTGGTTACAGTGGCCCATAAAGGTAGAAGCCCCAAACTCCGTTGTGCAACTCTTTCTCTTGAGTACACCTGCACTCCCCTTTCTTGAGTATGTACTTTTCACTTTGCAAGAATGCCTATATTTTCACTATTTTGTGACTCATGCCTGAATTCCTTCTTGTGATGGTGTCAAGAGCCTGGACACTGGCCAGGGTCGAGGTACCATTGGCAATTGATGACCTCCCCTAACCCACTGGTATCAGGACTATCATTAAAAAACAAACAACCCCATCAAAAAGTGGGCAAAGGATATGAACAGACACTTCTCAAAAGAAAATATTTGTGCAGCCAACAGACACATGAAAAAATGCTCATCATCACTGGTCATCAGAGAAATGCAAATCAAAACCAAAAGGAGATACCGTCTCACACCAGTTAGAATGGTAATCATTAAAAAGTCAGGAAACAACAGGTGCCGGAGAGGATGTGGAGAAATAGGAACACTTTTACACTGTTGGTGGGACTGTAAACTAGTTCAACCATTGTGGAAAACAGTGTGGCGATTCCTAAAGGATCTAGAACTAGAAATGCCATTTGACCCAGCCATCCCATTACTGGGTATATACCCAAAGGATTATAAATCATGCTGCTATAAAGACACATGCACACGTATGTTGATTGTGGCACTATTCACAATACCAAAGACTTGGAAACAACCCAAATATCTATCAATAACAGACTGGATTAAGAAAATGTGGCACATATACACCATGGAATCCTATGCAGCCATAAAAAAGGATGAGTTCATGTCCTCTGTAGGGACACGGATGCAGCTGGAAATCATCATTCTCAGCAAACTATCACAAGAAGAGAAAACCAAACACCGCATGTTCTCACTCATAGGTGGGAATTGAACAATGAGATCACTTGGACAGAGGAAGGGGAACATCACACACTGGGGCCTGTCATGGGGTGGGGGAAGGGGGGAGGGAGAGCATTAGGTGATATACCTAATGTAAATGATGAATTAATGGGTGCAGCACACCAACATGGCACATGTATACATATGTAACAAACCTGCACATTGTGCACATGTACCCTAGAACATAAAGTATAATAAAAAAAACAAAAAGAAGTACAAACCTTCAACCAGAAAAAAAAGAAAGAATGTCAAATAAAGACATTTTCAGGAAAGTAAAAACTAAGAAAGTTTACCAATAAGAAAGGTTAAGAGTGTTTAAAGACAAAACTTATAGAGGAAAACATTTGCAAAGGAAGTTATGATAGTAAAAAAAATTATAGTAAACAAAAAATTGGTAAACCTCCACGGAAATCTTGAGATTTACAAGAGCCTTATACACTCATTGTATAAGATGATAACTACAATTTTGCAGGTAGGGGCTCATGACATAAGGTAGACTTAAATATTGGACAATTTAAGTCAAAGGAAAATTGTAGGAATTAAAGTATTCAAAGTCATTGCATTGCTTTGGAGGGATGTCAATTAACTTTAAATATTAACTGTGTTAATTTGAGCTTTCTGGAAGCAAAACCTAAAATATCAATTTTTATAAATTGATTTGAGGGAATACAATACTCTTAAAAGTTGTGTAACTTACAGTATGTATATTGTATTTTATCCTTTGTTATTTTTTTTAAAAAAGGATAAAAAACTAAAAAAAAAAACTTGTGCTGGCAATTAACATAGTACTTTGAAGTCAATTATAATCTTATATACTTAAATAAGCATATATTCCTATATAGGTTGTTGCAAAAGTATTGTGGTTTTTGCCATTAAAGGTTTTTAATTACTTTAAACAATCTACTTTACCTTTGCAATTACTTTTGCAACAACCTATAATTACACCAGAAAAATAATACACTGGAAATACACCCTAAAAGAGAAAGAAAGAAAGAATACAAGAAAGCAATACACTCTAAAATAATACACTAGAAAATAATTACACTAGAAAAAATGAAATATGAACAATGCATCCAACTTAAGGAATTAAAAAAGTACACCACCAATTTATAGAAGTAGACAGAAAAAAGTAATAATGATAGCAGAAATTACAGGAAAAAAAGAAAAAATACAATATAAAGTATCAGTAAAAGCAAAACTTATTCCTTGCAGAAATTATAAGATACACAAAATGTTATTTTGTCATTAAAATGTATTTGTCATTAAATGTATTTTGTCATTAAAATGGATAAAAAGTAAATAAATATACACATAAGTATATAATGAGATAATGTCTCTCCAACTACAATATTAATTTAAAAAGGCGGTTTTCAAAGAAATAATGAACTATGAATACCTTCATGACAAACCACTTAAAAATAAAGAATGTAATATTATAAATAATAATTTTGAAAATTCTCAACAGGCATGCAGAAGGTTATCAGCTACCACTGGAAGACAGTCAGACCTCCCCTTCTTCCCTGAACCCTCCTACAGAACCGAAAAGGCTTCATTGACTGAGGGAAGAGCAATAAATCCTATTATTTCTTGGGCCGTAAGGAATGGTAGCAGCAAAAATCTATACCACATTTTGGGGAAAGAAAGAAAAATCTTCTCATCCTCAGGAATCAAGCATAAATTCATTGCTTCTGGGGAAAGGTAGAAATAGAAAGCGTATGTATATGTTACTAGAACAGGGGCAAACAACCCCTTAGGCTCAGGGTTCTGAAACACTACAAAGCAGGTTTTGCTACCACTGAGAAAAGGGGCGAAAACTCTCTCTCATGCAAGGTACCCACGGATCAGAGATGCTGCAGAGGATGGGAGAAGGAAGAGTAAGGAACTCTGTAAAGGACTATCCCCGAGAGGCCTAGGCCCACAGGCATGGCCAATGAAAGACAGGACAAGGTGAACTGCGAGGCCCTTCTCCACTGACCAGCATTCCAAGTCCAAGAGAGGAGCAGTAGCACTCCACCAGCGGGAGAGGGGAGGAATATGGCGAGACACCCTTCAGTGAAAGCAGTAGACAGCCTTCGACTGAAAGCAGAAGATAGAGCAGGAACACTGAGAGAAATCCTTCAGCACCGATGGGTCCACCCAAAATATGAGATAACAGCAACCTGCTGCTGAGGGAATTGGAAGCCTGCAGTGGATGCCGAGTAACAATAGCAACAACAAAACTCAAATCAAGCTCGACTATAAGTAGAATGAATCAAATGCAGATTCAAAGGGCTTGAAAGAAGTAGCTTGCCCATTTTTGGTTATAAATAATATTTATTTCAGTTCTCACAATTATTCTACATACAATGTCTGACCATCAATTAAAATTGAAAAACATACATAATTTGTTTAAAATAATCCATTGTCTGGTTATAAGACAATCAACAAGGCCAGATGCAGCAATAGCCAGATGTTGAAACTATCAGACAGGGACATTAAAATAGCTATAATTACCAAATTCTATGTTATATCATGTTAGTACAATAATTTTTTTCAAAAAAATAAAAAAGAAAAACAAGGCATTAGGTATAATTATTAATAACAATAATTACTAACTTTAAAATACTATTATTAAAGGCTCTGTTAGGAAATGTGAAGAAGCATAAAGCGATGAGGAGTTTCAGCAGAAAGTTGAACTATAAAAATCTTAAATGGAGAATAAAAATGCTAGAAAACTATTAAAAGTCAGAGATGAATTATCCTTTTGTCAGACATGAGAAAAGTGAACACAATAAAGAATCAATGAACTTGAAAATATGATAACAGAAATTAATCAAAGGGTAAAGGGAAGAGACAAATTAATGGAGGGGGGGAGAGAGAGAGAGAATGAATTCAAGGGCTCTGGGACAAAACCAAATGATCTGACAAAGAAATTAGAGTTCCATGGGACAAGAGAGAGAAAATGGAGCAGAAGCATTCAACAGATAATGCTGTAAATTTTTTAAAACTAATGAAAGACACCAACATGAAAGAAGCTCTGAGAACTCAAAGTAGGACACACACACACACACACACTAAAGTCAAATCAAAGGTCAAGAAAAACATCGTAGAGGCAAAGCTATGCTCTGAATGTTTGTGTCTTCCCTAAATTCACATGCTGAAACATAATCTTTGATGTCAGGATATTTAGGGGGTGGGATCTTTGGGAGATTATTAGATCAAAGGATGCAGCCATCATGAGTGGAATTTCTGAGGCCCCAGAGAGATGCCTCACACCTTCTACCATGTGAGGTAATGGCAAAATTTGGCTGTATATGAATTATGAAGCAGGTCTTCACTGGACATAGAATCTGCCATGTCCTTGTTCTTAGATATCTCAGCCTCTAGAACTGTGAAAAATAAATATCTGTTGCTTATAAGCTACTTAGTTTAAGGTATTTTGTTACAGCAGCACATACAGACTAAGATAAAACACAGACTAACAGTAAAAACATTTATATAAAGTAAACAAAGGTAAAAGTGAAGCAGAGTTCTTGTTAGAAACCATGCAAACCTGAAGACAATATAATAATGTTTTAAAATACTGAAAGAAAACAAACTAATATTCAATCAAGGATACTATACCCAGTAAAAAAAAACTTAAAAAATTAGAGCAAAATAAAATATTTTCAAACACATAAAATCTGAAAAACATTATTATGTGTAGACTTGGTATACAAAATATATTAAAAATTTTCCTTAGGTAAAATAATTGAGATACCAAGTGGAACACTGAATCTACACAAACAAAAAGAATACTAAAACTTGTATGTATTAATCAATTAATTAAATAGTAATAGTAAATTTTTTAATTTTTAAAAAGTATAAAGATCATTTACTGTAGAAAGCTAAACTGCTAACCATCTATTGCAACATTTCTAACATATTTAGAAGTAACATGTCTGGCAAAATAGTATAATAGATAGAATGAGGGAAATGCAAATACACTCTTAAACTATACATGAAGTAGTAAATTATTTAAAGATATTATCAAATAAGTTAAAACTATGTATTATAAGCCCTGGAAAGACCACAAAAAAATAAATTAAATAATAATGAGCCAGTGGTGAAGATAAAATAGAATTAAAATGTTTAATTAATTCAAAATAAAGAAGAGAAAGAGTGGAGGAAAGTAACAGATAGAAGATACAAAAAGTAAATAGCAAGATGATAGACTAAAATTGAACCATATCAATAATTTCATTAAATACAATGTTTAAAGCACCTCAACTTAAAGGCAGAAATTATCAAGCCCCAAATCATTGCTGACTACAATATATGAAATGTAAATATAAAGATATACATTACCTATAAAAGGAAATATGTATATATCAAAATATATATCAGAAATTATAGCTAGAATAGTTACATTTGTATAAGACAAAATAAACTTCAAAACCAGAAATGTTACCAGGTATAAATATGAATATTACAACACGATAAAAGGGAGAATTAATCAGAAACACATAAAAATCTTAATTGTGCCGGGCATGGTGGCTCATGCCTATAATCCCAGCACTTTGGGAGGCTGAGGCAGGTGGATCACGAGGTCAGGAGATCGAGACCACCCTGGCTAACATGGTGAAACCCCGTCTCTACTAAAAATACAAAAAATTAGCTGGCCATCATGGCAGGCACCTGTAGTCCCAGCTACTTGAGAGGCTGAGGCAGGAGAATGGTGTGAACCCGGGAGGCGGAGCTTGCAGTGAGTCAAGATCGTGCCACTGCACTCCAGCACAGGCAAAAGAGAGAGACTCCGTTTCAAAAAAAAAAAAATTGTAATTGTGTATACATCTAACTAAAGAACTATGCAAAAATATCCGTAAGGGTATAGAATGTCTGAACATCACTATCAATCAAACTGACCCAATTGACATTTATAAAACAACTACCTAAGTACAACATATAACACCTTTTTACATGGAACATTGACTAAGACAAGTTATATTCTCAGCCATAAAACAAATGTAGAATAATTGAACTAAAATAAGTAGACTTTATGATCATAAAAGTATTAAACAGGAAGACAAAACAAGAAATCAGTAACAGAAAGACCTCTGGAAAAAAATCACTAAATGTTTAGAAATTTTACAAAAGCAAATTAAACCTAAAGTAAGAAGAACATAATGAAGATGAAATTACAAGTCAATGAGAGAGAGAAAACTAATAAATCAATCAATAAAATTCATAAAATAAAAGGCTAAGTATTTGTTGAAAAAATTAAAAACAGGTAAAGCCTGGAAAGGCTGACCTGCAAAAGACAAAGAGAGGGGCAAAGAGAGAAAGAGAACGACACCAATTACCAACACCAGGAATGAAAGTGAGGCATCACTACTGACCCCACAGACATTAAAAAGACATAGATAATAATACTGTCAAGTAAATACAGTTGCTGTGAAATTCAGTGCAACTGAAACTCACATACATTTCTGGTCAGAATGCAAAATGGTAGAGCAAGTTTGACACATTGCAAAAGAGGTTTGGCAGTTTCTTCCAAAGTTAAACATATATTTACCATAGGATCAAGCAATCGCTGTTCTGGATGCTTACCCAAGAGAATTAAAAACACAAATCCACATAAAACCTCTACAAAAATGGTTATAGAAGATTTATTCATAATGACCAAAAGCTAGAAAGAAGCCAAACAACCATTTGTAGGTAAATAGATAAAAATAAATCATCATACATCCCTACAATGAGAATCTCAGCAAAGAAATAACTGAGCAATAAGTAAAATCAAACTACTGATGTATGCAACAATATGGATTAAACTACAAAAGCATTACACTAAGTGAAAGAAGTCAGATACAGAAAACTATATACAATGTGGTTTTATTTATATGACATTTTACAAAAGGCAAAACTATTGGTTTTGAAATAAGTGGTTTCCAGGAGCTGCGTTTGGGGAATTTGATCAGTTTTGCCTATTATTTGAACTTTATATAAATATAACAATATAACATTTCTGCTTTTATAGGTCCAGTTTTTTTTAGTCAGTAACGTTTGTGATCTTCATTTATATTTTAGGGTAGAGAGTTTTTTCATTCTCATTGCTATAGGGTATCTTAGTATGTACATATGCTATAAGTTACATATCAAATAATTGACTACTGTTGTCCCATGCTAGCCTAATTGGCTAATATTCTTATCTAAACCGTATTTATATCTCACAAAACCTAAATGGAGTTTGCATTACCAATTCAACTCTTAAACAGACACGAGAATTCAGTATGTATCTATCAAATGCATTGATTTCTTTTATGAAAAAGATTAATTTCCCTTTATTATTCAGACAGTTAAGGATTCCCCCCCAATTACTATCACATGTACCTTGCCACTACCTACCCAATCCTAAGTTTGTTTTCTATGGAATTTCCTTTATCTCAATATGTTTCTAATTTAGAGTCAAAGGTATGTTCACCCTTTTCATCTCTGAGAGTCAATAATTTCAAAATATTTGTCTACCAGATTATGGTAGCATTGGAACCCTCCTCAAACAAAATATTACTTTAAAGTGAAGGAAAAGGGAGTGCTGGCTTTCAGTTTGAATACAATCTAGCTGATTCTGTCCCAAATTCTGTCCCAAACAATGACTGCAATGAATCAAGGTATCTGGGCTACAAGGTAAAATGTTTGAGAGGGTTACCTACATTTAGTATGTAGATAAAGCCACAGATATGTGGGCTTATTTTAAATGTAGAGGTTCTGGCAGGAGTGCAAGGAAATAATCTTTGAACCACACTGTAGTGAATGTTTCTGAGTCACAGTAACCTGCACACATCAAGGTAACACAGGTTTAAACTTGATTGAGTATTGAGTTTTTGCATTTTATTGTTGCAGTGAAAATCATGTCATGAATACACCATTTCTCCATATAAGGATGTTCCTAATTAATCTGTTATGCAAAAGCTACCACTATTATATAAGTAACAACATTTTTTTCATGACATTGACTAAAGCCCAGAAACAGGTTTCTATGTCCTAATTAATTTTTTTAAAGCCTTTTCCTCAGCGGGATGTTGCCTACCTGGATCTTTGAATGAAAGGATATTAATGAAGCTGCAATGCAGATGATTATATTGAAAGTGATGAAGAATTTATTAGGAAGACAACCATCACAGGCTGTGTAGTATATGAGGCATAAAACTGCTGTAAGTAATGACAGAGTGTAGTTTAGGCAAGTAATGGGCAGCAGGGCTACAAAAGGAGAGCTTGGAGATATATTATTAAGTAATAAAGTTCCCATAAAAACTGATATATGAGGTGGAAAGATTAACATGGTCATACAAGTCATCTTTAATGTTCATAGCCAAGTTCTGCCTTTTAGAAAGAGTAAACTGAATTTATGCCTGCGACAACATGTAAGTCAAAACCCTTATTTATACATTTCATGCAAATGACTGCAGACCTTTGGTTTACAGTTACCAACGTAATGCTCAGTAGCATTTAAATTTACTACATTAACATTAGATCAGGAGCTGTATTTCTACCTGTCAAGTTGCTAATGTTTGTAGGTCATAGCATCAATAGACTGTGGTTTACAGATCCCCCCTGCACCGCTAAACCAAATCTATGAAAAAAGGATTTTGTATTTTGTTTTTCCTCCTTAAACTGAGTCTAGATGTGTTCTCATTTATTCAAAACTAATGTTCTGATATTATTAATTGATGCTTACATATGTTCCTATGGCATGATCACTTCCACAGAGGGGATGCACAGTGCTCTAATTAAGGGCATGGGCTTTTGACAGAGGTAGACCTCAGCTAAAACCCTGACATTCACCAGCCTAGTGACCATGGTCAACTTACTTAAGAACTGTTGCCTCATGTTTCTCATCTGTTTAAGGGATGTAACAATGCCAATGTCATCGGATTATTATAACAAATAATGTGTGTGTGTCTGTATGTGTGTGTGTGTGTGTACATATATATATATAGAGAGAGAGAGAGAGAGAGCTAGCCTATGATAAGTTGTCAAGCAATTATTATTATTATCATTAATATCAATACATTTTAGGTATTTTCATAATGGATATTGGCATCACAGTTCTGGATGAGCAGCAAAGTACAATTTAATTTCCATCAGAAATTCTCATCCCAGCTTTATTTCTAGAGTTAAAATTCTGAAAGTTAATTTGTACCTCTAAGGTATGTAATTAAATTGACAGCTATTAAGATTTTACCCAAATACTTTCCAAAAATTCTTGTCTTTTATGATTTCTCAGAAGTGGGTATAAAATAGGGCTATAATCCAAAACAAAATTGTATCTTAAGAGACAAAACAGATACTTACCAAACATTCTATTCTGAATTTAAAATCTCTCTTATTTAAAGTCAATCACACAGAGAACAGGACCAAGATAGTCGTTTTAAGTAGATAGTCATGGGGAAATTATTGAGAGAATGACATCATAGCCACTACCTGAAAGAAGTGAAAATATAAGGTGTGTGAGACTCAAAGGAAAATAAAAAACATTTTAGGTAAAGGGAAAAGCCAGTGCCAACACTCTACTATAGAAACAGAAGCATGTCACAGGTTGGTGGGAGAAGTTCACCATGGTTGCAGGTGATCAAGTGTGCATTGTCTATAGAAAATTGTACAACAGTAATAAAATTGATTAAAAGCCTATTATCTCCATGCACTGACAATTGTAAACAATATCAGTGATAAAATACTTAATGAAAAAAATGAGTTGGTCTAAGTTCTAAAAAAAAATTACTGTAATTTCTATTAAATGAGGTAGTCTGCTTCTACCAGCCCATCTTTGGTATGTCACTTTGTGGGAACGTATCAGAAAGGAACAGCAAGAGGGCAAGTGTGTCTGGAGCAGACTGGATGAAAGGAAGTGTTAGGTGAGGGGATCAATGCAAAATATCATAGCTAGAATGTGTAGGACTTTGGCATCTGTGAGGACTTTGGTTTTTACCCTATGTGAAAGGAGTAGCCATTGGATGGATTCTACCAGAAGACTTTCAAAATGTTACTCATGTTTCAACAAACTGATTGTGATGATGTTCAACAAACTGAAAGCAGATAGTAGGGTAGTGGGGGAATGTCTGTGGCAGCAAAACAATAAAGAATGACCATTATTCTGACCACCTCCTACTCACCTCATTGGTGAAGGATGGATTACTTACCCTAAATAGTATGAAATGGCCAAACACATGACAGTTAAGGCAGTTTATTAGTCACAGATACAGCCCAGGAGAGGAACACACCACACACCATGCAGGGCCACATGGAGCTTGCACTCAGGAACCTACAACAGGGGCTATGGGAGGTGGGCTTTGCACTAACAAGTGGATGATATGCATCCTGTGTTTTTCTGGAGGATATGATCAGTTTGTTTGAATAACTTTGTAGACTGGCAAGGAAGTAAAACCCACTAGACTGAGATTCAGTTGGGGGTGCAGCTGGTTTGACTGATACAGGAAATAGCTGGGTGTGGACCTTTCGCATTGGGTATGGGGCATATACAACAAGATCAGAGGAACTCACATTTAAGCCTTCGGGGCCCGGTGAGACTCAGAGATGTCAAGGCAGGACTGGATACTTTATTCTTACAATATAGTGATAGTGTGGGATAGAGTGGAAGTGGTGAAACTAGTGAGAAGTGAGTACATGTTGAATGTGTTTGCAAGGTAGAGCCAACAAGAGCTGTTAAAGATTGAATGTGGTGTTTGAAAGGGAGGAGTCAAGTATGACACTAAGGTGTTTAACTATATAGCAAAAGGAAAGATAGAGTGTACATTCACTGAGAAGAAAAACACACAGGGGTAGGTTATGGTTTACCCACACAACTGAATACCATGCACTTGTAACACACACTGAACAAATGCACTATGTACAGATATGGAAATATCTTGAGATACAGTAAGTGAAAGAAACAAAGTATGTGGTATCCAATATAGTATTTAGAATTTGTGTTAAAAAGAAAGAAAAAATATATTAACATTGGTTTGTACATACATTTAAAAAGTAATGACTGTAGAATACAAAAATAAGTAATGACTAGAGTTACCTTTTGAGGGAGAGGATAGAAACTAAGTGGGTAGAGGTAGGAACAAAAGTGGAATCTATTTACATTTTTAATAATTTCTGATGTTTGTACAATGTGAGAGCATTTTTACTTTAATTAAATGTTTAAAAACCTATAGGCAGAAATTCTGTTTTAAGAAGTTATATAGCTGACAGTCCTAATAACAGTATCTTCCAAAACTACTATCTGTTGGAGAAAAAATAATCATATTCATCATCACCACAAGGAGGAGGAGTTAGAATAGGAGGAGAAGAAGAAACAATAATAACAATTATAACAACAATAACATACTCAAACTTAAGATGAAGGAAAAAAAACGGAAACTAATTCCTGAATTGTAAATATGGCAATGCGTTTTCTATTGCTATAATTTGGAGATGTATTCCCACTAACAAGACTGATAAAATCAGACAGAGAGATAAAATTATCGCTCTTGTATGTATTACTTTGAAAGATAATCACCTGAAAAACAGAAGAAAAGAGGAATAAGCTTTGCATCATGTGGGTGCTGGTAAATCTTCAACAAACCTTTCAGCAGGGACAGAGGATTGTAGCTCTGAGTCTCTTTTTTGTAATATTTGACAATTGCCTCCATGAACACACGTCCATCATGGCCGATTTCAAGCTATGAACATGACTTCACTAATTTTTCTCTAATGGTTTTCCTTTCTTTATGTAGATTTAAGTTTTGGACTTCTATCATTTTCTTCTTTCCAAATAACCTCTTTTAACATTTCTTGCAAGGCAGGTCTATCAGCCACAAATTCCATCAAATTCCTTTTCATTTTACTGAGAAAGTATTTATTTCTCCCTCACTTTTGAAGGATAATTTTTCTGGTTCCCAAATTCTAGGTTGTTAGTTTTCCATTTTGGTATTTTAAATATTTCACTCTCCTCATCACAATTGCATTAAATTTCCATTCTAATAATTCTATCATTTCTGTCATATCTAGCCTGGTTCTGATGCTTGCTCGGTCTCATCATGTAGTGCTTTTCTGTCATTCAGTGAGTTTTTGCTTGCACGGTTTCTTAATAGATATTTAAAGTAATTCTTAACTTTTTAATCACATAAAAAGGTAAGATTTTCTTTCCCCTATAGCTTCTTTCAAGATTTTCTCTTGTTTTTAATTTTATTCAGTTTGAAAATAATGTGCCTAGGTGCAAATGTTTTGGTATTTATCCTGCTTTCTCTTCTCTGAATTTCCTGAAATTGTGTTTCGGTGTCTGTTAATTTTGGGAAATTCTTAGTCATTATTCCCTCAAACATTTTTTCTGTTTGTGTGTTGTTTTCCAACTTTGGATATTTCTATTACACATACGTTGCACCTTTTGTAATTATCCCACAGTTGTTACATTTCCTAGGTTATTTTCATTCTTTTTTCTCTTTGCATCTAAGTTCTAAAAGTTCTTCAAACTCACTGATTCTTTCTTCAGTTGTCTAGCCTATTGATGAACTCATCAAATACATACTTTTTTTTACAGTGTTGTTTATTTCTAGCGTTTCTTTTTGATTCTTTAAATTTTAGAGTTCCTATTGCTCTTCTTTATGTGATCTATTTGTTCTTATATGTTTTCTGCTTTTTCCCTTAGACTTCTTAGCATATTAATCATAATTGCATTAAATTTCCAGTCTAATAATTCCATCTGATTTATGTCATATGTAGGTCTGGTTCTGATGCTTGCTTGGTTTCATCATACTGTTTTTCTGTATTTCAGTACATTTTGTATTTTTTTAATAAAAAGCTGGTCTTGATGTGCTAAGCAAAAGGAACAGAGGTAAACAGGTCCTTAGTATGATGTTTTATGTTTATCTGAGTAGGAGTTATTTGGTGCTTATTGTTTGCTGTAGCTATGAGTGTTAGAGGTTAACATTTCCTCTGGTTTCCTTGGTTCTGTTTCCCCTTTTATCTTTTGGTTTTTCTAATGACTTCTTAAACAAGGTCTGAGAAATGTGGTTCTTTAACTTGTGTCTCTCTGTTATTATATAGGAGCATTACTGATGTGGTGGTAGAATGTAGGGAAAGGGAAGTGTTCTATAGCACCCTGATTAGGTCTCAGGCTTTTGGTAAGACCATGTCCCAGGCTGTGAGTTCATTAGTGCTTCTCAGTTTTTCCCTTCTTGAGTAAGACAGAAAGACTAGAGAAGGCTGTATACGGATATTCTCTATCTGGTCATAAGTTGTTCTCCACATTTCTTGGTTCTTTTGATATGGTTTCCTATAGATTTTTTTCAAACATAGTTTTAATAGAGGCTTTGATTGATTTCCTTTGTTACTGACAAAATATAGTTTGTATAATATACTTTTTTTTTACATGTCTCATAATTTATGTTGAAAACACTAAATTTTCATTAAAATAATGTGTAATATCTGGAAATCAGAAATCTTCCCCCAGCATTTATTTTTGTATCTGCTATTTGTGTAGTGAGTTTCCTGAGGTAATTCTGCAATGTCTGCATTATTTTATTATGCAGCCACTGAAGTCACAGTTCATTTAGCTTAATAGTCATATAGTAATTGGACAAAGACTTTTTAAAATACCTTAAACCATTAAGGCTCCAAAGTTCTTGCAAAAGTCTCTGTATATGTATCAGGGCACCCCTTTAAAACTCAGGAAGACATTTTATAACTCTGCCTTCGCCTTCACTTGCTGCTTCTGAAGAACCTCAGGTCATCTTTAATGAGAGTTTAGGACCTTCTGGGCCTTTCCTGAGCATGCACACAGTCTTGGTATGCACAATCTTACACATGCGTGTGGACTTCTGGTTTTCCAGAAATTTGTTGGAGCTTTTCAAAGTCCCTTTTGACATCTTATACTCTGTTTTTTTTTTGTCTTTTTTTTTTTTTTTTCTTTTAGGTTTTTTGGTGAGCTTCCTCTTAGCCCAAACTGGTAGTATCATCTCTGACATATTGATGTTAAACAATTGCCACTGATTGTTTTTGAAAACTGTTCTATGGGTAGGACTGTGTGGACAGAGTAAAATCTCTGCCAGGTCAAATAGAAACCAACCTGATTAGGCCTTTACAGAGACCTGCCAGGAAGTCAAATCATGATAATTTTATTTGTAGGGGCTTGTGGGGAGATCTAAACCCATCCTGTTCCTTCCTGTGGCTGCTACATTGTTGGTTTTCACAGGTATAGTAGTCATGAGGCTATTGACCTTCAGGACTACCAACAAGGTGGGGAAAAGAGTTGGGAGAGTTAGGGCAAGTTAAAGCTCCACAGGCTTGCTATTCTTATAAACATCTAACCATTTGGTAGGGGGCTGGGGCGGGGCGGCGGTTATAGTTCCTTGGATTGTTGCAAGACTTTGGTTAGTTTCTGGAGTTCTGAACGTAATCATTTTGACAGTTTTTGCCAGTGTTCTCATTATTTCTATGGAGAAATGGATGTTTGGAAGACTTTACTCTGCCATTCCAGAAGTGAAGCTCCCAATGCTTTATTTTTTCACAGCAGTTATCAGAGTACTTTTTTTAAGTTCTCATCTGAAATGAAAATACTGATTATTTAATTGTTTATTGTTCATTTCCAATTAGAATTTAAGCTATAGGAACATAAGTATTGTTTGTCTTATTTACTCTTCCATCTGTTAGGAATTATGAAAGGTCTATGACTTTACACAATCTGCTCCCTATCAAATTAGCCTTTAACAGTTTTATGGATGCTGGCAGAAGACACAGACTTCTGGTTCAGTAACAATGGACTCTATCAATCACTGCACAGCAAGAAGCATAAGCTAATGTTTGTATCAATTCCCCTTAACTCTCAGGTCCCACAAGAATAATGCATTGCAACCCAGGTAGGTACGATGTACATGGTGAATTTGCATCACAGATGAGGGTACTAGTCAGGGTTTTCTAGAGGGACAGCACTAATAGGATAGATGTATATATGAAGGGAAGTTTAATAAGAAATATTGATTCACAAGATTACAAGCTGAAGTCACATAATAGGCCATCTGCAAGCTGCGGAGCAAGGAAGCCAGTCCGAGTCTCAAAACCTCTCAAGTAGGGAAGGCGATAGTGCAGCCTTCAGTCTGTGGCCAAAGGCCTGAGGGCCCCTGACAAAGCACTGGTAGAAGTCCAAGAGTCTAAAAGCTAAAGAACTTGAGTCTGATGTTTGACGGCAGAAAAAATCCAGCATGGAAGGAAGATGAAGGCCTAAGGCTCAGCAAGTCTGGTTCTTGCAACTTATTCTGCATGCTTTATTCTAGCTGCACTGGCAGCTGATTAGATGGTACCCACCCAGCTTGAGAGTGGGGCTGCCTCTTTCAGTCCACTGACTCAAATGTTAATCTCCTTTGGAAACACCTTCACAGACGCACCCAGGAACAATACTTTGCATCCTTCAATCCAATCAAGTTGACATTCAATATTAACCACTGCAATAAGAAACCCCCAAATTAAGAACTCAAATATTTTGCAATGGGCTACAAACAAACCTGTCCTTTGCCCTGGGGGAAACATTATTGTTCCTATACAACAAACCTTCCTTTTGTTCTGAGGGAAGGCACTATCTACCTTCCAAAGCTACTTACTATACAAATATCTCTGAAAATACAGTCTGAAACAAAATCTTTTTTTTTTTTTTTTTTGAGATGGGGTCTCACTCTGTTGCCCAGGCTGGAGTGCAGTGGTGCGATCTCAGCTCACTGCAACCTTCGCCTCCTGTGTTCAAGTGATTCTCCTGCTTCAGCTTCCCCAGTAGCTGGGATATAGGCGTGTACTACTACATCTGGCTAATTTTTTATATTTTTAGTAGAGACAGGGTTTCCCCGTGTTAGCCAGGATGGTCTCGATCTCCTGACCTCGTGAGCAGCCCACCTTGGCCTCCCAAAGTGCTGGGATTACAGGTGTGAGCGACTGCATCCATCCTGGAACAAAATCTTCCAATACACTTGCTTGCAAGATATGCAGAAACACAAGGAACCCATGGATAACTGACTCCCAACATCATCCCAGGCCTAAAACACTATATGACCCAATGTATAAATTCAATGGATATCTTTTGAGTAAAACCTCCAAGAATTTCTATTTATAACAATATATTCTATCTCCACAAGAAAGATAAACAGGTTTTTTTATATCTTGGATATAAAAGAAAGTCTGGGATAAGAAGCTAAGAATCAAAACTTATATGAAGATTTGCTACAGGACAGTGGCAAATGGAAATTATAAACTATATTGCCTTTCTCATCTGTAAATAGAAATTATAAATTTACCTGTTAACTTTTCAAAGTATCTCCCAAAGTAATCTCCCTTAGTCCCTTCTTGTCTCGATCTGAAAAGGATATACTGCTATATTTTATTAAGGCAAGAACATTTAGTTTAACCATGCAGCTGAGTTCTTTTACACTTAATCTTATGCAATTCCTAGATATTATATAAAAAGTAGATAATTAAAGAGGCCTGGAATCCAACTTCTTTGTGGACAAATGGGAAAATATTCAGCTAACTTTCTATTTCTGTCTCTTTCCACTCCCAGACCCCTAACTTAAATAGAGTAAAAATTAAATTTTGGCCTTTAAGGTAAATCAAGACAGAGTGGGACTTTTGGCCAGGCTTTTTCTGGGTCCCTCCAATCAAAATCCTCTAGACAAAAGAAATCCATACACTAGTCCAGTCATGCTCTTTGGCATTCTTACCGGGACTTTGAGCCAAACCCTTATAATAAGCCATACATAAAATCCCCCTCAGCCTTGCTTTGTCCTTTGAAAGAGGTAGATGGTTAAGAACAGGATCTGATTTTCAGGACCTTTTATGTATGAATATCTGTTGGCAGTCTAATTCTGTGCAATACTCAGCACATAATAGATTTTTTTAAAGTAGAACAACTACGAAAGAGATGGCTTCTGTGTCGTACAATCATTTTCTGTATTCTGCCTGTTTATTTTTTAAACAAATAGAAAATGCTATAAAATACTTATTTACATAATTTAGCAAACAGCAAACATAAAGTGTTCTTTTTCCATATCTGTATAGTTTTATCGTCAAGAATATTATACCACTTTCAGTTACAAATTACTTTATGTATATTATACTGCCTTTCCTTGGTATGTTTAAAATTCATGTAATTTCAGTTGTTATTTTATTGTGTCATTGAGTTGGATTCATTTTGTGTTATTCTGAGAAATACACTTACACTGTGGATCATTTATATGTTCCCCGTACAGCTAGCTAGTCTGACATTGAAATTGCTTATTTCAGTAGTATGTTTTAAAATCATAAATGTCTAAATTTCTTTATTTAACTTTTATTGAGATTTCTTGTTTTTTTCTCGTGAATGTATTTCTCAGATCAGTATTATTCTTTGAAATAATTCTAATTTTATTGCTGAGAATATTATTTTTTATATTTTTATAATTCAAACAATTATTTATTACAAGTATTCATGTTTCCAGTTACTTTTAAATTAGTTGCTTCTTGTCTTAAAAAGTATAATGATTATCTTCAGAGCTCAAAATATCAAAATAAATAATCCTTGCATGACGTTACAGTATTTTTATATTCTATACTTTTATTCCTCCTGTCTTTGACCTTTTGTTCAACCATACATAAATATGCCTCAAACCCCTTAACAAAATCTTGAAATGGTTAATGATGAAGTAAATAATTAAAAAGCAAAGACAAAAGAAAGATGTTGCCTCATGATCTTTTGTAGTCAATATTTTTCTGTTCTTCAAAGGACAATTAAAATATTCTAAAAAACCTATACTTGCTCTGCTTATTAAAGCCATTTTTGCATGTAATAGAGAAATATTTTGAGCAATTCAGAACTTATTTTCTGATTTTAAAAATACAACCCTACCATAGTTCCTAGATAATAATAGACCCTCAAAAATATTAAAGGAACAATTGCTTTATTAGCAGATGTACTGTATTATAAGTACTTTATATCATTTTCTGTAAATTTCTTATTGGTTCTGTATAATAATTTTCCCAATTTTTCAGACAAAAATTTGAGACTCAGATTATACCATTTGTGGTAGATAAACCAGAAATTAAAGTCAAGTCTTTCCATATCCAAAGCTTATGCTCTTTCAATATACCATGCCACACATTTCTGTGTATCTTAATTTGGAACAAAGTCTAAAGAAAACTTGAACAATCGGTTTTTGATGGCCAAGTTATTTTTTAAAAAGAATAGAAAGATTTTTCCTATTCTGTTCAACTTTGTCTTTTTCATTTTTGAAATTTTCCAAAAAGTAGCAGAGGTAGAAAAACACTGAAATAGGGACATTACTTGTAAAGTCTCCTCTTATGAAAATACTATTTATAGCTTGCAAAATATTTAGTTAGTAAGAGATAACTTGCCTTCTTATTATGCAGAGAGTGCTGCATTTTCTGTGACTGACCTTCTTTTGCATTTCAGCCACGATTAAAATCACGATGATACTGTGGTCAGGCCCGCTCCCATAACTCTTCCCCACCTTAGCCCAAACCAGTAAGCCCTGCAATTTCTTTTCAAAATGTCTTATTAGGTGAGAGATACAGTTTGAATTTTAAGATCAAAAGATATGCTAAAAAGAAAGAATCTTTAGTGTTTTTTTACTGAACATTCAAACCCTTGGAGTTTTTCTGTCACTTGCTTTGTGTCTTTCTATACGCTACCTTGTATTTCAAATTTTCTTCCTGGAGCTTTTATAGTTTGTAATCTGTCCCAGGAGCAGGTTTAAATGACAGGCCTCTTGGAATATATTTTTAAGATCTAAAGAGGAAAAGATGGAATACTGCCCAAAGGGAAGAAGTATTTACTTGGAAAGAGAAATTCTCTGAAGAACACGTGCACCATGAGTAGGTCCACTTTTACTATCCCTGTAGCACCGCTGTGTAGACTTAACAGGCCACATTAGGTGGTCAAAGGAGACTTAGGGAAAAAGCAGAGGAGCAGAGCAGGATGATCTTAGGATGGAGAAGAAAAAGAAAAAAATACATGAAAGCAGTACGGCATGCCTGTCAAATATGAAAAGAAACCCCAAACCAGTAGCTATAATACAGGTGTTAACAATGGGGACCTTAGGTGGGTCAGCCCTGGGGCACCAAACCTTCTAGTAGAAAAAATATTCAAAGAGAAAAGAACCCTTTCTTTTGAGGCAAGAAGGCTTCAAACAAAAAGCACTCTCTCCAGAATAAAATATGTTTGAAAGAGGGAAAATCCAATTAAGCTTCCAGAACTGGAATATCTATTAAATTTCCTGATATGTGGAGTTTAATTATCATCCAAGGTGAATCTAACATGAGAAAAATGGTATTAGTTACTCAGTCACTTTGGTAATGATAGATAGTAGGAGTATAAGAAACCAAAGACTTTGTGGAAACTTGAGACTATTTTCAGGTGAAATACACTGAAGCAAAATATAAACATGGTGTTTAGAAAGTCATGGGAAATAATAAAGTTTAACATAACACCTTCCAATTATAATTAAAAATATAATTTTCAAATAAGTAAAATGAGCCTAAACTATGGTTTCAAAATGTTTAAATGTTATTTTTTGAAGCGATTTGTTTTCAAAATGCCAAACAAGCTTTTCCTCAGAATACAAATGCTAAAATTAAAATCTTTGTTAAAAAATCACACATCAAAAAAAGGAAAAAAGTAATGTTCAAGTAAACTTTAAATTTTTTATTTATATTTATCTCTACTCCCTTTTATAATGATAGAACATTTTGCAGATTATCTCCTATGACTGTTGTGAAGAAAGTATTTTAGTGGTGTGCCTTTCAGTGGTTGCTATTGTAATACTGTTTCAAAGAGAGAACTTCATCGTGCTTCTCTCAAGATCTATCCTCCACCCTCTAGGCCACTTTTATAACGATGAGAAAAGTCCACTTGCAGAAGTGCTATGTGACTGCCTCTTTTTCACATCTCCCTGACAAAATGCATAAAGTTGTAAATATCACATGTTGATGCACTTTTGTTCAAGATACAGTCTCTGCTTTTTTTTTCTTTATATGCTACATTGTATGTACATAAAGGTCTGTATTAGTCAGCTTGGGCTGCTATAACAAAACAACAGAGGGTAGGTGATTTAAACAACATTAATTTTCTTACAGTTTTGAAGTCTAGAAATCAGAGCTCAAGGTGCCATCAGGGTTGGTTTCTGGTGTGGTTTCTCTTCCTGGCTTGGCGATGACTGCATTCTCACTGTGTACTCAGGAGGCCTTTCCTCTGTATGTGCACAGCGGGAGAGAGACCTCAGGTGTCTATTCCTCTTATACAGACACTATTAGACCCTATTCCTAATACTGGATTAAGGTCCCACCCATGTGACCTCATGTAACCATAATTACCTCCCTAAAGCTTCTTTCTGCAAACACAGTCACACTGGGAGTGAGGCCTTAAATATACGAATTTGATAGACACAATTCAAGCCATAATGATTTCCTAAGATAATTTTCTCTATCTTTAGTGTCCCCTTACTAACTATTCTTTGGCCTAAAAATTATCCAAGTTTCCTTAACTAAAAAAAATTTAAAAATAACATTTTCTTTCATTAGCCCTTTCCTGGAAATGCCCTCTGTACTGCTTAATTGGCATTTCTTAGAAGTGAAGTCAAACTTTCCTCATATCATATTCATAATTCCCTTGCTATAACAATGCATCTGCTGAACTGAACTGAACTCTCTACTGAAATGGCTCCTTTAATGTTGATTTGATTTGTTCATGAAATCAAAAAGTTTCTTTTCCATTTGTATAACCCTTTTGGAAACAAACGAATCTATTAAGTGATTTTTTTAAAAAATTACATTTCTATACATCTCATGGTAATGTTATAATTTCTTCTGACATACCACCTGAATTTCTGACCATTCTTTTTTTTTACATTGTTTCTCTATGTACTCCTTAATTCTTGGTATTGTATACAGATGGTCTTCTTCTCATCTCCTACACATTCACTCTCTCTTACTCCAGTTTCTTAGCATACCATTTAATATATTTATTTCTTCAACTGCCTGGCACCTTTCACAGGTTCCCAGCAACTCTCTGTCTCTCTCCTTTCATTTTCCTACTTTTGTCTTCATCACTCTCTCCCAGTTCCCACAGGAGAGGATCTATTTAACTCAAGACTCTCAGTAGAAAATAAGAAAAAGTTATTACTCTGCTAAGTAAAGCCCATTACACATCAGGTGGTTCTAATTCATTGTAGAGCCATGCCATCTGGAATACACAGCCTCTAATATCTCTGTGGTAGGGGACCAGACAGATGGAAGAAGGACAATGGTTTCCATTGGCCTCAACTCAGAAGTGATAATATCATTTTTCACATTTGTCATTGGCCAGAATTAATCAAAGAACAGCAGTCTAACAGCAATGGAGGATGAGAAATGTAGGTGAGCATGTAGGGTATTTCATGACTATAGACTTTTCAGGTGACACCACCTCCCACCAAACTCTCATTTAACAGAGAAGACATATGCCATAAGGCAAAATCATCACCACTAATTATCTTTATGTACAAGGACAACTTTTCTAGATAATTTGCTAATATCTGTTCTCCCTTTGTTAGTTTTTTTTTCATTTATTTTCTCCTCTCACTTATATCTTTAAACCTTTCCTTTGTTGGCAATGTCACTTTAGCATATGAACATACGAAAGCCCACCCCTCTCTCCCATTAAAAAGTGGTCATGCTTGATGAGAATTCATCCTTCTGCAACGTTTTTCTCTCTTCCCAAATTTACAGCAGAACTTACCCAAAGTTTCATTTATTCTCATTGTCCTTATTTTTTCTCCTTGTATTTACCTCATAACTCACTGCAATCTTGCTACTTTCCTCTTATATCCATTGGAATTGCATGCCTACAACTACTTTGTAGCTAAACATATGAATATTGTTTGCCATATGTCAACTTTCTGCAACATTTAATGTTGTTGTTCAAACTTTCCATCTCAAAAGTCTCTCATCATAACAACAATAATACATTTTTATCTACTACGTTTTCCTCCTACCTTTGGACATTCTTTATCATTCTCTCCCACTGGGCACTCTTTGTTGCCCAATAGGTAAATATGTTGCTTTATAACTCTCTTCTGCCCTTTATGGATGATCTCAGTTCTAAGGGCAAGGAAGGTATCTTATTTGTTACTGTATTACCACAGTTCAGTACCATGTGTGGAACATATTAGATTTACAAAAAATATTTGTTAAGGGACTAGAGGAATGAATGAATGGATAAATAGAAATAATTTCAATTGGAACTTTGAATTATCTTCTGAACTCCAAAAGTTCACCTTCTTGTTGATCTCAACTAACAGGAATCTTTTCCTAAACCTCCTTCATAGCATTCATGATCCCTCTGCATTCTTGACAGACCATAGAACTATGGTTTCCAAAAGCTATCTGTGCACTATAATCATCCTATCATTCCAATTCAATATACATATTTCTGGGTATCTTCTGATAGCTGCTTAAACAGACTCTGTGGCAATGAGGTATAACAATTTACTCAAATGATTTTTATGCAATGAGCCTGAAATTGGTACATTTTATGGTCTATATATGGGAATGACAAACATAAGGGATAAATTTTTCTACTTTGCAAACTTATACAACCCTTCCCTTTAGCCCTATCATGTTAAAGAAAGAATATGAGCAGGTACTTCAGGCATCCAAACTTCATAATGATTAGATTTTGTATTTTAAACAGAGTAAAAGTTAAAGCAAAACTTCCCAAGATAAAAAAAAAAAAAAAAAAAAAAAAAACGACCATACATTTTCACTAAATGGCCTTGCTTCAGGAAAAAAAAAGTTAAAGAATTGTAATATTGTCTAACATGGAAAACAAATTTAAAAAATTTTGACCCATAAGCCATATGCTTGGTATCACTTGTTTTAGTGTTCTTTTACACCTTACTTAACAGCTTCTATTTTATAATATTCATAAGTAACCGATTTTGTTGAAAAATACCTACTATTTTCATAGAAAATACAAAACTATTATACTTCCAATTCAACCTACTTTTGATGCTTTATTTTCTACCAAGCAGAAGCATAAACCCTATGCTATAGTTGAAAAAAATCTCTTTTGTAATCTTGTGTGTGTGGGTGTGTGTGTGTGTGTGTGTGTGTGTGTGTGTGTGTGTGTGTGTTTCTCACTTCCAGATTGTCCCTTCTGGTTGACATGCCCTTGACCTTTTCTTCGCTGGAAAATTCCTACTCACATTCAAAATGCAATTTTAAGATCTCCTTAATACTGATGTCCTGTTCCATATCTCTGAGCAGAGTTTTCTGCTTCCTCCTCCGTTTTGCAGAGTTATGTTTGTATTATGCATTAAATAGCATACCCCTATTCACTTCTAATTAATTGTTTATGTAGCTCTTACAGTACCTTTGGAGTTCTCTGAGCTCTGTTTATCCTGCTAACCCTGACACATAAACAGTGCTTGCCACATAGTAGGTGCTCAACAAATCTTGTCTAATTGAATTCAGGTACCTTGTAAACTCATAATTTGCAAATCATTAATTTAAATGACTTCAGATTATTTTTCCTTTCCTAATTTAACTTCTGTTACTATAGAATGTGCCATCAAAATACCAAGGATCTCTTGAGCTCATGAGTTTGAGATCAGTCTATGCAACATAGCAAAATCCCGTCTCTACAAAAAACGCAACAATTAACCAGCCATCGTGGCTGTTGCCTGTAGTCCCAGCTACTCAAAAGGCTAAGGTCACAGGATGGCTTGAGCCCAGGAGGCAGAGGTTGCAGTGAACCAACAACAAAGATCACACCACTATTCTCCAGCCTGGCTGACAGAGCCAGATTTTGTCTCAAAAAAAAAACACAAGATCAGCATCCTACAAAGTTAGTGTTCTTACTGGCCTTCATATATATATAGTCGCTTCATTTATAATTTTATCTTGTATATAATTGCTAAACATAATCTTCAAAAAAAAAACTCCTTGCCTATTAAAAAAACTTCTGCTAGCTCTTTCCTCCACACTGCACCAAA
This sequence comes from Colobus angolensis palliatus, assembly GCF_000951035.1. NCBI lineage: Eukaryota > Metazoa > Chordata > Mammalia > Primates > Cercopithecidae > Colobus > Colobus angolensis. Next base: position 18,950,453 of record NW_012114710.1, on the reverse strand, counting down.
CTTTTCTACTTATTTTCTTAAAAATGTCTTATTTAATGTATTCAGAACTGCCTTTTCCACTCTTGGCTCTCATCTTCAATCATATCATGCCATTACCTATGGACCATGGGCAAGCATAACTAGTGACTTATGTTGGTTTCCTCGCTAAAGGTTGAAAGAAGCTAGGATTATCATGATCAAATATTAAATGAACAGAACAATGACAGGATTTGGTTGCATGGGAAAATTTCTACTCGGAACAAAATTATTCTTAGAACTGAAGGTATCACCCAAGTCAGCTATGTTTACTTCAAACTCAAGTCAATGTTTTGCCTTTACCTGAGCTTTGATTACATGTAGAAAAAGTGCTATGAAGCTCTTATGGTAAATGCAGTCAGTGTGCAGGGCCACTCTCTGAGATGCCTCTGAGTCCTTAGCATAGCACCTGGGGGAGTGGTAAACATTTGTCAGTGTTTGGTGACTGACTTGATAGATCATGTTAAGCCTCACCATCAAAGGTCTAAATTATTAAACAAGCTTCTCAAAGCTTTTGTTCTCAAAGAAGAAACAAAAGAAAAACAGATGTAAAGAAATTTCAAATTGTACAATGTTCTGGTTGTCAAATTTAAATAGGGATCCTGTGCAATGGAGAGGCTGGCTGGTGCCAATTACACATTTTGTTCTTCGGTAGCTGGTCAAAGCCCCTGATCTGCCACAGAGTTGACAAGCTGAGAGTGTTCCGTGCTCCACAGGCACATGAGAACATTCTATTTTTCTCTGTGTTTCCACACTACATAGGTCAAGGACTACATTCACAGTGAAAAGAGTTAAGAGTAATCATCAGCAGAGAGTTTCTTCCATTTTCAAGGTGGCCACATTAGAGTCTGGTTTAATCAATACTGCCTCTGAAATAGATTATGTATTAAAATGAGAAATCTATCACCTAATATGGCCAGAGAGATTAAGGGAGTTGGACCAGCTGACCGCAAGAGACACCTTTAATTCAAAACCTAAACTACGAGCATAGTGATTGTGATTGAGGAGCTTTACAGCACATAAGGGATTCAAAAAGCATATTAATCCACCTCCAGTAACACTGCCAATTTAAAAGAATGATTAACCTTCTCTCCCACTTGATTCAACCTGTCATATGTATTATTCCACTCTAACTGCGAGAAGACCCCATGCTTATGGCTTCCATTAGGTAGCATGTAGTATCCATGAAAACTTTCTTCAAGAAGTAATTACTTTTGAGACCATAGACATTTCAGACGGGAAAAGAGAAAAAGAAAAGAGGTACAAGTAAAGGAAACTAGGAAAAAGGAAAATACTAAAAAATTTGGGCAGGCTGATTCAAAAAGGTAATATAAAGGTAATTTAAATAATATTAGATGAGCATATGCTCTGTCTCTACTTTAGATGAAGTGCTCTTGTCTGTATGTCAGGAGTTGTGTTTGTCCATTTTGCAATGCTATAAAGAAATAACTGAGACTGTGTAATTTATAAAGAGAAGAGTTTTATTTGGCTCAAGTTTCTGCAGGTTGTGCAAGCATGTCACACACATCTGTTCAGCTTCTGGTGAGAGCATTAAGATGCTTATAATCATAGTAAAAGGCAAATAGGGAGTCAGCGTGTCACATAGTGAGAGGGAGCAAGAAAGGGAAGAGGCGGTTCTAAGTGCTTTTAAACAATAAGATCTTATGTAAATGACTAGAGTGAGACTCAGTCATTCCCCCTGGAGAGGGCACCAAGCCACTCATGAGGGATCAGCCCCAAGACCGAAACACCTCCCACCAGGCCACACTTCTAGCATTGGGGATCACATTTCAATATGAGATTTGGAGAAAACAAAAGATCCAAACCATATAGGAGCTATACTATCCTATTATCTAACATATGTCAAAAGCCTCTTGAAAGAGTTATTTATTGATTCTTGCTTCCCAAGCACCTAGTCTATGAACAGCCCAAGCATGGGAAGTCTGGGGTAGAATGGACCCCACAAAGGGTCTGGAATTCTCTTACTCATTACCTTTGAGACTAAGCATCCTCTTTTATGTAGTGTTCATAGTATCAAGTGTAGATAGGACATGGAAATACAGAAGGCGTCCGACATGGTAGATTACTAAGAAGTAGGTATTCAAAATTACTTTTCCAACAAAACATCTTGTTTTAGGAAAACAAATACAATTTCTTTGCAATGAGGCTCTCCTGCAAACTCTACACTTCTAAAGAATACTTTTTGTGAAAAATGTATTTGTTTGTCTCCCTCTCTTACTCTACTGACAATATTCAGGCAGTGTTACTTACATGGAGTTTGACTTGTATTTCAGATCTACCTAAAAATATGTATTCCTGCTCTTCCTTTCCACTCACTCCCATTCAAAACATGATCCTCTGTTACAATGCAAATAACCCTGGGAAAATTAGAAGCAAAATGTCAGTAACAGCCAGCTGTATTAGGAATATACCAGGGGTTAAATTGTAAGTGATGAAACCAGGATGAAAGCCTGTATTTGTCCGACTTCAAAAATTATCAGTCTCACTGCTGTATAATGCTGCTGCTCTGGAACTCAGATAAAGGCAGAGAATCGAGAGGAGACACCTGATGAAAAGGAGAAGGTAAGCCAAGGGAAAAGCTTAATTATTTTATAATCAGAAAAAGATTTATGTCGTTTTACAGAATATGGTATAAGAGAATGTTAAAGTAAAATTCCTCATCCAGGCGCAGTGGCTCACACCTGTAATCCCAGCACTTTGGGAGGCTGAGGCAGGAAGATCACCTGAGGCCAGGAGTTCGAGACTAGCCTGGCCAACGTGGCAAAACCCCATCTGTAATAAAAATACAAAAAATTAGCCGGGCATGGTGACAGGTGCCTGTAATCCCAGCTACTTGGAAGGCTGAGGCAGGAGAATCACTTGAACCCGGGAGGCTGAGGTTGCAGTGAGCTGAGATCATGCCATTGCACTCCAGCCTGGGCAACTGGAGTGAAACTCAGTCTCAAAATAAAATATATAAATAAATAAATTCCTCAAAGTAACCTAATGGAACCCTCTTGAGGTAGAGCCCTTAATAAGCCACACCATACTTACTATTGGTCCTATCCTGCCAGGAAGTCGAATGAAGGGGGATACTGACTTGCATCACACTGGCATTAGGAGCTGACCTAATTTTAATAACGTTTTATTTCATGGACTGCAGTTCATTTAATGAAAGAATGAGCTCTTTCCTCAAGAAATGCCTTTGTGAAATAATCAAAGAAGTAAGATTGGCGGTATTAATTGCTCTAAGTGCAGAATTTTGTTCGCCAAAAAGAGATATCAATCAGAAAAAGAAGTGACCAATAATTATTTGATATGATCGTTTCACAAGTAGGTTTTAAACCTATTTTTAGATTAACTTCTAAGTAAAGTTTACCAAATATATTCATTTAAAGAAAATCTGTGTAAGCCCCTGAAAACAACAGGTATTTTATCAGAAGTGACCAGGCCACCAGACACCTACCCTAGAGTTACTTCTGCAAATGGCTACCATTTAGTAATTTCTGAAAGGAAGAATAATCAAGTTTCTTTAAGAAGCCGGTAGGAAAGAAAAATTTAACATTTTATGGTACAATTTGTTTCAGCTGGTTCCTCAGATCTTGGAGGCACATTAGTTCCCCCTAGTTGGGAGTGAATCCTGCCTCTAGAAAATTCTTCTTGAAAAATAGCATTAAAATCTTTTATTTCTTATTGTAAACATTGCATGTTAATAGAAGACCACAAAAATGCTGATATTCACTATAAAATTATTTTATAGTAGTGGAAATGAAGGTAAAAACAACTTGCAAATGCAATTTGGTAGAATTATAACTCTACCAAAAAAAAAGGAGGTTCTTTTCCACAAAGACTCTCATCAATGTTAACTTTGAAGAGAAGTATTTGTAGCTGTCTTACAGCTTAGTAGTGATAGATTTGCACTTTTTTACCTGCCTGTCATATGGAAAACGGTACACACTTTGGGTGGGGCTTCATGCTGTGGTAGGAAAAGAAAGAAAATGACACTCATTAACTCTGTGCTTTAACTAGCTCAGCTAATGGTCTTCAAGATTTCTAAACAGAAGCAATTAGAAAGAACTTCAAATTTCATGTGTTTCTTCAAAGGATGAAAAGTTGAAATATTTTAATCCTGGCTTTATTATTTGGAGGACACAAGAGTTACATTACTCTCTGTCAAAGCAGAAATCAACCTCTTGCAAGGAATAAATGTTAATTAGGACAAACAGATTAAGCATATTATATTAAGTATATTTGTTTCTTTCCTGAGCACTTCAGCTGCAGAAGCTCTAACCACTGTTTCCGGAGTGACCATCAATGCTTCTTAAAAATGCCAATACAGTTACAGTGTTCTATCCAATTAGCAGATGCATAGACCAGACAGAATGCTGATGTATTCCTTAAAGGAGGTGGGGGTGGGAACCAAATGGAATCAGAGAATATTATCTGTCTTGTGTGCTTTACAAACCAAGACTCCTTCTATTTCTATTTCTTCTCATGACCCCTGCATCCCCTCTTTTTCCTACATTGTCTAGTATGCGTTTACAAGTCTCCAATAAGAGAAAATAGAAAATGCTCAGGAAAAGGATGACTACTTCAATATAGAAAGTTTCCCCATTCAACATGAGAAGATCCTAGAGTTACCAGGGACCATCCCCTTCCTGAAATAACTGTGTGAAACACAGAACCTTCCCCTAAGAGAATTAGGAGCAAATTTTTGCTGCTATTAATAAGAAACAATTTTGAGCTTATCAGTGACCACTATTTCTAAAGCAACCAATAGCTTTATAATTACTTAGACTTATTTAATGCAATCATTCAGAAATGTTAGACAGTTCTCTAGAGTAGTGTTATGGATATGAAATGCTTTCATAAGCTTAATGTCTTTGTTTTTATATTGTGTAAACACTGGAATTAAAGTAGAATATCTGTTAAACTTGAGAGGAAACACCAGATGTCAGTAATTTGCTGTGTAAGATTTAGAGGGGCCAATGCTGTTAACCTTCATCAGAAACAATATTGGTGGGCCAAACCACGAGGGCTCTCTCATCTGTCACACTCACCCAGGATAATGTGAATAAAGAACTGAGGTCAGTCAGACATGAGCCACTATGTACAGATTCCACTGGCAAGAAATGGCCTCAGCCAGCTCTTGTTATTGAAGAAAATAACCCTCTAGGAATCAGCAGGATTCTCATTTTCAGTTTTAGAGAAGGAAGGATGCTATTCAAACTTTGATCAAATGTTTTTTTCTTAATACGTCTTAATTGTGCTGGGTACACAGGATTTCACATAGTAAGAATAACAGATTTCCCAGAGAAAGTTTGTTTGTTTGTTTGTTTGTTTGTTTGTTGCTATAGTATGTTCGTTGTACAGCAGATAGAGATGAGGTCAAAATTTCTTTAAAAATATAAAAGTTTATACAGAGTACTGTTAGGTTCCAGCCCCAGCTGAGGTCTGAGGGGAGTGGGTGAATGAGTGGCTAATAGCTGAAAGAACACTTCAGGGGGCTGCAGGCAAACGAAATATGGTTTTATTCAGCAGCTCTCTCATCAGCAGCTCTCTAACACTGTCTGCTCTGTCTCAACTGCTTGCTCTGGCCGCTCCCACACACAGCAGAGCAACCGGCTCTTCCTTCAGGGTCAGTAGCTTAACTCTTCCCTCTCTGGGCAAGAGCAAGCTGAGCTGTGTCCTGGCTCTCCTCTGTCCATCTGCAAGATGGACACAGCTCTGGCTCTCTCTTTCTCTGGGTGCAAGTGCAATTATGCAGTGTCAGCAGGGCAATTACACCTTTTACAGACAACAGTGGTGTAGAGCCAAGTGATGAGCTTCCCATGTTATGGCTATATAGCTGTGTTTACATTACACATGGAATTGTGTGCCTGCATTCCAATCCTGCTGAGTCATGAGGATGTTTACCTCGGCCTCTCCTTGACCCAAGTGAATCCTTGTACCTTACGAGTATATTATCTATTTTGAAAATATACCTAGTGAAAGGAACATGATGAAATTGAAAAGATGGAAGAAGAGAGATGGACTTCCCTGATGTTCAATTGCATCCTATCCTCTGGTGTAAGAACATGGCTATGTAACCACTTTAATCCTGGTAGATTTTCAAAAAATAACAGAATCTTCCAGACTTTGGTAGCCCTTGATCATTGCCTCTTGCCTCATGCCAACCCTCCCTTACATACTTATTTTTCATCAGCTACTTTTGGAATTGTTTTCGTTTGTATAATTATTGTAGTAGATTATTACAATGAATCATGCCACACTGTATTCCTCACCATTGTGTAGTTCTCATGCACATTACCCTAGGTTTAGTCATGTAACTCATTTTGGCCCAATGGTGTGTTAACATCTGAGACTTGGATGGCTCTTCTGAACCAGACCTCGTTCTTATGAAACACTTGCCATCTGAAGAAGCTTGAGGTAGCCTGATGGAGACACCTGACCTCGCCAACAGTCAGCACCAATGGCCAGACCTGCAAGAGCAACCAGCCTCATTTGATTTGCTAGCTGATGACAGACTAATGGGTGACCTCCAGTGAAATCAATGTAGATCCACCCAGCTAACACCAGTTTGAATTGTTAATTCATAAATTATGAGCAGATAAAATGCTTGCCATTTTAAACTACCAAGTTTAGGTGTGATATTTAATATAACAATAGATACAACTACTTTAGCATTAGATTATCTCCCAATTTTATACCACTTTTTTCTTCAAATGAGTATCCCTTCCTTCCAGATTCCAGAAAAGAGATAACAACTAATACAGCATTAACACCTTTCTTAAGTTTAAATATATATGCATTCATAGGCTTAAAAATAACTATCTTTAGTAAACTCTAATTTTACCTTGTCACAAATTGATTTGCTTCATTTACCATAAAAAGTAATGCAGAATTATAATAACCTTGTAAATTTTGAAGCTCTAAAAGTGTTTTACCTCTTGTTTTCAAGTCTGGGTGTACTTTATGTGGACATTCACTTTTGCAATGTGATTCCAGGAAAGGAGAGGTTTCATTTTAAACCCTGATTCTAAAGCATCTTAGGGTATTTTACCTGAGAAAAATGATATATTAATCCATTATCAGCCATTAAGCCTGCAGTTTTCTTTATTTTCCAAATTCCCTATCTTATGCAGAGGGTACAAAACTGACATGATTAGGAGAAATGTAGTGCAGAAAGAGCCCCCCAAATGGGATGGTGCCCAATCATGTCATTATACTGAAGTGAGGCAGCTATGGGGTCACTTGCCTCCAGGAAAAGGAACAGGTAAAATGTAATGAGGATTAAAATAATGAGTCCTATAATTTTATTTTAAATATGAATGTCTAAGGATTCTGGGAAATTACAGTGGCTACAGAGAAGGTGTTTCTGTCTCTGAATATCCTACTCCTTCCCCATAAGATACACCCACACACAAAAAGAAAGAAAAAAACTACGATAGCAAAACCAAAAATTTGCTGACAATATCAATAACATAATGTCCAAATGAACTGCAACATACTACCATGTGGGAACAAAGCAATGACAGCAAAAAGACCTACATGAGGTATTCCACTGTGCAAGAAAGCTGGGGGAAGAAGATGTAATTATATTATTTCAGAGAGCAGGAGAATTCCACAATTGCCATCAAGAATTCACTGAGAACAGCAGCAGTAAGAGTTAACATTAAAGACTCCAATTTGCAGGTGAATGCAAGAACTGTAAGATGGTCTGAGAGTGCTAAAGTGGTCCAGTGTTAATGAAACCCTGACACTTTACCAAACCAAAGAACCCTTCCAGAACAAATCCCCATACTTAACAAGACAGGGAAAGTGAAGATCCTGATAAAAGCAAGTAGGAGGGCAAAGGAGGAAGATTTTAGAAATTATAAGGCTTTTTAAAAAAATAAATCACATTATGAAAACAATAGAAGGAAGTGAACACTGGCATTTTGAAGCTAGGAAATATATTCCGATCTACCTTTCCCTCCTAAAGGGGAAATCATTTTATTTAAAAGTGGGTAACAGGCCAGGCGCAGTGGCTCATGCCTGTAATCCCAACAATTTGGGACACTGAGGTGGGCGGATCACTTGAGGTCAGGAGTTCAAGACCAGCCTGGCCAACATGGTGAAACCCCACCTCTACCAAAAATACAAAAATTAGCCAGACATAGTGATGGGCAACTGTCATCCCAGCTACTCAGGAGGCTGAGGCAGAAGAATCGCTTGAATCCAGGAGGCAAGGGTTGCAGTGAGTTGATATCGCATCATTGCACTCCAGCCTGGGCAACAGGAGCTAAACTCCATCTCAAAAATTAAATAATTAAATTAAATTAAATTAAATTAAATTAAATTTTTAAAAGTGAGCAACAGAAAAGTAGTCCAGTTGAATTCTATAGAAATTTAGTAGTGGGGAAATAAAGGAAAATAAGCATGGGAAGAAAGTCCTAATAGATACTGAATCACGTCAGAAAGACATGCTCACAAAAGAGACAAAGTCTGTTACCTAATATTCAAAACAGGATATAGGAACTTAAACAGTGATATAGCTAATTTAAACATCACTGTTGAAAGGAGTAGAAATTAGTGAAATCATTGTGAAAGATAGTATAGAGGTTGCTCATAAAATTAAAAACTGGACTATCATGTGATCTAGCAATCCCACTACTGAGTATATATACAAAGGAAATGAAATCAGTATGTCAAAGAGATATCTGCACTCCTAAATTGATTGCAGCATTATACACAATAGCCAAGAAACAGAATCAAACTTAGTGTCCAACAATGTATAATGGATACAGAATATGTGGCATATATACACAATGGAATACTATTCACTCATGAAAGAGAAAGAGGCGGGATGCTGTGGCTCACGCCTATAACCCCAACACTTTGGGAGGCTGAGGTGGGTGGATCATGAGGTCAGGAGATCAAGACCATCCTGACCAACATGGTGAAACCCCGTCTCTACTAAAAATACAAAAATTAGCTGGGCGTGGTGGTACTGCCTGTAGTCCCAGCTACTCGGAAGGCCGAGGCAGGAGAATGGCTTGAACCCGGGAGGCGGAGGTTGCAGTGAGCCGAGATTGTGCCACTGCACTCCAGCCTGGTGACAGCATGAGATTCTGTCTCAAAAAAAAAAAAAAAAAGACAGAGAGAGACAATGAAATCCTATTTGGAATGGCTTGAATAAATCTGGAGGACATTACATTAAGTGAAATATTGTATGATTTCACTCATATGTGGAATCTAAAAACAGTTGATCTCATAAAAGTAGAGAATATAACAGTTACTAGAGACTAGGAAAAGAAGGTAGAGAGGGCATAAAGGAGAGGTTGGTCAAAGGGTACAAAGTTACAATTACCAAAAAGAGTAATATCTGGTATTCTATTGTATAGTAGAGTGACTGTAGTTTGCAGTATGATACTGTATATCTCAAAATAGCTAGAAGAAAGGATTTTGAATGTTCCCACCACAAAGATTTAGTAAATTTCTGAAGTGATGGATATCTAATTACTCTGATTTGATCATCATGCAATGTGTACAAATATCAAAATATCACATTGTACATCATAAATAAGTACAATTGTTATGTGTCAAATAAAAATTTAAAAAATAATAAAACAGAATTAGAAAAATTCAGAAATAAATGATTGAAGAACAGGAAGATTTAAAAAGAAAGTTGAAAGAACTCAGTAAATAATCTGTTTTTAAAAAAAATCACTTCTTGAATGAAGGTTAAACCAAAAGGAACCCAAGTTTGAATAAACACAATGGATGATGTCTCCTTGGAGAAATAGCTAATTTTAAATCCAGAATATGAAATGGACAAGATGCTCCCAGAAAGCTTAGAAGACAACCAAAATCTGTGAACGTCTTAAAAGGACTCAGGGGCCACCTGTATAGAATCTAAGTTTCTAAGATGAGACAGTTTCAGCACTGATAATTATAATAACCTCATTTAAAAAATAAAAGAAATGAAACAATTGATCATCTTGGGGAAAAGCTTTAAAGTCTTTTGTGTGTGTGTGTAAACTCATAAATCGTTTTTTCTAAAGCGTTCTTTTCTTTTAAAAGAAGCAATCACCCAGCCTTTCCTATTTGCACTGAAACTCAGAGAAGCCAAATACTTAAGAACAACATTCTAGCTAATAAAGGAAGAAGAGTAATATGATTAGTAGAATATATCTTGGCATTCTTTAATAGGTTATGGATCTAAGCATTGATCACTAATGGCTGTGACATCACAATTAGACAACCAGATGCTCGAAAACTCCTTTGGAATTAATCAACATCACCTACAAAGTGATGCCAAAAAAACTAAACATGAATCTGGTCAACCCTATAGATTTTTTGACCAATTGACAGCATATATAGGTCAAAAGAACATGGTAAATGTACAAGCATGAAGGAGAAGCAATAAGCATAATCCAACCAGGATTCTACAGGATGACTGTTTTGGATTCAACAAATAAAAAATTGCAAAAAAATAAAAACAGATGGAATTTTTTTAATTTTATAGTTTAAAAGATATTGTATTTGAATTTGTATTAAAATGGTTAAGAAAATTAAAGTACACTTATAAGACCATCACGAAAATGTGAAATGCCTGAATATTTATTGATTTTAAAGAATTATTGTTATTTGGGGGTGTGCGATGTTGACATTGTGGCTATGTTTTTAAAAAATGATTACTTAACAATATAGAAATATACATACTAAAACTTTTACTGGGAAAAAGAAGTTTGGAATATGCTTCAAAATTTCTGGGCTTACGGTGATGGTAACATAGGGTATAAAGAAAATAAATTTGTCATTTGGTCAGTAATTGATATTAAAGAGACTGACTGATGAACATTTCTACTTCTTTCTAATTCTGTAGATATTTGGAAATTTCCATACTAAAACATTTTTTGTAAATGCAGATAGATTTGAAATTTGTTCTTCTGAGCTCTATGAAAGAATGAAGTCTTTCTTAAGCTAGAAGTCTTCTTTTCTAGCCAATAATTCTAATTATATTTCTGTCTCACATCTCTAAGTCTGGAACTCTGTAACCCAGACTGACTGGAGGTCTGTGAATGGTAAAATAGACAAGAACAATAAAAAGGATTTTAAACCTTACCTAGAAGAAGACAACAAAGAGTGATGGCCTATGCTTGGTCTGGGGAAAATGGAGTAATATCAATCTAATACAAAAATATATGCTTTTTTTCTGAAAACCAGTATAGACTTTTACTACGACTTTTTTTCACTTTTAGTATTAAAATATATGTACTGTTTAGTCAACATTTAAATTTTCATATATTCAAAGCCTAGAAATGACCATCTATGCTGAAATTAAGTTAAATCTATGATGTGGTTTGGCTGTTTCCTCACCCAAATCTCATCTTGAATTGTAGCTCCCATAATTCCCACATGTCATAAGAGGGACCCAATGGGAGGCAATTGAATCATAGAAGCAGTTCTTTCCTGTGCTTTCTCATGATAGTGAATACATCTCATGAGATCTGATGCTTTTATAAAGGGGAGTTCCCTTGCACACTCTATCTTGCCAGCCGCATGTAAGATGTGACTTTGCTCCTCATTTGTCCTCCACTACGATTGTGAGGCTTTCCAAGTTGTGTGGAACTGTGAGTCAATTAAACCCTATTTCTTTAAAAATTACCCAATCGTGGGTATATCTTTATTAGCAGCATGAGAACAGGTGCTGCTGTAAAGATACCTGAAAATGTGGAAGCAACTTTGGAACTGGGTAACAGGCAGATGATGGAACAGTTTAGAGGGTTCAGAAGACAAGAAAATGTGGGAAAGTTTGGAACTTTCTAGAGATTTGTTGAATGGATTGGACCAAAATGCTAATGGTGATATGGAAAATGAAGTCCAGACTAAGGTGATCTCAGATGGAGATGAGAAACTTCCTGGGAACTGGAGCAAAGGTCCCTCTTTTTATGCTTTAACAAAGAGACTGGCAGCATTTTGCCCCTGCCCTAGAGATCTGTGCAACTTTGAACTTGTGAGGTGTCATTTAGGGTATCTGGTAGAAGAAATTTCTAAGCAGCAAAGCTTCTAAGCAGTGGTCTGGGTACTGTTAAAAGCATTCAGTTGTATGTACTTCCAAAGATATGGTTTGGAATTGGAACTTATGGTAAAAAGGGAAGCAGACTATGAAAGTTTGGAAAATTTGCAGCCTGATGATGCAACAGAAAATAAAAACCCATTTTCTGGGGACAAAGTCAACCTATGGCAGAAATTTGCATACATAACAAGGAGCTGAATTTCCCCATCAAGGCAATGGGGAAACTGTCTCCAGAGCTTGTCAGAGACCTTTACAGCAGAACCTCCCATCACAGGCTCAGAGGCCTAGGAGGAAAAAATGGTCTCCTAAGCTGGATCCAGGATCCCTGTGTAGCTTAGGGACTTGGTTGCTTCCAAGTTGCTCCAGCCATGGCTAAAAGGGGCCAAGGCACAGCTCAGGCCATGGCTTCAGAAGGTGCAGGCCCCACACCTTGGAAGCTTCAACATGGTGTTGAGCCTGCAGGTGCACAGAGGTCACGAACTGAGGTTTGGGAACCTCTGCCTTGGATGTATCTCAGAGGTTATATGAGAATGCCTGGATGTCCAGGCAGAGGTGGGCTGCAGGGGCAGAGCCCTCATGGAGAGCCTCTGCCAGGGCAGTGCAGCAGGTAAATGTGGGGTACAAATCCCTCAGAGTCCCCACTGGAGCACTGCCTAGTGGAGCTGTGAGAAGAGGGCCACAGTCCTCCAGACCCCAGAGTGGTAGATCCACTGACAGCTTACATTGTGCACCTGGAAAAGCTGCCAACACTCAACACTAATCCATGAAAGCAGCCAGGAGAGGAGCTGTACCCTGCAAAGCCACAGAGGCAGAGTTGCCTAAGGCCGTACAACCCCACCTCTTGCAACAAGGTGACCTGGATGTGAGACATGGAGTCAAAGAAGATCATTTTTGAGCTTTAAGATTTTACTTCCTCACTGGATTTTGGACTTGCATGAGGCCTGTATTTGGAATGGCTGTATTTCCCCCTGCTCCCCCATTGTATCTAGGAAGTAATTAACTTCCTTTTGATTTTACAGGCTCATAGGCAGATGAGACTTGCTTTGTCTCAGATGAGACTTTGGACTGTAAATTTTGAGTTAATGTTGAAATGAGTTTGACTTTGGGGGACTGTGGGAAGGCATGATTCATTTTGAAATGTAAGGACATGAGATTTGGGAGGGGCCAGCAGTGGAATGATACAGTTTGGCTTTGTCCCTACCCAAATCTTATTTTGAATGTAGCTCCCATAATTCCCATGTGTTATGGGAGGGACCCAGTGGGAGGTAATTGAATCATGGGGGAGGGTCTTTCCCACACTGCTCTCATGATAAGTATCATATATCAGAAGATCTGATGGTTTTATAAAGGGGAGTTCCCCTGCACACACTCTCTTGCCTGCTACCAAGTACGATGTAATTTTACTCCTCATTCACCTCCTGCCATGATTGTGAGACCTTCCCAGTGATGTGGAACAATTAGTCAATTAAACCTCTTTCCTTTATAAATTACTGGGTCTCAGGTATATCTTTATTAGCAGTGTGAGACTGATACAATCTATTCTGGCAATTATTGGGTCTTCTCCCATTGTGTTTGCATTGACAACACTGTCATGAAAAAGTATAATGAGTTCTCCAAATCATTAGTGCCAGGATTCAACATAGGATTTTTGTAACTCACATCCTCCATTCTCTACCCATTTTCGGGAACCTCTGCTTTCAGACCCATTTATTTAATTTATTCCTGAGATTATTATATATGGCATATCTTTCCAATGAGATCAAAAGTTACTTTAAGATAAGAAACCAGTATTATTCACATAAATTCACTGTTATCTCCCCATTTCCACACAGTTGCTTTCAAAATTAGTGTTGTTCAGTATATGATTGACCATAAAGAAATTACAGAAACAAATCTATTATATATAAATTAATAATGACACATTAGAAAAGTGAAGGTAGAAAATGCAGGTAGCATTAGAAATCTCAGATTATAAAATGAATTATCCCAAAAGCTATTGCCCAATCTATTGATTATAAACAAATATTTGTGGGCTGGGTTCCATTTAAATTTATAATTAAGGGAAGTGTTACAACAAATTTCATTCAAAAATGTATATTTTAATACCTAAAATGTTTAGCTCGTCTTTTAGTTTTAATAGAATAGATAAGATACAAAGTATTCATTCAGGCTCATAATGATTCATTTTCTATTTTTTCTTACAAAACAATCAGAACTATTATACTAATTGAAAAAAATGGGGAATTCTTGAATTGAGTAAAAATTCACCAATTTCTTCTTTCTCTGTTTCCCAAGGTTTGGTATTTGGTATCAGTACAAAAATCAAAGCCTTGACCCAAAACTGAATCTAGCAATTGTAAAATCCTTCATAAGTATTACCTTGCTAGGAGTACAAAATAAAATCAAAATTGGAAAGCCACTGACTATGTGCTGGGGAATGACTCATCAGTGATTTACCTAATGTGGAAAAGTCTTCACACTGCACAGACTAGAATTTGAATTTCCAGGTAGACCATTAAATCACACCTTATCTTCCCTCCTTAAAGCCATTGGAAATGCACCTGCCACCCGATCTTTGAGATTTTGCAAAGATACCACATTTAGATCCTTTGTCTCTTTCAACTTCCCTAACTCCCTTTTCTGGTTTCAGAGATGGAAACTCCCAGATCTGTAAGAGTACAAACAGTGTGGTTAAAAGGACAGTTTAGTCTACTCTTGCAGCCAAGTCACTCACAGAATAAACAAGTTGGCTTACAAAATTGTTACTTTCTTCATGAGTTTTGTTAAAAGGGGTTTCAGCTTAAGCTGTCTGTCATCTGAAATAACTGTGAAAATTAAATTTCATAATTATGAAATGTGTATACGAATTCAATCTTACATGCATAATTTTACTACTTCTTTAAGCCTTTTCTACTCTCTCCCCATTCATATCTACGGTGGGATGCCTAAGACAGATGAGTGGACTCTTGTCTAGTGATCTAGGAGTCAATTTTCTAATTATTTGATCCATATTCAAAGCGGCTCCTCCCTAAATGGTGGGCTTTCTACCTGTGGGGTATAGCCCAATCTAATCTACTGCTGGGATCTATCACCAGCAGCAGAGATTTCTCTCCATGGTAAAAATACTTAGGTTTTGAATGGTTACTTTGGCCATTTGCAGGACCTGACTGAGTTTTCATTATTATAAAGAGTCAAAGGGTGAGGCTGGTGGAGAAAAGTCGCTGCCCTGAGTATGCCAAAGACCAGGAGTGAACCTGAACAGCTGTCCTGGCTTCTGCTCCATCTTTGGATGAGGCTGGAACCAGTAGAGCTGTGTGTGATCCTTGTGGTAGATTCTCAGCAGCCTCAGGCAGCTTTTCAAAGTTAGACGCTGAAAACCAACAAATGAAACTATGAGGAAGAATAACGTAAATGTCCTTACTCTACTTACAGTTCTCTTTGGGACTTTTTTCATCTAACTCCTACTCTCAGCAATTCTCAAATCAGAAAAATTAACATAGGACAATAGTTTCTAAGTTGTTCATTATCAATCCCTATACTAAAGCAAAAGGTAAAAATTTGAGGTACTCTGGTAAATAAAATATCGTTTAAATTTTTATTATTTATGAAGAGAATATTTAACAAATACAAACAGACCTCCTTTTATTGAGCTTTCCTTTATTGTGCCACACTTTATTGTTGTATTAATCTGTTTCCATACTGCTGATAAAGACATACCCAAAACTGGGTAAATTATAGAGAAAATAGGTTTAACTGACTCAGTTCCACAGAGATGGAAGGCCTCCCAATCGTCGCAGAAGGCAAAGAGGAACAAGTAACATCCTACATGGTGGCAGAGAAGAGAGTGCTTGTGCAGGGGAACTCCTCTTTTTAAAACCATCAGATCTCCTGATATTTATTTACTGTTATGAGAACAGCAGGGAAGAGACCTGCCCCCATGATTCAATTACCTCCCCCACTGGATTCCTCCCATGACATGTGGGAATTGTGGGGAGCTACAGTCCAAGATGAGATTTGGGTGGGGACACAGCCAAACTGTATCAATTGTGCTTCATAGATAATTGTGTTCTTTACAAATTGAAGGTGTGTGACAACCCTGCCTTGGGCAAATTCATTGATGCAATTTTCCCAACAGTATGTGTCTCTGTGTGACATTTTGGCAATTTTTGTAATATTTCAAACTTTTTCATTATCGTTATATCTGTTATGGTGATCTGTAAACAGTGATCTTTGATGTTACTATTGTAACGAAAGGGGAACCATGAATCATGCCCATATAGGACAGTGAAATTAATTGACAAGTGTCATATGTATTCTGATTGCTCCACTAACCAGTCATTCCCTTATTTCTCTCCCTCTCCTCAGGCTTCTCTATTCCCTGAGACACAACAATATTGAAATTAGGACAATTGATAACTCCACAGTGTTCTCTGAGTGTCTAAGGGAAAGGAAGAGTTGCACATCTCTCTCTCTAAATCAAAAGCCTGGAATGATTAGGTTTAGTGAGGAAGGCATTTCAAAAGCCAAGACAGGCCCCAAACTAAGCAACTTTTAACCAAATACCCAAGTTATTTGTGAATATAAAGTAAAAGTTCTTGAAGGAGATTAAAGGCACTAATCCAGTGAAGACACGAATGATGATAAAGTGAAACAGTCTTATTTCTGATATGGAGAAATTTTTAGTGGTCTAGGTGGAAAAATCAAACCAGCCACAACATTCCCTTAAGCTAAAGCCTAACCCAGAGCAAGCCCTAAACTCTCTTAAATTCTATAAACACTGAGAGAATTTTAAAAAATGCAGCAGAAGAAAAATTTCATGTTAGCAGAGGCTGGTTCTTGAGGTATAAGGAAAGGAGCCATCTCTATAACATAAAAAGTACAAAGTAAAGCCTCAAGTGTTGATATAGACACTACAGAAAGCTATCCAGGGGGAGGAGCAAGATGGCCGAATAGGAACAGCTCCAGTCTCCAACTCCCAGTGCGAGCGACACAGAAGACCGGTGATTTCTGCATTTTCACCTG
>NW_012114710.1:18890783-18927422 GCF_000951035.1 Colobus angolensis palliatus | reverse complement strand
AAAAAAAAAAAAAAAAGCTATCCAGAAGATCTAGCTAAAATCATTAATGAAAGTGGCTACACTAAACAACAGATTTTCAATGTAGACTTAACAGTTTTGTAATGGAAGAAGAGGCCGTCTAGAACTGTCTTAGCCCGAGGAAAAGTCAAGGCCTGGTCTCAAAGTTTCAAGGGTAGGTTGACGTTTTTGTTAGAGGCTTATACAGCTGATGACTTTAAACTGAAGCCAAATGTTCATTTACCATTTAAAAAATCCTAGGCCTCTTAAGAATTATACTAAATCTAATCTACTCTGACTATGCTCTATAAATGGGATAATAAAGCCTAAATGGAAACGCATCTGTTTACAACACAGATTTCCAAATATTTTAAGCCCACTATTGACCTACTGATCAGAAGAAAAGGATTACTTTCAAAAGATACTGCTCACTGACAATGTGCCGAGTAATCCAAGAGCTCTGATAGAGATGTACACAAAGAGTAATGTTGTTTTTATGCTAACACGACATTCATTCTGCAGCTTATGAATCAAGGAGTAATTTCCACTTTCAAGTCTTATTATTTAAGAAATACATTTTATAACACTACAGCTGCCATAGATAGTGATTTTCTGATTGATCTAGGCAAAATAAATTTGAAAACTTCTGAAAAAGACTCATCATTCTAGACATTTGTGCTTCATGAGGAGAGTTTAAAACATCAACATTAAATCAATTTTGGAAGTTGATTTCAACCCTCATGATGACTGAGGCATTTAAGACTGCAGTGAAGAAGGTAGCTGCTGATGTGGAAGAAATAGCAAGAGAACTAGAATCCAAAGTAGAGCCCGAGGATGTAACTGAATTGCTGCAATTTTATGATCAAACTTGAATGGGTGAAGAGTTTCTTGTTACACATAAGCAAAGAAAGTGGTTTGTTAAGATAGAATTTCCTCCTATGAAGATGCTATGAATATTGCCAAAACAAGAACAAATAATTTAAGTATATTCCACACACTTAGTTGATAAAGCAGCAGCAGAGTTTGAGAGGATTGCCTCCAATTTTGAAGAAAATTCTACTCTGGCTGAAATGTTATTAAATGGCATTGCATGCTATACGACAATAATTTGTGAAACAAAGAGTCAATCAATGTGGCAAAATTTATTGTTGGTGTATTTTAAGAAATCACCATAGTCAACACCCTGATCAGTCACTAGCCATCAACACTAAGGCAAAATCTTCCACCAGCAAGAAGATTACTACTCAGTGAGTGTTGTGCCTTTTAGCAATATTTTAATTAAGGTTTTTTTTAATAGACATAATGCTATTGCAAACTTAATAGACAACAGTATAGTATAAATATAATTTTATTTTGAGATGGAGTCTCACTCTGTTGTCAGGTTGGAGCGCAGTGGTGTGATCTTGCAACCTCCACCTCTGGGTTCAAGCGATTCTCCTGCCTCAGCCTCCCAAGTAGCTAGGATTACAGGCACACCACCACACCCAGCTAATTTTTGTATTTTTAGTAGAGACAGGGTTTCACCATGTTGTTCAGGATTGTCTTGATCTCTTGACCTTGTGATTCACCTGCCTAGGCCTCCCAAAGTGCTGGGATTACAGGCATAAGCCACCACGCCCTTTCAAATATAACTTTTATAGGCACTGGGAAACCAAAAAAAAAAAAATTGTGTGACTTGTTTTATTGTGATATTTGTTTTATTGTCATGGTCT
This sequence comes from Colobus angolensis palliatus, assembly GCF_000951035.1. Lineage (NCBI taxonomy): Eukaryota > Metazoa > Chordata > Mammalia > Primates > Cercopithecidae > Colobus > Colobus angolensis. The sequence continues at coordinate 18,925,713 of NW_012114710.1, read as the reverse complement.
GGAACCAAATCCACAGTATCTCTAAGGTATACCTATACTACGTGCCGGGGGAAATAAAGATAATAGCATGCATACCTTAAACACAGACTTTTTTTCCAATATTACGTTTTTAAACTTTAAGCGATTTGATATGTGTATAAGGGGATAAGCAGACAATGATACAACCCAAGATATATCTTCCCACATTTGAACAAGATTAGACTTCAAATTACTCAATAATATTGTACTATGATCTTAGCGGACACTGAAAGATCTTCCTGTCTTAAAGTATCTCTGTTACATGAAGCCTAGAGGTGCCTCACACTTGAGTCAAGATATTCTTTATTTGTTTGAATCATTAAGTCAGTCATTTCTTGTTAACAGTGAGTACAGATTTTCACCAGAAATCTACCCATCACATAGCTCAGAGAAAAACTCTCAGAGGAAGGAAACCTGGATGGGCAAAATGTCAAGGTTCCACCTCCCACACATGGACTACTGAGAGGTTTGTAAGACTCACAGAGGCACCTAGGGACACTGGACATTTAGTAAACAGATCATGAAAAAATGCTAGAAAATAAGACTACCCCTAGGCAAGGAGAAACTAAGTAGGTGAAGTTTGTCTTTTATACTCTTCCCCCCTTCTCTATAGCACTGTTGTTTCCATCCAGGGTCTTTTTTGTATCCTCAATAGATTTACACACACACAGTCATGCCTTCACATGCCCAGACACACACATACACACACACACACACACACCAGGGAGACTCCAGTTTGCACTGATGAAATTCAACTCACACCAACTCAGAAAAACATATAATGTCCTATATTTCACACACCTCAAAAATACTTGCATTTTAATAGAAATACTTGCATTTTATCAACTCAAAACCCTTTCTAACAAAGGAAATATTTTTCTAATACTGAAAGTTGGCAGTTGGCAAAGAAAATTTGGGTCCCACAGTGACAAGCCTAGCCTCTTCCCACCCACCATCTTTCACACACCTGGGGAAAATGTGTCACCACAAAGGCTGCAATCCCTTCTGCAAAGTCAAAATCAAGTTTTACCAACATTACAATTTCACATAGAACTCCCTGACTTGTACTAGACAGTCAACATATATTTGTTGAAGGGAAGAAAAAGATATGAAGGAGGGAATTGTCTGAAACTATAGTATACAACACTTAAGTGACTATATATCAATCTATATACCTATTTTTAGGCAGAATTAAATTATAACTTGAAATTTAAACAATATTTTTGGATGGTAAAATATTTTGAAATATTTTTGAGATGTCAAGCCCCAATGTAAGTTTATATATTCAGAAAAAAAAAAATTTGGTCCAAATGAAGAAAATCTTTATTGTTCTTTTATTCTGAAGGAAACAAAGATTTCGATTTCCTTCCCATGAAATACGATTATGTGACCAAAAAAAACAATAAATGTGTTATATTTTTAAAAACTTTTGCAATCAAATTATTGGCACCATTAATCGGTTTCGATAACTCTGAATATTTCCCATCTACTCTTTAGCTTTACACATGGAGTTGAGCAACCTACTTCACACCTTGTAAATATGCTGTCCCAGACATCTAAATATGCAGTTTACAAATTCCACCACTAGAGGGCAATAAACGTTGATTCCACGCCATACAATTAAAATAAAAGGGAGTTCAAATTTTACAGGATGCTCTTCTGACCAGTATTATATGTAATAACTTAATGGATTATATATACGTTGGTTATGAAAAGTCAGCAGCACACATCACTGGTCAATTCTATTGCAAGGACGAAGTAATTTGCGTCTAGAAAAAAATCTTATACTTACAACATAAAATTCTACCTCCGCAGAACCTACTCACCAATCAAAAATTGCAGGATTAATAGCTTTCTGTGACTCAATGACCAGGCTACCATTATCAAGAATAGAATTTATCTTCCTATGATGCTCAAATGCACAGGAAAAATGCATATCTAGGAGAATGGATAAATTCTCAGTGACACAGGAAAATATTTCTATAAATGGAAAAAGCATGAATGCGTTCAAGAAGGGGCAGTTTGCTCTGCTCTACTGTGGATACACACATAAACAGTCCAAGAAACATAAAATCCCTTCCAGAAAGTAATTGGCAAGAGAAGAGAATTAACATCGATGGAGAATAAAGAAGAGATTTTTATGTTTGCGTTTGTTTATTTTTAGAGATAGGATCTCATTCTGTCACCCAGGCTGGAGTACAGGAACCCCAATCATAGTTCATCGCAGCCTCGAACTCCTGGGTTCAAGTGATCCTCCTGTCACAGCCTCCTGAGTACCTGGTACTCACAGCCTCCTGAGTACCTGGGACCACAGGTGCAAGAAGGTATTTTTTAAAATTTTTATTACTTATTTCTCTACTTAATTTATCTTTGGAATATAAGGAAACAGTGGCTTTCCAATAAGTATCCCAATAGAATAAAGGAACTGAGGATGCTACTGGAGCCCAGCCAATGGTTGAACATCTCGTAATAATGCTAGTGAAATACAGCCAAATCATTTGAACTACAAACATCCTCTTTGAAAATAATTTTAAAATATCTACCTTAATTTAGGTGTTAAGAAAGTTATATTTTAATTAGGTAAAATAAATAATAATGTCTAAACCTCATGGATATAAACTATTCTGACTCCTACAGTTTGGAAAATGCTTCTTTAAAAGAGTACTCTGACTCCTGTTTTAAACCAAAATAGTAACTGTTGTAAAGCATCATTGCTACAGAAAACTGTATATTTTATATTATATTCAATAATCACTACATAAAATGAGAAATTAATCATCATACACTAATTCTAATTGGTGGAATATTTAACTATTTTTATTGAGACATACTTCACATACAATAAAATTCACTTGTTTTTAGTATACAACTGATTCTTTTAGCATATTTACAAAGTTGTGTGAACATCATCACAGCCTAATTTCAGAGTACACTCATCACTACAAAAAGAAACCCCAGACTCATTACCAGTCACTCCCTAAACCCTCTTTCTCCTCAATCCTGTGTGACAACTAATCAATGTCTCTAGGGATTTGCCTATTCTGGATCTTTTATATAAATTGTGTGTACCATATGTGGTTTTTCATGTCTGGCTTTATTCACTTAGCCAAGGTTTTTAAGGTTCATCCATGTTATAGCATGTATCTGTCTTTGAATGTTTTACATGGCTGAATTACACTCTCTTGTATGAATATACCTCACATTTATACATTCATCCATTGATGGAAATTTGGTTTGGTTCCACTTGCTGACTATAATAAGTAATGTTTCTATGAATATTTGTGTACAAGATTTTATGTAGATATGTTTTCAGTTCTCTTAGTATATACCTAAGAATGGAATTTTTGAGTTATATAAGTCTGCTTAATTTTTTGAGTAACTGTCAAACTGCTTTGCAAAGTTTTCGCATGCAGTATATGAGGGTTCCATTTTCTGCAGTCCTCATTCCTCACCAACACTTGTTATTGTTTATCTTGAGCCATTTCATAAGAATTTTAGAATCAGCTTATAAACAAGACTGCAAATACAATTTGTGAAGTGGTATATTATTGTAGTTTTGATGTTTATTTTCCTAATGACTAATGATGTCACACACCTTCTCAAGTGCATATTAGCCATTTGTACCATATATTTGTGGAGAGATTCTTGTTCAAATTCTGATGCCTACTTTTAAATTGGGTTGTCTTTTTATTGTAGCATTATACAAATTATTTTATATTCTTAATTCTACTCATTGATATCAGATATATGGTATATGAATTGCAGATATCTTCTCCCATCCTATTTATTGTCTTTTCACTTTCTTAATGGTGCGCTTTGAAGCATAAAAAGTTTGAATTGTAATGAAGTTCAATTTATCTATTTTTTTCTATTGTTGATTATGCTTTTGGTGTCATATTTAAGAAACTGTTGCTTAACCCAAGGTTATCAAGACTTATGCCTATGTTTTCTCCTAATATATATGTGCATATATACTTATATGTAGATCTGTGACCCATTTTATATTAATTTTTGTAGAACATGGGTGGTAAGCATCAAATTCTTTTGCATGTGGCTATCAGTCACTGCAGAACCATTTGTTGAAAAGATGATTCTTTCCTGCATTAAATTGTATTGGCAACCTTCCTGATAATCAAATTGATCATAGATGTATTGGTTTATCTATGGACTCTGAATTCTATTCCACCGACATATGTGTCTACTGTTATACCAATATTAAACTATTTTGATTACTGTTGCTTTGTAGTAAGTTTTGAAATTGGGAAGTGTAACTTCTCTAAATTTGGACTTCTTTTTTAAGATTACATATTTTAACTATTCCAGGTTCCTTGCATTTCCATACGAACATTCAGATCAACTTGTCAATACATGCAACAAAGGCAACTGGTATTATATTAGGAATTGTATCGAATCTGTAGATCAATTGGCAAGTACTACTAGCCAAACAGCATTGTCTTCCAATTCATGAACACAGGTATGCTGTTTTTTCACTAATTCAGGTCTTCAATTTCTTCCGATGTTATTTAGTTTCCAGTAAACAAATCTTGCACTTCGTTTGTTCAGTTTATTTCTAATTATTTTATTCTTTCTAAGGCTATTGTAAATACACTTTTCTCCTACATCTTAGATTGTTCATTGCAAGTGAATAGAAGTATAATTGATTTTTTATATATTACATTTTGCAATCTTGTCAAATAGGTTCATAAACTTTAATAGATTGTGGATTATTTAGAATTTTCTACATGCAAGATCATATTATCTGTTAATAGTTTTATTTCTGGATTTTCAATCTGAAGGCCTCTTATTTTTCTTGTCTAATATTCCTGGCTGGAGCCTCCAATACAATGTTATTGTTAATTTTGCTGACTTTTTCAAAGAACCAATTTTGGCTTCCATTTTTTTTTATTGCTTTTTTATTTTCTATTTCATTTGTTTTCATTCTGGTCATTGTTATTAGTTTTTTTCCGATTGCTTTGGGTTTTTCATCTTTAGTTTCTTAGGGCAGAATATTATGTTATTGATTTCAGATATTCCTTTTAATAAAGATGTTTATAGCTATAAATATTGCTTTATTGTATCCCATGAGTTTTGATATGTTTTTATTTTCATTTATCTCAAAGTATTACTAATTCCACTTGAATTTTCAGATGTGACCTATTGTTTATTTAGGAGTAAACTGTGTCCACATTTTTGTGAGTTTCACAATTGTTTTCTGTTAATAAATTCTAATTTAATTTCATTGTTGCTAGGGAGTATACTTTATATTGCTTATATCCTTTTACATTTATTAAAGTTCATCATATGACCTGGCATGTGTTCTATCCTGGATAATGTTTCATGTAAACTTGAAAGGAATGTTTTTTCTACTGCTGTTGGTTAGTGTTCTACAGATGTCTGTTAGCTCTAGTTGGTTTATAGTATTGTTCAAGCCCTTCATTTTCTTTTGCAATTTTTGTCTAGTTGTTCTGTTATTGAAAGTGAAGTACTGAAATATTCAGCTACTATTGAAGACCTGTTAATTTTTCCTTTCAATCATGTCCATTTTTTCTTCATGTATTTTGACGTTCTGTTGTTAGGGGCATATATGTTTATAATTCTTATATATTCTTGTTGGGTCAATCATTTCACCATTATCAAAATTTGCCTCTAATAAAAATTTTCATCTTAAAGTATATGTTGTCTGATATTTGCTTAGCCACTTCCATTTTATTTTAACTGTTCTAATGGCATATCTATTTCCACCCTTTGTATTCCACATGTGTCCTAGAATCTAAAGTGTATCGCTGCAGAAAGCATATATTTGTATATTCTTAAATCCATTTAAAAATGTCTGCCTTTAGATTGAAATGTTTAATTCCATTACAGTAAATGTATTATTAATCATTTAGAATTTATGTCTGACATTTGGCTATTTTCTATATGGCTTGTATCTTTTTTTATTCCTCTTCCTCTATCTCTGCTTTCTTTGTTGTAAAATAGTTATTTTCTAGTATCCACTTCTAAATTCTTATCCATTAACTATATTTCTGAGATAAGGATTAAAATTAACATCTTAACTCACACTAATTATTATTAATTCCAACCTAATATCAGTTATATTTAAAAAAACTCACTTCTAAGAAGTTTTATTTCATCAGCTGCCTTGGTGCTTGTATTGTCATAAAAACTACATCTATATACATCATATACTCAAAAACACAGATTTATAATTACTGCTTTATAAATTTGTCTTTAAATCAGAGAAGAGAAAAAAGTATTACATTTTATAGACTTGTCTTTTAAATCAGAGAGGAGAAAAAAGTATCACAAACAAAAAGTACATTTATACTATTTTTAACTTTTACCTATATAGTTACCTTCAACAGTGCTCTTCATTTCTTTATATGTATTCAGTTTATTGTATAGTATCCTTTTATTTACATCTAAATGAACCTCTTTAGTAGTTCTTGTGGAACTGGTTTGCTAGCAAGAAATTCTCCTAATTTTTATATAAAAATATTGAAGACTTTACAAATTTTCACGGCATCCTGGTGTAAACACCATTTTAATCTTCTCTATGTCATTCTAATTTTAGAAATATATTCTGTGGACATGAGCATTTAATATCTACTCTTATATAGTGTAAAATTTGAAATATTATAGAGGATGACGTTATAGACACAGACTTGCTATTTGTTTAGGGGCCATTTCAAGAGCACACTTGGACAATATTAATATTGATGTTGCAACTTCAATGTTACAATGTCGCAGCAAGATAAATAGACAAACCTCAAGTCATAGATGAACATCATCATGGAGCAAGATGACGAGCAAGATAAATAGATAAGCCCTAAGGTATCAAGATAAATAGATGAACCATGATTCATGACTTTTTGCTGATATGTACGATTAAGCTTAATTACAAGTTGTCACATTTTTGCTTGTTTTCTTTAGTTAAAAAAGATCCTCTATCCTTTTTTAGCATAAGGGAAATAAAAATGTGGTGAATTTTGCATTAATTCCTAAACAAAAACATAAGCACTTTCAAAAATGAAACCCATTAGCAGAGCTTTGTGTCTCCTGTGAAAATTAAATCTATTCCACTGTCTTAAAATTCATACATATTTTGAAATTTATGTGTATGTAAATTATTCCAGCATTTTAAATGGTTTTGGTGCACACATAGTTTCTTCCACCACCATCCTCTTCATTCATTTCAATTAATTTTGTTAAGCAATTTTTTTTTTCTTTACCTTTTGTAGCTGTTGTTGTTCTTTATTACATTTAGGTATGTTTAGGCCTCTTCTTCTGAACTCATTTTCTGCTGATAAATAAATAAGGCGTAGGTGCCTGTTCTGGCTTCAGGGGATGTTTAGGCTCAGACACGCTGGACTAGCATCACTCCATTTCTGAAGAGTCTTTGTGGAGCTGATGAGCTTCTGAATACCTCAAATAGACATTTAAGAAGACTAAACACTCTGGGGGGTGGTGCATTTTATTTCCATCTTTTTAGTTTCATCATTTGTCTGGATAATACATGCCTTTGGAATAAAATTCAAAAGTAACTGGTGAATTAAAAGTAATTCTCTTACATTCTTTTTGCTTTAGACATCCAATTCCCTTTCCTAGCATCAGTCACCGCTACAAGCTTTTTATGTTTCCAGGGTAGTTTAGGCATATATGAGCATGTGTCATATAGAGGCTGCTTTCTTTGATTAGAGTAAATTTGCGGTTTTTTTCTGAATTGTACTCTGCAGGAATACAAAGTCTCTTGCTAAAATGAGACTCAAAAGGTAGAAGCCAGCTTTAGTGTGACCTTTATTGTCTCCTCATGGTCTCATCCAAACGGTACCGTCTTTACATCTCATCAATTAAAGTGAGATCCATTCACTTTTACTGTGCTTATCTGCTCATCCAGGGGAAAGGATGTTATGTAGTGAGGTTTTAAACTATATGGATTGACACATTCATGAACTTGTTGAAATCTGGGCTGGGTCTCTCTGTGCTTGGGGCACAACCCTCAGGTTGCTTTCTGCCTTTAATAGCACGTGGGGGGTTCCCTTAAGCTTTCTCAGGGTTGAATCTCTTACTTTCTTTGTCCCACATGTTTCTTATTTTTGGTTTTATACTTCATATTTGTGAAGAATGTATTACAGTTGCTTCCTGGGAAATGGCGTGTGAAAAGCAAAATGTTTAAGATCCTTTATCTCTCCAACATCTTTATTAAGTTTGCACAGATATAGAATTCTAGGTTAGATCTCATTTTCCTTGAAAATGTTGAACATATGAATTCATCAATCTAGGTTCCAGAGTTGATGTTCAAAATTCTAAAGTAATTATAATTCTCAATGCATGTTTATTATTTATTTCCCTCTTTCTTTGTGAACAATTAGAACCATATCTTTGCTCCTAAGCGGTATTCTTAACTTTACCATGTTATGTTTAATTTAATCCATTATCTTGTGTGCTTAGTGGGCCCTTTATGTAAAGAAATTTATGTCCTTTGTCCTGAGAAAACTATTTTCATGATTTCTCCCTCTACCTTTCCTCTGTTCCATCTTTCTGAAAATTGTATTATGCAGATATTGCATGTCTTGCATGGGTTTTTCAATTTTCTCTTTTTTCTATTTGACTTTTTGTTCTATTTCTTGATAGATGTCCCAAACCAATCTTCCAAACCTCCTGGTTTTCCCATTTACTCTCTAATATATTTTAATGTTTTTCTGAAGAAGGCAAAGCGTTGAAATAGGGATACCTATTTAAGTAGATATTCCTAAACAATAGCATGTAAAGCAAGGGACTGGAAACTGTAATATACATGGATTTTCATTTCTTTAAGTTCCATAAAAAATGCTCAACACATAGCAGACTCTCAATAAATGAATGGCTATGGATTGGAAGGATGGATGGATGGATGGATGGATGGATGGATGGATGGATGGATGGATGGATAACATGGCCTACGTTCTAGTCCCAATTTATATATCTGGGCATATCATGCCTTCTCTTGGTTTGTTTCTAGCTAGCAATTTCAGACTACATTTTTCTATCTGCCATTAACAGCTCTAACATTATTTGATCCTATCAATAAATTAATTTGTATTTTTTATTAAATGCATAAGTTTTGATCTTTGTGACTATCCCGAATAAGATTATATATAACAAATAAGATTATATATACATATACATAACATATATGCACATGTGCATATATATTTTTATAATTTACAAAGATTTAAGTTATCTTATATATAAGTCTTACTATACAGACAAGTAATAACTAGTGTCATATGATAGGTAAAAGAACTGAGCTCTCTATTGTTTGAAATAAATTAAAAATTCATCTGAATTTGCTTATTTAATTTTTTGCAACACCTTAAAAATTTATTTTTAGTAAATAAACCAGAAAATCAGCAGTACTCTGATTTGGTAAACTGAGTTCTTCTTTGCATACATTCCAAAATGATTTCTTTTATAATGTGTTATACACAGATGTTGCTATCCACATTAGTTCATTAAAATGTGGAACAGTTTCATACAATTCTAGTCATTTAGGAAGGGTCACATGAAAAATTTTCTTGTGACGTAGAACAGTGAAAAAGTTTTATATCTCTTGATATTGATTAAAGGAAGGCTATGAAGCCTTCTCATACAATAATTTCTTGTTTTAAAATAGTTTAAAAGTAAGCCTTCTAAATTCAATACTTTCACATATTTAAATCAGTCAGACAACCGCCAGATTTTTAAAAATCTTTGAGTCTGTTTGCCAATCCACTAGTTAAGAAGTATGTTTTTCATTCAACTTTCTAAATGAAAGCAGCCTTGTCTGCACTGATTTCATCATCTCCATTGAAAATGTTTATCTGCTAAATGAAAAAGAAGAGTATAAATTAGAAACACTGATATGTCTTCTGACATTATTTATGTAGGAGCTAGTTCTCAAGTTGTCATTACACTTACCACATGAAAATTAGAAATGATTTGTTTGGAGATCCATAGCTATTTCTAGATTCAAGATGTTTGGACAACAGTGGGTAAAGTTTCATTATCAGACTGAACTAAATATGCTGTAATTATATATAAATGAGGATAATTTTTACTTTATGAACTTGTTATTAATCTACACAGGCCAAGTACACAGAATACCAGAATTCTCCGAAATTATACAAGAGTTTTTCCCAGTCAACTATCTGAGAAGTGATGTTTGAAAAGTAAGGTCAAGGATTGGTTGGACAGACAATGTCCACGTTTCTATTTGATTGTTTCCATGTTTCTTCTTGTGTGTGAAACCCAGGCTAGCTTTGTACTTCTCCAGAACCTTGTGTTTCCCAGTTTTTTATCATTGATCATGCTTGAAATTATTAAATATCTATTTTATCCAATAAACTATAGGTTCATAAGGTCCCAAGGCTCTGCTGTCTTATTCTCTTCTATATGTCTAATGCTACCATATTTGATTTCAGCAAATGTTTGTTTAATTAATAGATTAGTAGCTGAGTGAGACATGAATCAATGAGAGGAAATCTAACATGGGCTGATGATTAAATTATGGGATGGAAATTAGAAAGTTAAAGTTTTAATTAATGCTGTGTTTTATTAGATTTTTACATGGCAATAGTTTAAGTTTGATATGCAAAATGTTATGTGTGTAGAGTTTACAAAGAGTAAAAAATTATGGTATGGGTACATGTCCAGTTACCTGAGTCCTAAAGAGAGTGAGAAATCAACAACTAACAATAATAACAACAAAACCATTCAAGTTCTGTGCTGTATGTAGAAAACAGGGTTTAAGCACTCACCAGTATACTGAATTATGATTGCTAGATTAATTAATATCATAATTCACTTAAATCACCTGTGAGATGCAGACCTCTCAGAATAGTTATCATATTAATCAAAATAAGATTTCACTGCATTTTGAGTTTGTTTTTCTAGTACATCAAAATTTTGTACTTAGGTAAAGATGAGATTAACATTTCCAACAACTGTTCTTTTTTCAGTATAGAAAATTTTTGCTAACTTTGCATTTTGTGCTCTTTTTAAAGCAATTTTCTCTTTTCTTTTGATATGTTAAGGAAATTTTGTTTATAAAAATATACAGTTTCCCTGCAGACATATAAACATGACTAGAATGCTACAATAGCAATGCTTCAGATATAATCTTTAAAAATTCCCTGGTGTGCAACAGCATAGCCCAGTGATCCATGAAATTGTTAAGTGTTGGGCATATTCCTTCTTATAGAACTAATAGTGTATTCAAAACATTTTTCTTTAAACTTGGAAATAAAAATACAAACTCTACTCAGTGTGTCAGCATTGATACTAGAATGAATTTCTTACTCACGGGAAAAGCTTTCACTAAGTGCACTGGAAGTTTGGGAATATCTTCCTCATTTAGCACCTCATGGTGAAAAATTCAAATGTTTCACTTCCTAGATGGGTAGGAATAAAACCGAAAACACAGAAAAAGAAAAAGGAGAAAACAGAAAGGGGGTCCTTTATCTGCCTATCAACAAAACTATTAACCTACCTGCTTCCATACTTTGTACTCAGCCTCCCTCTTCTGGAAAGGAAGAAATGTCTAATTCCTAAAAAAGGTCTTGTTCTCTTTTGGTGCTCAGGATCCCATCCCAGATTGCCAACCAGACTTCCCATTTGAAACTATCTCCCTTGTTCTACATCATCAATTTCTTCTTCTGTACTTGACTATTTTCCAAAAAAAGTAAGAATGCTCTAGTATGTCTCATGTTACTTATTGTTTTTTAAAAAGCATGTTCCAGTGTCTCATTCTGAAAAAAGCAAATTTCTCTTAATTGAAAAATCTCTGTCCAGGTACTATCTCATGTCTCTTCTAACAATCACAGCAAAATATGCAAACACATTTTATATTTCATCAGATAAGGTTTTCCTTGAGTATCCAAGGTAAGGTCTTCATTACTGTCTACCATGTTTCATTGTTAATTTTCTTTATTTTTACCTATTGCAATCAGAACTTCTTGTATTTATCTAATTCATTAACTTTTAGATTACATTTTCTTTCTCCTCCAAGTACCATGTAGATTCTTTGAGGCAGATTCCTTTAACTTTCTTGTTTATCACTGCATCTTAAGCTCCTAGAAGTGCTCTGAACATAGTAGTTCCTTGATAGGTATTTACTGAGTGAATGAAAGAACCTCTAAAAACCAGTTTCTTTGGAAAAATCAACAGTATCTGAACCCTTGGATTAGAGGTCAACTCTAAATATGGTGCAAATGAGGCAAAATGTTTTGTTTCTATCTTGTATTTATCCTTTCTCCTCCTTTCTTCCAGATACCTAGTACCCTTTTCTCTTTTCATTGTAGTATTTTGCCCTTTATACAGACCTCAACTCTCAGTAATCACTTGTTTCAATAATCACACAATTCAAATAGTCCATCTCTCTTTAGAAGAGTATTAAGAAATGAGCTATTTAATTTAATTTGTCATATTTAGAATAAATTTCAGTATTTTTTCTTCCTACTTTCCCCAAGTGTGTCTTACATTCTTCAAAGGAACGATTATATCATCACGGTGTTTGGTAGGAAATCAGGTTTTGTCCGATTCTTCAAACTTCTTCATTAATTCCCAAAAAGATGTATTTAACTATTTCCCAAATAACTTTTACCACTTGTTTCACTGTCATTGTATATTGGTCCTCAGCATAGCACAGATAATTTCCAAAATTACTTTCATCATTCTTGTCTTTCCAAACCTTCTTTTCTTGCTTTTCTCATGTCTGTTAGTAGGACCATCATCTACCTTTATCATATTTGACAATCATTATAAGACTTTATTGCTCAAGGTACAAAAGGGTTATCAACTTACTTCCTCTCTACATATTTAGTTGTCAAATGATGTTAGTCCTACCTGCAAAATGACATAAAATACATCAATTCCTCTTCTTACATATAATTTTTACTTGTTCCATCTTAGTTGTGAATCTTGCACCATGCCTTCCAGAGTAAGCCCTCCTTTTACATAAATAAGCCTTGTCCACACAATGAGTATATCTCGCTAAAATGCAAATGTTTATGTCATTCCCACAACAGGAAAATAATCCCTTCACAATCTATACCTTGCTTTACTTCTCAAACCAAACTCTCAACTTTTTCATATACAACACATGACAATTATAACTAAAATGTCAACTTTTATTGAGCATTTATCCCATTCCCTGTGGCATTCCAAATGTTTCACCTGGAGAAACTCATTTATTTCTTACAATAACACATTGAGAAAAAGGCACTATCTTTAGATTCAATTTAAAGATGAATAAAGTGGGGCCTGCAAAGGTTAAGTAATTATCCCATGTAGTGAGGGGAATCGGGATAGTGTTTCACTGTTTCCAAAAAAAAGAAAAAGAAAAAAATAAATAAAGACTATGCTTTTGCTCATTTCCATCATCATTACTGTGTAAATAAACTTAGGCTCATAGAGGGTAGGTAAAGATCCTAATATTACAATTTCAGTAAAACTCTTGAGTAGCTGAGCCCAGGCCAATCTGAATCTACCTTGTGTGCGCTTTACTACTCCAGCTCTTAGAACATCTAGTCCTTAAGATGAGCCAGAAAACCCCAAAACACTCTTCCAACATATTTTAAGTTATTGACTGCAATTTGATGACTTCATTAAATGCCTTGGGCGATACATGACAATGTTTGAAAAGGAAAAATGTTACGAAAACATCTGGTCTACTTCGTTCTCTCCAAATTCCATCTACCAATAGTTTAACATCAATCTGTAAGAATGTTAAATGTTTGTAATTTTATTTTTAACAATGACGAAAATATTAATTTTTACAAAGTAAAATAATGTGATTAAAGCACTAAATTCAGTCCAGTTATTACTATGAGTAAGGTTAGAAATAAATTGAGGCCTCCGTACCATAGGGCATTAGTGAAGCCATTCTAAGGGTCAATAACCAGGAATGCTTCAATGGCTCAAATGTACCCATGAGTGCTTACTCAGGTTGCATGTAGGTTCAGAAATGACTTCTGTTTTGAATGAAGAGCAAAAGAGGTACTAAAATTCAATAGAATTTTGTCATTATAAGTCAGACTTGGCAAATAGTTTAATACTCTAACACAAACAATAACCCTAAAATTATTTTACTTTTTTCCCACTAGGCACAAAGAGTCAGAAAATATTTTAGACATTCCTTATACTGAAAGGAAAGTAAGCACAGCTGAATGTCACTGTAGGCTAGGAAATTAGCATACAGATTTTTTGCTGTTGGTGATCACGTCATGTAATTCCAAATAAACAATAATAGAACAGTGGCCATAGTCCTAACACAAGGGCTACATCAATCATCGACTAATTTTTAAAATAAATTCATTGCCAGTCGCTATGAATCATAAGAATCCTTCAGCTAAATAGAAAAATATATACTTTTATGTTGTGTAAATGTTCTCTATCTTGGTAAACAAGTTTAGCTATTGATAACTGGTATGGTACACCTATAAACATTCTCTAAGTATTTGGACTGACAATCAAACTGTGTAACTTTGAAGAAGTTTGAGAAGAGCAGAGCCCAGCCCGGATAATGAACACTGGTCTTGAATACACTGGAGAAGATGTAAATGTTAGCACAGCAGTTGTTTTATTGCATTGTACTTTTTTTACTTTTAGAAACTACATATCAATAAAGCTACAGGTGTCCAGTCTCCCAAGAGGCTGTTACCAAATCACTCGAGTTTATTTTTTCTACTTTTCAGTTTCTCCAATAACATTATTCAAAAGATGAACCAATTTCACTTTTAACTATTAAGTAATTTATTGATCATTTGAATAATTCTTTCTAAAATATATTTTTATGAAAATGTATTTTTGGAGTTACATTTAATAAATGACAATTTAAACACATATTACCACTGCAAAATGGTCAAAGACATGGTTTAGTTGTATCAAGGTGAAACCTTCTTTACTTACAATAATTCTTCCATTAAAGGGCCAAACATGATAATGCCAATTCCAAAGGCAGAACATATGATATGAGCAGAGCAATCTATTTAAAAGAGTATGCTCGTGGGGAAAACACAAAAATACAAGAGAAAAATCTCTACTAGAAGGAAAAGGCAAATAGCGAAAATAATGAGTTTGAAGCTAGAGACAGCAACTCTCTTTAAAGACGGTCTAGCAACTCCTTATATACAGCATTGATGGAACATAATTCACAATAAAACCCACACGAAAAGTCATAATTTCTAAAATTGTTACTGTCAGGAATAATTTTTAAAAACGTTTTTTAAACTAAATTTTGCAACATCTAGTTACAGGTGCTGATAGCATCTTGTGTTTCACTGACTTTTTCATTAGAAATACTGTTAATATGATCACAAACAATCAGAACAAATTCACACTGAAGTGCATTAGTTTGAACCTGAGATGTGCTAGCAAGTCACTCTCATTACGAGTGACAAGGGATCTGACACCTTTGCTTGTCACCACATGCATGTTCTAGGTTGATTCTATCAAGCAGGGTACTTTTTCTCTTGCAGCTTCACAATTCTGCCATTTTAGCACATTTCAAGATAAATGAGGTCATGTGCGTAACCATCACCAACATTACTTATTACTTTTCTTCTGCAGTCTTTCATATCCAACTTGAGTGTAAGCCTCATGGGGGCAGAAGCTAGAACTATTTTGATTATATTCACTGGATCATCTCTATTGCTTAATATAGTATCTGGTGCATGGAAAGTGCTGAATGTTTGTTGAATAAAAAAAATGAACGAACAAATACTATTGCAAGTTGGTAACATCTGTCCCTTTTAAATACAATATTTTTAAATAAAATAATAAAAACAGAATTAAAAGGTCTTCAATAAGCATTTATTCCATTCTACTCGAATGGAAGTCTTCATATTTACAACAACAGCAAACTCTAATGTGTCAGTTCTATGCTGGGTACTGTGCATATAGTAGAACTTTTTATACCAACGGTGAAGTAGATATGATTATTGTTCTTTTACAAATGGGAAAATGAGCCTTAGAAGAGATATGTAAATGGCCCACAGACAGTAAGTGGTACAGTTAAGATTGTAAGTGATGTTGGAAAAGCTCATATATCAAGTCAAATTAAGTTTGGCTTTGTAACAATCATGACCTAAACTCAAAGCTGGTGTGGCAGCTGTACTCTCTATGGTTCTTAGGAACTGACACTTCATCCTGATCGCTTCTCTGACATACTTGAAGTGTCGTTTTGTTCTCAGATGCCAGGTAGCAAGATGGAGAGAGAATCAAAGATTAGTGAGGAATACATAATAATTGCCTGTTAATAAAAGCTTCTAGAAGCTAACACATTTGCTTACATTTCATTGGCCAGAATGCAATCACTGTTATGGGTCGAGTTATGTCCCTCAAAATTCATATGTGGAGGTCTCAACTCCAGTACCCCAGAATGTAACCTTATAAAATAGGTTGAAAATAGGGCATTGTGGATGTAATTTGTTGAGTTTATACTAGAGTAGGGTGGGCCTGAAATCCCAAATGACTGGTGTCCTTATAAAAAGAATGCCATGTGAAGAGACAGACATGAATACAGTGAGAACCCCTTGTGAAGACTGGAGTTATGCTGCCACTATCCAAGGAGATACCAAAAGCCCGGAGAAAGACCTGGAACAGATCCTGCCCTAGCACCTCAGAGGGATCATTGTCCTGCTGATACCTGGATCTTTGACTTCTCTAACTTTCAGAACTGTGAGACAATACATTTCTTTTGTTTAAGCCCCTTAGTTTATGGTACTTTGTTAAGGCAGCCCTAGCAAACCAATACAGTAACCTTTAAGGTGGTTTGGAAAAAACTAGCTCTTTGGCTCTAAACTAGCTAAAAAATTTTTTTCAAAGAGGAAAGCCATTATTACAGGGTGAAAAGCACTTTCTGTCAAACTGTGCTACACTCTGAAATGTGGTCTTAATATTGAATATTTCTTTGAATCTGTCAATATCAATTGTGAAAAGTATATTAGTACATTATATTTTGATCCAACTAGAAAGAAAAAAAATGCTAGCAATTGAATATCATAGGTCATCCACTGTAAGTTTCATTCTTATTTCAGAGATACTAAATGTAATAAAAAGAAATAGACATCTTAGAATCAATGAAATATAGTAAATGATCTATATACAATTTAGTTATAACAGTGAGCACAGAAGACATGTTGTTTACATAAGCTGGGATTCAATATTTTAGATTGTATAAAACTTAGACTTATTTGTCTTACTACAGGATTTTATAAAGTATATATAAGATAATAAGATACAGAGGATATAAATACGTCAATATGAGTGTTGATATAGATACAAAAATATAAAAAGAAAACGCTTCTTTGATTAACCTTGTTCAAAATGTTTCCAATATATTAATGGAATGTAATATCAATGGTATTATACATTCCATTTAAAATAAACTTTGATAAAAAATTATGCTTATTCTAGAAAAGGGTAATTTTTTGTGTGGAGGTTCTATGAAAGAAATTCAATACTTCTTTCCCTGCCAAATAAAAATAATAATACTGCTGTAATTGGAATTTAAAAAAGGATCTAACAAAGGATCTAATAAGACCATAAAAACTGTAAATGCAGTAATAATTAATTTCCTTGTTAAAAAATTTTGGCTTTTATTTTTCATTTCTTTATGAAACTCAGTCCTATTTACTTGAATTATTCTTCTCATTATATATTGACTTCCTTAAAAATGACTGTGATTCTTGCTCGTTAGTCCCAAAGGAAAGTTTTATTTGTGTTGCCATGATAAGTTGAATTATTAGGATACATATTACCATATATTTCTACAACTTTCTAATTTTGGAGGGTTTTATCAAGAAAGCTACTTACTTTAAATGTAGCTGAGATCTCCAAAAAAAATGAAAAGCAAACTGTTTGTATTACCATTCACTTACTTGACCAAGGCTGGAGAATGGAAGTCAGGATCTCCCACCATAAAAGCTTTGATAACTTTTCATTGATGAGCCTACAATTGTAGCAACTGAGCCGTGAAACAAACCAACTATTAATTCTAGTGTTAATAACTATCATAGTATTTGGAGCTAATAAAAACAATTTGAGATTCAACTCCATCAATAAACAGCTAAAACATTAGTAAATATATTAGCTAATACAAACACAAAAATGTGAAGAATTTGAAGAGTAAATTTGTGATGTAAAAAATGCATCTGTGAAGCAAAGAGTTGGGTTTCTCATAAAGATTGTGAGATGTGGCTTTACGCAAAGCAGCCTCTGAGCAGACACAGGGGTGGGGGTAGAATTTGGTGGTGATAGTAATTCCAGCAAGTGAAAGGGAGAAGGGGGCAGTGGAGACACACATAGCATAATGGAGATAATAATAAATCCATTCTAAAAGTGTAACTTAATTTAATCATTGAGAAACAAAAATAAAGGTGCTACAAAAATGATGGCAATGTGGAGGTACAGTACAATTTAAGAGTCCTAGATAGCAAGAGGTTCGTCTTTAGCAGAAATTCATTATATGAAACAATTTAAATCATGAAATTAGTATCAGAGTTTCTATCCTTAAGACTTTAAGGAATCAAGTAAAAAAAAAAAAAAAAAGCCAGATTTCTCTTTTTAGAATTTTTTACAAGAGAATTTGAAAAATACCTAATGAGGAAAATCTTCAGCAAAATAATTCTGTTGGCACATGGCCTGTCAAGGAATCTCTTCTTACTTCTGAGAGGCCTAATCTTACCTCCATTTCCTTGAAAAGTCATCTCAGTGTCAACTGCTTCATGTAGTCTTTCCTGATCTGCATAAGCAAATGCAATTGCTCTACATGGCATTTATTCAATTGTACATATTCTCGTGAACATTTATATACTTAACTTATCTGCATTCTAGATCTGGAGTTGGCATCCTTTTTCTAGGAAGGACTAGGCAGTGAATATTTTAGCCTTTGTCAGTCATTTGGTCACTTTCCCAGCTATTTAATCTGACCATTTTCATATGTAAGCAAGCATAAATGGCACACAAATGAATGAATGTGGCTGTGTTCCATTTAAACTTTATTTATGGACGCTGAACTTTGCATTTCATAGACTTTTTACATGCCACACAATATAATTCTTCTTTTGATTTTGTTTTCAACCATCTTAAATGGTAAAATCCTTCTTAGTTTGCAAGCCATACAAAAGCAGATGGCAGACCAGATCTGGTTCCCAGACCATGGCTTGCCAACCTGTGCTTGTGACTTTTTAAGGTGAGGTATCCCCTGACCTCATCTATACCATCTCTGTGTACCTACTGCATTGCTTTGCACTTAGTAGATGTGCTATATATTTTTTCAAAGTGAATACTATGCTGACATTATAGGGATAAGTGCAGTGAAGAAAAATGGAATATGGAGAAAATTCATCCTTTGTTCTATGTCCAGAGTGTCTTCAAGCAGGTTGCCCTATTTTTCTGTTTCATAGTGTGCTGTTTTTTTCCATTAACTAGTTACCACAATAATTAATTATGTATTTATTTGTGGGTTTTCATGTTTATTACTACATCCATTTATATTGCTGGTATAATAAATTACCACAAACTTAATGGCTTACAGCAATACATATTTATCTCATAGTTGCTGTAGGTCAACAGTCAAATGGGCTTGGCCGAGTCTCTGTTTAGATTGATACAAGGCCAAAATCGTGGTGTGAGCAGGGCTGTTCCTTTTTCACAGCTCTAAGGGAGAATCTTCTTCTAGACTCAGGGAGGCTCTTAAAAGAATTCAGTTGCCTGCAATTGTAGGACCGAAGTTCTTATTTCCCTGATGACTGATGGCCTGGGATTATTCTCTGCTCCTAAATGCTACATCATTCCTTGACTTGTGGACATTTGCCTTCAAAGGTAGTAACCACTGATCAAGTACCTCTCATGTCTCATCTCTCCTGTGTTTTCTTCGGCCCTTCATCTCTCTCTGACTTCAATTAGGAGAGTCTCTGCTTTTAAAGGTGCTATAATTAGATCGAACCCCTCATATAATCTAGGGAATAATTAGTTCAGCCGCCTCATATAACCTAGAGAAATAGCTACAATATCAAGATCAGTGACCTTAATCACAACTTCAAAGTCCCTTTTTCAATGTAACATAACATATTCAGAGGTTTCAGAATTTAGGGTATGGACATTTTGAAGGTTGTTGAGAGACCTTGCTCATCATACTGTTGGGTACAATGTTCAATATTTCAGTAATAAATACACTAGCAGCTCAAACCTCACCATTTCACCTTTAATAACCATGTAACGAACAAACACATATTGTAAAATAAAAACGTTTTGAAGTCGCATATTCCTATTCTAAATAGTAACCCCATGTACATTTCTCAATAGGATTTGTCAATGTTGAAATTTACATTACTTAATGTAAACTTCTACACATAAGAGGAAAAACACTGTAATTTTTGTACTTTGAATATAAATATTTTACATGTGAAAGGATATATTATTAAATGTGCTATGTGAAAAATAAATCATCCTATCATTCAGTTTGAGAAATACATTACTAGCATTATTGAAGTTCTCGTCACACCTCTCACTCAATGCATCCTCCCCTCCAGCCCTTTATTGTTGTGTAGCTATTAACAAACAGTGCTTAGGTTTATGTTATTGGACTTTGTATAATTTATTTTCAATGTTGCACAGCATACCATTATATCTGCACATGTGTATGCATGTAATTATATATAATGCACACATTTTATATATATAATTTTTACATATAACACATTTGTAAATTATATATATAATTTTATGTATTGTTTTATCAATGGATATTTAGATATTTAGGTTATTTCTAGGATTTTTTGCCAAACAATATGGATATATCCATTTATTTCTTCTGGGATACATGTGCAAGGATTACACAGAATAACTGGATTTCACGTTTCAACATTATTAAACAACAACAAATCTTTTCCCAAAGTAATTTTACAGAAACCAATTATCATATAAAGAGTATAAGACTAAATGCCCTTCCACCAATAGTTGGTTTGATGAGACTTGTTAATTTTTGTCAACTGGTTAGAAATAAAATGTGTTTTTTTCTGGTTATTAATGAAGTTGAAAATATTTTCATATTTGTATTGGTCTATATGTTTTAATATTTCATATGCTTATTGAAATAATTGTCATTTTTCCCAGTGTTTTACTCTTATTTTTTGTCTCATAAATTAGATTTTTGTGTGAGGTAAGGTCTCTTAGCATCTCATTTGCTTGAAATATCTTTGTTTCACCCTCTTTCGGAAAACTGTCGTGTGAGATATGCAATTCTTTGTCAACAGATACTGCTTCTACAACTTGTATTTTCCCATTGCCTTTTGATGTTGAGAAGTTCATTTGCAGCCTGATTCGCTGCTTTGTAGATGATATTTATTTTACCTCTGGTGGCTATGTCTGTGTTCTGTGGCTTCACCATGTGGTGACTACATATGGATTCTTTTTTTTTTTTTGAGACGGAGTCTGTCTCTGTCACCCAGAGTGCAGTGGCCAGATCTCAGCTCACTGCAAGCTCTGCCTCCCGGGTTTACGCCATTCTCCTGCCTCAGCCTCCTGAGTAGTCGGGACTACAGGCTCCCACCACCTGGCCCGCCTAGTTTTTTGTATTTTTTTTTTAGTAGAGACGGGATTTCAACGTGTTAGCCAGGATGGTCTGGATCTCCTGACCTCGTGATCCGCCCATCTCGGCCTCCCAAAGTGCTGGGATTACAGGCTTGAGCCACCCCGCCCGGCCCTGGATTTCTATATATTTATTATGTTGAGCTTATGTGGTGGTTTTAGAGTCTGAATTTTTACTTCTTAGGAATTTCCAAAAAGTTGTAAACATTGTATATTCCCTATTCTTCTCTGTTCTCCTTTTAGAATCCAGTTAGATACATGTTAGTTCTTCTTGTTCTCTTTTTTGCCACTTAAGCTGTCTTTTAAAAAGTTTCTACATCCTAGCATCTATGTGCTACACTTATGTTATTATTAATTATTGCATAGTCATTTATCATTAGTTTATTTTTTTTAGTTTATAGTTTATCTTTTATGCTATATTTTCTATTTAACTCATCCATGGAGATTTTGATTTGAATTACTATAGTTTTTAATTCTACAACTCTACAGAAGAAAATTGTTCTCTGTGTTCCCACACACTTTTCAGTCTTCTTGATAATGATGCTGTATGTTGGGTTTTGAACAGTGATGGTCAGCCTAGTTCTGACTACCTAAGTATTTTAAATGTTGACATTCCTCTACAAGTGCTTCTGTCTTCTTTGAAGAGGAACCTACTTTTCCTCTACTTTGAAGAGGAACCTCAGATGAGCCTGTTTGCTACCCTTCAATTATACCTTAGCTTTAGCCAAGAGGAGGATCTTATGTTGAGATGGCAGAGCTGTGAGGTTCATTTAGCTTGGATGTCTACATTGCTGCATAGAGGACAATTGCCAAGGGGAGTCACCTGACTCTTACTTAGCAGGCTTTAAGGGAGTACAAGGAACTTTTGTTGTTGGGGTGGCTTTTTGCCGCAACATAGCCTCGCCTACCCTGATTAATCGAAATTTTCAATGATGTTTCCTTTTCAAATTCTACTTGTTTATCTCTTATTATTTATTTATTTTAATTTTTCAGACACAGGGTCTCACTCTGTCACCCAGGTTGGAGTGTGGTGGCCCAACCATAGCTCACTGCAGCCTCAAACTCCTGGGATCAAGAAATCCTCCTGCCTCAGCTTCTCAAGTAGCCGAGACCACAGGTGTGTGCTACCATGCCTGGCTTATTTGGTTACTTTATATATCCTCTTAATCTTTGTCCACTTTTTTGAATATATATTGAATTCTCTAAGCATTTTATTCTTTTTCATTTATATTCTATAAGCAATGATTTCAATCTGATGGGGGTTTAAATTGTTCCCTATTGGTTTTTTTACTGCATGTATTTGATATTTCTTGTAGTTATACACTCATATTTCATTGCATTTCATCTGTGGAAGAATACAAAAAACCTAGGCTAAGAATGATTCCTTCCAGAAAGGCTTCTGCTGCAGACAGAATATGCCAACAAACGGAGACCCCTGCTACTTAATATCTCAGCTTCCAGTTTTTCTGACCACTCAGCTAGTATAAATGAAAGCCCAAAACTGGTGTGAGGCAAGCAAGCCTAGGACATATATTCCTAAGAGTCACATGCCCTGTCATCTCTAGCTACTGGCAAAAGATCCAGATTTTAATGTCTGTTTGCTTTCCTTGCCACTGGATTTTTCCAGCCTGCTCTTTCACTGAGGGTATACTCTTTTGGAGAAGGAAGATTTAATTACAATTCTCAGATCTCATTTCTCTTCTTCCATAGGCCTAATAACCTAAACCTCATTTAGCTAGTCCCTGAAATTCCAGGTTGTTATTTAGCTAGTCCCTGAAATTCCAGGCTGTTGTATCCTCCCCATGCCCAAAGAAAAGCCTCAGATTTCATGTTGCTTTGAAATATTGATTTCAGCTTTTAATTCCTTCTGTGTTGTTGAGAGATTTCCTTTATTGTCTTGATTACTCAGCTATGCATTTAAAAATGTGGTTTTTTTAGCTTAGCTCATGTTTATACGTTTGCAACGGAAGACACTGAAAGAAAGAAAACTGTATGTCTTTATATGCAGTTATATTCCCACCACTTAGTACTATATGAACACAAAAAATACTAATTTAATAAATGTTATAGAACAATTTAGATTGAAGAAAAAAACACAAAAATAAGACAAACTAAATATTTGCTGATTTCTCAATGTTTTAAGCATAAATAAAAATATAAAGATTAATATAAAACAATCAGCCTAGTTCTGACTACTCAAGTATTATAAATGTTGACATTCCTCTACAAGTGCTTCAGTCTTCTTTTAGAGTAATACAACATTATCGAAACAAATAACTTGTAATTAGAGCTAATTGAAAAGTAAAGGATTTATTCATGCATTCTTCCAATTAACATACATTGACTTAAAATTAAATATTACATACTATGCTTAGCACTAGAGATTCAAAGATAAATTATATGATTTAAATTACTTATATTTTAGGTCAATACTGGAGTTATACCTTTCAAAATAATATTTTACGAAGACTGTGTTATTGATGATTCAATCCAGTTCCATAAACATTTATTGAGCACCTACGGAAAATCTAGCAATGAAAATAAAGGACAGGGAAAAATGCTATAATTATACAGAATCTTCTTTATTACTTACTGACACTGTGTATCTTAAAAGAATTGACTCATCTGTGTATTTTATTCCTTGCCTTTCACCTCTATTTGGATTATTTATTAATCCTTGACAAAAAAGATCAATATGTTGTGAATTCATTTATATACACTCAATATCAGTGAGATAAAATATAATTATGAAAGTTCTATTACATAAAGAAGTACAGATAGAACTATTATAGATACTTAGAGATGAGCTATGCCTCTCTCATTTCCTGTACTTTGCTGTACAAGTAGATATACTATTTCTTCCATTATGAATTAAAATATTCTTAAATTTGTTGAAGAATTTCAATAAAGACGATGAAAAGAATTATTAATCCCCTTGGATAGTAGTGGGAAATGTACTGTAATTGGTAGGCTTCATATCAGAGTTCTTGGAATTTCTCCAACTGCATTAGCAATTGGTCATCTTAATTACATGGTCCATTAGCTGAAATCTGCATCACAAAACTACCACGCACAATCCTTGCCAACTCTGATCCATTCATTGTGAGGTCAAAGTTTCCTTGCTCATTGCAAAATGAAATGGGATATATTAAGTTAAAGTATTTCAAGCTCATTAAATACACAACTTCAAGTTATTCACCGTATCACATACAGAAAATAACTGCAATTCTAAAGACTATAGTTCCAATACTTACAGAATTTTTATAATGTAAGATACATCTACAAAAATCTGGACATATGCAAAAAATTTAAAAAGAACATGTCAATCACTTAGCTTCTACTTTCTATGACTTATAATTACCCACAATATTGACACAAATGTCTCAATCTCACTGATAATAATCATTAGTGTGTTTCTAAATAAAAGATAGATTCAGAGCCAACCTCATCGTTGTCAGCAGGCATTTGGACAGAAATATCCAGGGAACCTGTACGAAAGCCACTTTGCAATGTTTCTTTTAGCACTGTCCTTGCCCAAAAGTGCTTATATAACAAACTATTTAATGAATTTATTCAATATTCATTTGTTCACTCAGTCAGATATTTATATTTCTGAGTATTTACTAGGTGCTGAATGCTGGCACACCAAGATAAATACTCCCTGACTCCAAGAGACCCATGACCAAATCCATTTTATGTAACAGAATGCAAATTTATCAAATGTTTTTGTATAGTCCAGAGCCTTTATTCCTCTATTTTCTTTCAAAGGACATAATGGAAAAATCATTCTGATTTCTTGCAAAAATACGAAGATTATGTTTATACTTTTCCTGAATTTGTTCTAATTTATCAAAATAGAGGTTAACCTGTAGTATATGATGAGCTCAGGCCAGCATTATTCTAAATCATTCATATTTTTGCAAATTATCTATAAGATAAGCCATTCTAGAATGTGCCTGGTACTGAAGACAAGTTTATTGATTTATATATTATAACCCCCAATTTTTCTTTCATTAAGGTGGTAACAAGTACCTGTTTCCTATATTCCCATATTTCTTTCTAGTTCCCCTGAATCCTTAGAGATCACTGAAAACATTTCAAATACATATGCAAGTTCTCACAGTAACTGAGCTCCATTGTTGTGAGTTGGAAGAGCTGCTAAGTAGTCACTTTACTCTTTTCATTCAATCATGGTTTCTTATGAATGCTTACTCTAAAATAAGATTCTAAAAATATTTCCTTTTGACATGAAGCAAAATATAAATGGTTGAGTAGAACTACTTTCTTGAACTCTTTGCATTACAACTTTTGTTTCAGTGAGTAGTCATGCCTTAATATTCTTCATTCATTGAACAAAATAACAAAAAATGAAATTAAACAGCATTTTTATTGTCTATATATTTTTTTCACTGCAGATCTAAGCATCCTTGATGTATCTTACATTGCTCTGTGTTACTGTAAAGAACATCCTTAGCTAAATGTCATCCAGACCATCTTTTCCACCAATTCTTTCAAAATGATGTATTATCAGATTGCTCTCTATCTAGCTATATCTATCTCTGTATATTACCTTCCCCATTTTCTTTATCATTAGGATCAATGTAATTTTACAGTCTAATATGCATTTGGGGAGCCTCCCAACCTTCTTAACTCATCCCCCCCCTGCAGTGGGTCAAGCAGTGGCATCAAATCTGTTGTGGTGGAAGTTTTAGAGACTATATGACTAAAGTCTAAACATCTTACACAACTCTAGCTGTCTAGAAATAGGAATAAAGCAGTTTCCTGAAAGAAACTGTGAAGATAGGATGAGCTCTATAGAGTTCAATCTAGTTTCTTATCCTATTAAGCCTAGGAGGAAGAGATAAAAGAACCATTAAAGTGATACAGACATGTCCCGACCTTGTGATTGCGCCCTAATCTTTGACAATGGTTACCTCCTGTGATCAGCGAAGAGGCTGCTAATGCTGAGGAATTTCAGCAATGATGATCTTTTTTGGCGGTGGCGAAGGTGAAGGGAACAAAACCACACTTTGTGTTATTTTCTAGGCTATAGCTACACAGTGTTATTGAAATAAGTTACAGGAAACTGAGACAAACTTCTACCACCCTGGAAGCTAAGAGACAATTGAGAACAGGGAGAGGTGACAATTTTAAAGAGATAGCCAAAGAACAATAGGGTATTTTATTATTATCATCAGCATCATCTAGGACTATGACCAAATTTCCAGGTTGACATTGTCTGAGAGCTCCTAATCTCTGCAGAATTTACACTTTTCCTTTTATAGCATTTTGGACACATGTCTAATTCTGTCCAGCATTCCATTCACCAATAACTGAGAACTCTAAGGTGACAAGACCCTTCTCACAAAATCCCCATTACTCTCTTATTAAAAAAACAATTTTTTCTGTTTTAAAAATTAGGTTAAGAGTAGGTCACATCACTCCTTCTATTTTTCTATTTACAATTGAATAAAAATTTCAACAGCTACCTGAACAAAGATACAGAAAGAGGCATAAATGTTATTTGAATGTCCATTATAATCTAAGTACCTGTATTTTTAAATTTTACGTATATTTAATATTATAATATCTCAAACTTCATATTTTGAGATAAACTGATCAATTTTAGGAAGAGAACAGAGAATATGGGGAAAGATGGATCAGATGGAAAGAGGATCAGAAACTCTGATCCTCACAGTTTAGAATGCAGAAACAGAATTATGTGGCTCTCCACTCTACTGCTAAGCCTCATCTCTCTCTTTGGGATTGGCATCGTGCATTTATTCTGTCTGGGTACACTGGCATACTACCATAGTTTGAAAATGCCAATTGTCTTCCTTTTATTCTCAACCCTAGTAGACTCTTTGTTTAAAGGCAGGGAGCGACCATTCAAGGGCTAATTGGCTCTTCTCCCTGGAAGACTGGGTTCTATTCCTGTATCTGTCTCCTTACCCGCCTGCCTAATGTGAATACAGCTGCAACCCATGGAAGTTTCTGTTCTTGTCTACACCCAGGACTTACCCTATCTCATTCCCTACCACACGAATAATAATAATAATAATAATAATAATAATAATAATAATAAAAGGAAATAACTGAATCCTTCTAAGGAAAGGGATGCTTTTTGACTAAAAATTAAAAGAGTTCATAGAAGGGCTTTTTATATCTCAGAGCACAAAAACTTTACTTCAAAATTTGTTTTCTTTCCAAGGTAGGTCCACAGCATCAGCTCCTATCCCTTTCAAATTCTGCCTTTCAGTTTCTCTTTCTCCTTCCTCTGACATTCTTCACTTCCACCTTGGCCCTTAAAAATGTCTTTCATTTGTTTCAAATGTGGATTAATTTATCTCCTCTAATACACTGCATCCTACAGTCATCATTTATAAGTCTCCAAGTTGACAAAAGGACAGCAAATAATAGATCCTCCCATTTGTTTTCTCAATCCATCCTCCTTATAAAATGACTGTAAAATTATCATATGACATACATTTTCTGTCACATATTTAACACTTTTCGAATGTCTTTTATGCACAAGACTCCTTGTGAAGTGTCAAGAAGGTAGAAAGAAGTAATATACAACCACTAAGAAACTGCCTCCATCAATAAAGGCACTCACAGATAAATACATAATTAGATGAATAGGATAAACACAGATATATATATTCAATGATACAGGTAGGAAATTAGGTATTAAAGGATGAGAGATGAGAAGGTTGAGTAAGATACCAGTCACATGTAGAGCTATGAACTAAAAGTTTGGTCAGTGATATTGCCCCACTTCTGGGGAAAAAGAATTCTTGAAATCTTAAGCACAGACAACACAAGGAATGGGAGGGACAACGATGAGTGGTGCATCATTAGGCTCACAGTGATTCATACGAGCTGTACTTGTGTTGCCTCCAGTGAAATCTCCCTTGGTTTCTGATCCACGCTTTGGATTTCCATACCATAAGCAGTCCCACTGCTCCTGCCCCCATTTGTAATTATTTTGTGCTGGGTACTTCCTCCATTTTTATCCCCTTATCATGTCATTCTTATTGTTTTCCATAAAAGTACTTTTTGTAGATTTAGCCAAGCCTTCTTTCCCGCCCACAAAGGCCACTGAATTTTCATATTGAAGGTGTCTTCATAACATAATATCTTGATAAATATAAAAGATGCAGGTCACCCTCGGGAAAAGATTCCTTCTTGCAGTATTTTAAACTATGGCCCAAAGAAGCACATTTTGCTTATTTAAATAATATTTGTAGCCAGTCATCTTTTCTCAAATTATTGTTTTCCTAAATCTCATGTTTTATGAGAAATAATTGATAAAATATTCCCCATATTTCTAAATTATTTTTCCCCTAAGGTAGCACATATGTCATAAAAGTTACTTTCTGGTGTTTCTTTATCCCTATTCTTCCCTACCACTTGTATGAGTGATTGTACTCATTCAATAAATATTTAAATGAACCTCTGATGCTGTTAGCGTTTGGAGATACTGGTGCAAAAGATGACTTCAAAGAGCCTGAGTCAAATGGGAAAAACCATGCAACATGATGACTAGGATGAACATGGTATCCTCAGAGTGTTATAAAAAACTCAGAAAACAGGTACTTATTTCTTAACTCCATGTGAGTTAAGGCAGCTGTGGAGGCAGCAGGCTCAGGGAAGGCCTCCAAGAGGACATAACACCTGAGCTATTGCTTTTGCAATCAGCTGCACTATCATCTATCAAAATGTTTAAGTTGAAAGCCAAGAATTCAGCCATTTCAACTCATTCTCCCAAACGTTTCCCTCAACAAGTAATATTGATGCTGCCCTTTGCCTCCTTAAAATCACTTGAAAATTTGCAGTTTTCTTCATCCTTGTGCCCTATCTTCTTTACACTTCTGTCTTTTTCTAGAACACAGGTATTCCTCAACTTATGGTACTTCCACTTATGACTTTTTGACTTTATGATGGTACAAAAGAAATACACAGTCAGTAGAAACTGTATTTTGAGTACCTATACAACCATTCTGTTTTTCACTCTCAGTACGGCATTCAATAAATTATATGAGAAATTTAACATTTTATTTAAAAAATAGGCTTTGTGTTAGATGATTTAGCCCCCAAATAGGCTAATATAGCTGTTTTCATCATGTTTAAGATAGAGTAGGCTAACCTATGATGGTTGGTAGGTTAAATGTACTTTGTTAAGTGCATTTTCAATTTATGATATTTTCAACTTATGATAGATTTACTGGGACTTAATTAACACCATCATAACTTAAGGAGCATCTATACAAACATTGCCCTTAGCTCTTTTTCCTGATTACGGAAGCATTCCCCTCCAATCTTTTATTCAGCTATTTTTTTTAACTTTGCTAAAATTCAAGACCTAAAACTCCTCAAAGATTGCTAAATTCTATCTAGATAAGTTTAGGGGTTTGTACCCCTAAAAATGTCTCAACTTGTTCCTCCACAAAGCATAAAGCCTGGAGCCTAGGTTTGAATTGCATCATCTACTTCCTGGTGATGGTGGGAAAGCACTTAATTTATCTTAGGCCTCAGAATTCTTATTTTTTTAAATGGGGGAATTTCTTCATGTGATTATGATGTGGACTAGATGAGATGAATTTTGAATTTTCTTAGAATACTGTCCGACACATAGTAAGCAATATTAGCTATAATTATTAGCTCTCCAACTTCATCTCCACTCCTATTTCTCTCTCTCTCTCTCTCTCTGTGTGTGTGTGTGTGTGCTGTGTATGGCAACTGTTCATGCTGTTTCTATAAGGCATCATATTTTCTCATATTTGTATCTTTCGCATGCTTCTTTCTTCGCCTAGATCTGTCTTCCATGCTTTCTCCAAACATGGCAGACACGAACTTACCTTTCAGGTCTAACAGCTCACCAGTGCTGATATAGGTGCTTTTTCTATTGGTTTCCACTACTCCTTTGCACACTAATTATTCTGTATTATAATTGTGTCCTTGGTCTCCTTCATTAAATAGTAAATTTCTTAGGGAATTATTTCTTAATATCCAATTCTGTGTTCTCTACCCAATACTCAACACCAAAAAGGGAAGGTTTTAGGCATAACATTAGTTGTTTTAGGCTTAACAAAAATACTGAAAATTTATTAAAGCCTTAAAGAAGAACTAAATAGATGTGGAGACACAGATATTCATATATAAGAAAACTCAATAAAGATAATAAATTTCTCCTAGTGTATAGATTTAATTCAATTTTTTCCAGCTTTATTAAGGTATAATTAGCAAGTAAAAATATAATATAGTCAAGGTATACAACATGTTTTAATACACATGACATTATGAAATAATTATATTTATTTTTAATCAAGCTAATTAACATATTAATCACCTTATATGTTTACCTTTTCTTTTGTATGCATGGTGAGAACATTTCAGATCTACTTTAAATTTTAAGTAGACACAGTATTATTAACTTTAGTTTGGAGATCTATAATAGATCTCCAAATTTATTCATCCTACATAACTGAAACTTTGTATGCTTTGACCAACATCTCCCTCCTTGCCCCATGTCCCAATCCCTGGTAACCACCACACTACTCTCTGCCTCTAAGAAATCAACATTTTTAGAATCCACACATAGGTAAGATTATGCAGTATTTGTCTTTCTTGGCCTAGGGTATTCCACTAGATATAATGTCCTCTAGGTTCATCTATGTTGTCTTGAATGACAAGATTTCTCTTTCTTTTATAAAAGGATAAATAGCATTCCTAAGTGTGTGGGTGGGTGTGCGTGTGTACAGCATTTTTATCCATTCATCACTGATGAACACTTACGTTGATTTCGTATCTTGCCTGTTGTGAATAATGCTACAATGAACATGACAGTGCAACTATCTCTTGGAGATACATTTCAATTCTTTTAGATACATAACCAGAAGATTGCTGCATCATATGGTATTCCCATTTTTAACTTTTGAGGAACCTCCATACTGTTTTTCATAATAGCTATACCAATTTACATGCCCCAAAACAGTGTGCACACATTCCCTTTTCTCTACTTCCTCATCAATACTTGTTATCTTTTGACTTTTTGATAATAGGCATTCTAACAAGTATTAGTTGATACCTTATTGTGTTTTTCATTCCTATTTATCTGGTCATTAGTAACGTTAACTGTTTCATATACTTGTTGGACATTCATGTGTCTTCAATTGAGGAATGTTTATTCATTTCCTTTGCCCATTTTTTTAAACTGGATTCTTTTCTTTCTTGCTATTGTTTGAATTCAATATATTGTTTGATATTAACCTCTTGCCAGGTGTGTGATTTGCTAGTATTTTCTTCCATTTCATAGGTTGTGTCTTCACTTTGTAGCTTCTTTGGCTGTGCAGAAGCTTCTTTGTTTGATGCAATTCTATTTGTCTATTTTTCATTTGTTTTTGCTTGTGCATTTGGGGTCACACCCAAAAACTCATTGCCCAGACCAATGTTAAGACACTTTTTTTCTATGTTTCCTTTAGTAATTTTAGAGTTTAGGTCTTACATTTAATTATTTAATCTACTTTGAATTGATTTTTGTTATTATTATGGGTTGAATTTTGTCTCATGAAAAGAGATGTTGGAGTCCTAACCCCAAATACCTCAAATTTGACTGCATTTAGAGATAGGGTCTTTACAGAGGGATGATGATAAAATGAAGTAACTGGGGTGCACCATAGTCTGATATGACTGCTGTCTTTATAAAGAGAAAAAAAAATAGGGACGTTGGGATAGACATAGCACACAGGGAAAATGCTCAGTGAAGATTAGAGTTCTGCTGCCACAAACCAAAGAACTATCAGAAACTAGGAGAAAAGCCTAAAAGCAGATCCTTTCCTAGCACCTGCAGAGGAAGCGTGACACTGCTGCCAACTTGATCTCAAACTTCCTGAGCCATTAGACAATAAATGTCTGTTGTTTAAGCCACACACTTTGTGGTACTTTGTTACGGCTGTCTTGTCAAACTAATCATATCTGATGTGAGATACAGATGTTATCTCCTGCATATGGATATCCAGTTTTCCCCTCCTAATTTTTAAAGAGATTTTCCTTTCTTATGTGTTTCTAGCATTTTTACTGAAAATCAATTGATCATAAATGTATGAATTTATTTCTAGGCATTCTATTCTGTTCCACTGGTCTATGTGGCTGTTTTATGCCATTATCATGCTGTTTTAACTACTATAGCTTTATAGCATCTTTTGATATCAGTTAGTGTACTACAACCAGCTTTGTTCTTTTTGCTCAAGACAGCTTTGGCTATTTGGGGTCTTTTATGGTTCCATATGAATTTTAGAGTTGTTATTCTATTTATATGAAGAATATCATTGTAATTTTGATAGGGATTACATTGAATCCATAAATCTCACATCAGGTAGTATGGACATGTTAATAACATTAATTCTTCAAATCAATGAACTTGCAATATCTTTATGTTAGCGTTTTTCCAGTTCCTTTCATCAATGTTTTATAGTTTTATTGTACAGATCTTTCACCTTCGTCCTTAAATTTATTCCTAAGTATATTACTCCTTTTGATGCTATTGTAAATGGGATTATTTTCTTATTTTCTTCTTTGTATAGTTTATGGTTACTGTGTGGAAACTCTAGTGATTTTTGAATGTTGCTTTTGTATTCTGGAACTTCACTGCATTGATTAATTAGTTCAAACACTTTGTTGGTAGGGTTTTAGGCTTTCTTCCTCATGATATCTGCAAACAGACAATTTTACCTTTCAATTCAAATGTATTTTATTTATTTTTCTTGACTAATTTTCTGACTGGAACCTACAATACTATATTGAACAGAAAAGTTAAAAATGAGCACCCTTGTCTTCTTCTCTTCTATCTGATCTTAGAAAAATGGTTTCAAATTTTTACCATTGAATATGATGTTATCTGTGAGCTTGTCATATATGGTCTTTATTATGTTGAGGCATGTAATTATATGTATGTTCTATACATTATTAAGTATTTTTATGATGAAATCATGTTAAATTTTGTCAAATGTTTGTTTTGCATCTATTAAAATGATCATATAATTTTTATTCTTCTGTTAATGTGGCATATCACATTTATTGACTTCCATATGTTAAACTATCCTTGCATTTCAGGGATCAGTCTAACTTGACCATGATGGCTGATCTTTTAAATATGCTGTTGAATTTGGTTTCCTGGTATTTTCTTGAGGATTTTTGGATCTATATTTATCAGAGATATTGGCCTGTATGTTTTGTTTCTTATAGTATTCTTGTCTGACTTTGGTATTAGGGTAATGGTGACCTCATAAAATGAGTTTGAAAGTATTCTCTGCTCTTCAATTTTTTCGAAAATGTTGGACAAGAATCAGCATTAATTCTCCTTTAATTGTTTGGAAGAATTCTCTTGTGAATTCTTCAGGTGCTGAGCATTTTTTGTTGGGTGGTTTTTGACCACTAATTAAATCACCTTATTAGTTATTAATCTGCTCATACTTTCTCTTTCTTTATAATTCAGTCTTGTCATCTTTATCTTTTCACAAAGCAAACTCTTAGTATTATTGATCTTTTATAGTCCTTATTTATTTCTGTTCTAATCTTTATTATTTCCTTTCTTCTATCTGCGTGCTTAGTTTGTTCTGCTTATTTTATTGGTCTGGGGTGTCAAGTTAGCAGTAAAGAAAGATTTGAGGTTGGGCATAGTGGCTCACACCTGCAAATCCAGCACTTTGCAAGGCCAAGACAGAAGGATTCTTTGAGGCCAGGAGTGGGAGACTAGCCTGGGCAACCCAATTTCTACAAAAAATAAAATAAAATAATAGGTATGGTGTTCCATGCCTGTAATCCTACCTACTTGGGAGACTAATTTGGGAAGATCATCTGAACCCAAGGATTCAAGGTTACAGTTAGCTGTGATTGCACCACTCCACTCCAGCCTGGGCAACAAAGTGAGATCCTGTCTCTAAAAACAAAAACAAAATCAAAAACAAATTGATGTAAACAACTACCACTATAAGTTTTCCTCTTAGAATTACCTTTGCTGCATTTTATAAGTTTTGGTAGTTTGTCTCAATATGTGTTTTATTTCCCTTTTGATTTCTTCTCTGACTCATTGACTGTTTGAGAACGTGTTGTTTAATTTCCATGTATTTGTGAATTTTCTAATTTTCCACCTTGGTTAATTTCTAGATTCATACCACCATGGTCAGAAAAGATACTTGATATGATTTCAATTTTCTTGAATTTATTAAGACTTTTTTGTGGCTTAACACATCATGTATTCTAGAGAATGTTCTGTGACAGCTTCAAATATATATATATA
>NW_012114710.1:18871376-18890572 GCF_000951035.1 Colobus angolensis palliatus | reverse complement strand
CAGGACAATCGCTTGAACCTGGGAGGTGGAGGTTCCAGTGAGCCAGGATAGCACCACTGCACTCCAGCCTGGGCAACAGAGCAAGACTCCGTCTCAAAAAAAAAAAATAAATAAATAAATATATATATATATTTATATATACAGTAAATATATATATATACTGCTGCTATTGAATAGAATGTTCTATATATGTCTGTTAGGTCCATTTGATCTCTACTGTCATTCAAGTCTGATATTTTCTGATTTATTTTCCTGGATGATCAATATATATCATTGAAAGTGGGGTATTAAAGTTCCCTATGATTATTGTATTGCTACCTCTTTCTCCCTTCAGTTCTGGCAATATTTGCTTTATGCATTTAGGTGTTCTGATATTGGGTACATGTATATTTGTATTTGTTATAGCCTTTTGATAAATTGATCCCTTTATCATTATATAATGACCTTATTTGTCTCGTGATAGTTTTTGACTTAAAATCTGTTTTGTATGATATAAATCCAGCTACCCCTTTCTCTTTTGATTACTATTTGCATGGAATATCTTTTCTAGTGCCTTCACATTCAACCTATGTGTGCCCTTAAAGCTAGAGTGAGTCTCTTGTAGGTGGCATACAGTTGGATCTCATTTTTTTAATCCATTCAATCATTCTATGTCATTTGAATAATCCATTTACATTTTAAGTAATTATTGATGGATAAGGATGTACTGCCATTTATTCATTATTTTCCAACTATTTTATAGTTTCTTTGTTTTTTTCTTTTTCTCTTGCTATCTTGTTTTGTGATTTGATAATTTTTATAACGGTATTCTTTTATTCTTTTTCCTTTCTATTTTGTGTATCTACTACAAGTCTTTTTCGTGGTTATAATGGAACTTAAGTAAAACATCTTGTAGTTATAAAAGTCTATTTTAAGCTGATACCAACTTAATGTTAACCATATTTAAAAACTTTGGAAACTTTAACTTTTCCTCTGCCCATATTTTATTTTATTGACATTACAATATACATCTTTTTATACTGTGTTACCATTAACAAATTACTGTAGCTATAGTTATTTTTAATTGTTTTGTCTTAGCATTTGTTTTTATAGAACAATCTAATTTTCAATTTTATGCTAAAAACAGAAGAAATTTTGATTTAACAAAGAACTATATTATTAGTATAGGCTCTAGAATAGCCAGATCTCTAAACTTCACTTTTATTTGTTTCAGGGTCTGTGTCTTGCTCACTCTTACCTTCACTCCTCAACAGTAGGAACTTGACAAGTTACTTCTATAGACTAAATATTCAAAGATAACAGTTAAATGTAAATTAAAAAAAAAAAAACTAAGTTGCACAATTTGTAATTCTTTCTGTGTGAGTACAGTATGAAAAAATAAGATTAGGATCCAATTTATTTTTCTCCAAATAAATTTAACTGAGTGTTATGTCTTTATTCCTGATGGTTTATATCACTTTAGAGTGAACATTTTAAAAAACCTAGTGGACACAGTACTATTTATAGAGAAATTTGATAGAAAAAATCTGAGATTAATGTTTATAATGTTCACTTTTGACAGCCTGTGTTCAGGCTTGGGTTGTCTGGTCAACATTTGGGTCTGATTCGTAGTTTCCAATTCATGATGCATAGTGTTCTAAGTCAATTCCCTAGGAGAGATTTAAGGATAACTTTTCCACAGGTTTTCTCAATTAAAGATGCATCTAGCTCTTTGCCCATATCACCCACATCTGCTCATAAAAAAATGAATAATGGAAGACACATGTGCTGACTTATTATTCATTTCAGCCTTTTGCAGGTGCAAATGCAAGTTTTAAGGTGCAAAGTGGAGCCACAAACATTGTGGGCTTGTCCAGCTGAAATTCTAAGCTTTAATCACATCTAAATAACTCCTAAGGTGATGTGATCATAGGATTTTACTCACAAAGAGGGTGTAATAAATATTATAGATTGAACTATATTAACAGATGAGGCTACATTATTTAGAGAAAATGAAATGCAGATAATTTTCACCATATTTGGTATTTGATAATTATTTTTATATATTAACCTAAAATTCATCTTAGTATACTTCATAAAAACTTTTACCAAATAAAACAGGAAATAAAATACTTTGTATTTATACATAACTGAGTCAGGGATTTATATTGACAATTAACTTGAATCTACCATAATTATTTCATCTCTTTACAGCTGGAGTAGACTTCTAGCAGACAAACTAAGTCAACATTCGGTTACAAGAAGGAATAGAGGGGCTCACTGGTGCAAATAATACTAAACAGCAGAAAATCCCCAAATCATTTATTTTCAGCTTGGATATGTATTTAAAGCATTGTCTTTTTTTTCCCCAGCAGATACTCACTTGCAATTTCATTTTCCAAAGACTTTTTCATAATATGTCTTACTAATGATTAAATTGCCAAAGAACTTTATTAGCCAGCACATAGGAGAGTATGCAAGAATGTGTCCCTTGCCAGTTAAGATGATATAGGAGACGTGGCTGTTGGAAGATCAAGAACAGAGCTTTTTTTCTGAGGAAACAACTAAATCCAGAACCACCTCTTGTGACCAGATTTCCATGAAGTTTATTAGACATGGTATGCTCTGCAACTTCCAATGCCCGGCTATATTTCAATCGGTATTTTGCTTGAGAAGAGAAAATGCCTTTCTTCCTACTCGGGTAAAAAAAGAAAGAAGAGAAAGGAGAAGAGAAGAGAGGAGAGAAGAGAGAGGAGAGAGGAGAGAGAAGAGAAGACGAAATACAGCTGTCTGGTTTCTTTATGAACTAGAGAAACCCAGCTTTCGTAGAATGACACACACCACACCTACCACACCAACACAACACACACTCACTTGCTTTTATTTCACATTGTAAATATAACATAGTATCATAGTTATAGAAATATATTATTTCCCAAGCAACAAATGTGATTATATCATTATCCAATAAAATATAATAGAAAAGATATTGTCAAGGGACACTTATTTAGTGGAAGAGAGTTCAAAAGTCAATGAAAGAGAGAAAGGACATTTCCCTCTTGGCTTCATACTTAAATATATTAACCTTATTTTATCAAACCCAAGGCAGAGAAAATTGAAAATTTAGCTCTGTTTTTACATTTTACTCCTATTATAAGACCTCTCAACACAGTCCTCCCTACTCTGCTTCTCCAAATGTAAATCCTGCCCATTTTTCATAACACAGCTTAAATCCTGACTCTTGTAAAGCATTCCCTGACTGTTTCATCTGGAAGCAATCTTTCCTTCTTTTAAACTTCCACAAGACTTATTTTCCATACCACTCATTTAGCACTTATTATTTACTGACTGGTAGAGATGTAGTGCTTTCAGAAATGTTGAAGCCATAATAGAGATTTTTATCATTTTGTATTGAACACAAATTTTTTATTTTTAAAGTGAAATAAACCTATGTTTTTTTACTTCTCTTTATGGATCTAAAATTTAG
This sequence comes from Colobus angolensis palliatus, assembly GCF_000951035.1. Classification (NCBI taxonomy): domain Eukaryota; kingdom Metazoa; phylum Chordata; class Mammalia; order Primates; family Cercopithecidae; genus Colobus; species Colobus angolensis. The sequence continues at coordinate 18,887,106 of NW_012114710.1, read as the reverse complement.
TTAGATTATCGACGATGTCATCGTAGGTAAAAGGAAACATGTAATGCTTATTGTATGCCAGATACTGTTTTGAGGACCTTAGAAATATTAACACCCTAACTACTTTAAGAATATTAGATTAATAAAAGAAGTTATATATATATAGTAATAGTAGATGCATATGTAAATATGTATTTTTGTGTGCACTATATATATATATACACACACACATACCCATATGCATATATGTGCATTTTTATATAAATTTACTTTGCTTATATAAATATCCTGGAGAATTGAAGTAAAACAATATTTATTCAGGACTTTAATAAAAACATATCAATAAATTATTAATAATTATAGATTTTTATTATAGATTATTTACTATAGATTTATTAAATGTATGCTATTTTTTCACTTTTGTAATAGATAACAATAAAGACTGCTAAACAATAAGAAACTCAGAATATCTTAGCACTTTACTTCTTTGAAGAAGATAAATTTAAGAGGAAAAAATAATTCATATACTTTGTGTCACACAAAATTAGACTTTACGTCTCTGAACTTAGGATACCCTTCTCTCTATCTAGCAAACATATGTTGGCTTTACTTTTCTAAGGAAAAAAATGTGGACAAAAGTGAAACCTAAACAAAAAATGCTCAAAAATATCCTGAAAGTCCTAGATTTTAGTCTAGCATTAACCTTCAAACAGGTATAAGTGGTTAACTTCTTTCTTCTTTGATCTCTTCCTTGGTTTCTTCCTCTAGAGATGGGCACCAACTCGATTAATAATATTAAAGTATTACAGTTTCAAATTTCAAAATCTGTGTTATGATTTTGTGCACAATGGATGAAAACCTACTCAAGTGAATTTTAAAAACCGTATCTATCATCAATTTTTTAAATCATGTAACTTAATTTTAATGAAATACAGGCAAAACTTTCCATTTCCAGAAGCAGATAAAGTTAAAGTAATTATAATAAAATTACAGGACTCATATCTATATCTACATTAGTCTTTTATAGGTTTAGAAATTTCTTGAATTAGTGTCATTATTAGAAGTGTGCTGAAGACAATGGAAATAATTTAAAGCACATGAGCAGAAAAAGGTCATTCAAAGTCCTTGCCTCTGTTCTGGGTGAATCCTTGAAAAATTTCCCATGTATTCTAGACTAACAGATACTTCACCTTCTTTCCATGTGCCTTTTTAATGACTAGTGTTAAGTGCATTGCTTGCTTTGCAATTCAGTCAAATGCAATCACACTTCTATCACTGTTAATTCATGCTTACGAATTGTGTCTCCAACATCTCCTAAAAAAGGGCTTTGAATTCGAAATATATTTGTTAAAAACATGTAATGAAATGAATAGATGGCAAGAGCATAGCTCAATGTCTGTACCAAAATTCAGCATGGAAAGTCCACTGCGAAGAAGGCTTCAAACTTTCCTTTTAAACATTTCTTATTAAAATAACATGAACTTAAAAGAGGAATCTCGTTTTTATCTCTGTTTGTAAACTTTCTCTTTGTTGTGCTACTTTACTATCATCTGAAACTATAGATTATTTCCAATGAAACAAAAACTCACAGTGAGGGTCTAGGCTATGTGAGTACTCTAAGAATCAATCAATCAATCTCTCTCTCTCTAGGCATTTCTGGTTGTCTGGCAAGTTGGTTCCACTAATAATTGCTTTTTAAAGAGAAGACCAATAAGCCTCATGGATATCAACACAACCCCCTAAAAATAAAATATTCAAACTATTGAGGCACAAAGCCCATCTTTTAGTCACCCAGGCACTGTACTCAATTAAGAAAGAATTTCCTTTAAAGAGAAAAGTTAGTTGAGGGACAGACCTCAACTATGACTCAACTTTGGGGGTTCAGAATCAGGTGAAGATTTTACTTCTCAGCCTACAAATCATAGCTCATATGTCTACATAGGTAGTTCATTGAGTAGAATAAAATGTACCTTAAAATTGTAGGCAACTGTTCCCTCTAGCCTAACCTCAAGTATCTGAAACATCATAAGGGAGAGAGAATATATAAATTCACAAACCCAATATTTAATAAGAAGCCAACAGCAAAGAACTATTCTGTTTTTCACAAATTTTAGTAATGGATTATCTTTTTGCTGTGGTGATGCAAGAACACAAAAAGGAGGAACAATGCCCATTTCATAAAGACAGAGAATATTACTTGAGTAAGCTCACCTGGGTCATTGAAGAAGCAGGAAAGGTCTTCACCTTATGTAGGCTGGTCATAGGCAGTAGAGAGACGCTGTGGATGACAGGCAGAAGACAACAAGAATGTACACAAACATTATGAGATGGTCCCACCTAGAAAGAACAGAGGAGAAGCTGTTTTATAAATTATTTTGGTGATCTTTGCACCAACCTCAAGGATTATGAAAACTGAAGAAACAGTAAACATAGAAAATTTTATATTACATAGATTGATGAAATCAAGTGCAGGTTATAAAAGCTGAGTAGCTAAACATAATTTACTTATCTTAAAAATGTGCTTTTGTTTTACATTTAGGAGGCCAAAAGGCCATCATACATCATTTCAAGTTTTTTCTTGGTCAAAAGTACATCTTGTACTATTTTACGTACTAACATTTGAGGCCTTCAAATTGTTACTGACTTGTGAATTATTTTTAGAAGCACTTACCTTTTCCCACTAGAACTAGGTTACAAGTGTCTTTGAAGAAAAAAAGAGCACATCTAGTATTTATTTGATTCCCTTGCAATGTGTAACAGAAACTAGTACAGACGTTTGATATATTGAGGTTCATACATAGCGGGATATTCATTTGAACTCACACATTAACTATGTCTTGTCTACCAATGAAAAATACAAGACAACAGCTGAGATCTCTGCCATTCATATTAAGATTTATTATGGTGCCAAATTATATTCTAAATTTCTGCTCTATAATAAATTAGAAAATGAGTGAGGTATCACTGCACAAAACTTTCATTTCTGTATTTCACATATATCCTTTTATGGGAGTCTTGTTATTAACCATCTGCTAATCCTGTGTCTTTCAAAGCTATTCAAACACAAGTTCATGGTTATGATTAGATTAAGCTATTTGTAAACTATTTTTTATCAGTATGTTTTCCTTTCTGCAACAGAAGACATAATTTAGTAGAAAGGATACTGGGGAAGTGACTAAATAATTTGAGAAAAAGGCTAGAGCAAATGTCTTGTGTATAGAAAAGTAAAATTGTAATAATCCATACCAGGGAGGGCATCGCAAAATTGGACCAACCCCCATGCTGCAACCTTCCTTATTTGAAAGGTTTTCTAATTCTGCTGTTTTTTGCTTATTGTATTTATTTTTGTTACACTTTGGGAAGTAAACTGGAATTCAAAAAACAATTATTTCCTGCCCTTTGGTGCCATCATGAGGCCAGAATAACAAAATACTTAGAAAAGACTATCTCCAGGGGAACCCAAGGTTTTGATAATTTTCTTTAGGGGAACCCAAGCTTTTGATATTTTCCTTTTCTTCCAGATGTAATTATCCAGAGAATGAGAGTTTATTTCAGCAGTGTAATTACCTTTACCTTAATTGAAACCGTACAAACTACAAACCATAGCTCATATGTCTACAAAGGTAATTCAGTGACTGGATTAAAATGTACCTTAAAGTTGTAGGCAACTGTGAAATTCTAGTTTTGTCAATTTGGAATAAATACAATATTTATGTTTTGATGTTACATAACCATATACTAAAGCTTTTAGAATCAAACCTTTTTAAAGTATTTTAAATCAATCATAGCAATATTTTAGCTTTATATATTTATTTAATGTATTCACCCTGTGGTATTGTAGAATAGTATATAAGACAGTATGATATATTATCTGAGATGTCTCAAAACATAAGGTTATGATATAATAAGAGAATATGCTATTTTGTAAATAAAAGCAATGACAATAGGAAAAATATTGCAAATCAATGCACCAGAAAGAATGGTTAACGAACATCCAAAGACTTTCTACCCAGACAAAATCAAAGTAGTAGAATAAACCAGATGATTCGGTATATAAAATATTACCACAAAATGAATCTGAAAATTACAAAAATATGTTTTATTAAAAGTTTCAAAGCTGAGGCAGGCGAATCACGAGTTCAAGAGATCGAGACTATCCTAGCTAACATGGCGAAATCCTGTCTCTACTAAAAATATTAAAAAATTAGTCCGGCAGGAGTTGGTACACCCGTGTAATCCCAGCTACTCAGGAGTCTGAGACAGGACAATCGCTTGAACCTGGGAGGTGGAGGTTCCAGTGAGCCAGGATATATCTTGTTCTGCTTTCTCTGTTCTATCTGTATTATTATTCTGAGACTCATACTACATGCATTCTCAGCTTTATTATACAAGTGTATCAACAGAGTTAAAAGACATTCATTAGACATCTACTTTTTCGGGCCATATGATTTTTTTCTGAATTGTTCAAGTTTTCTCATGTGATGAAAACATGATACTTACATGATGCCTGATAATGCCTAAATCTGAATTCTTCCCACTCACTCTCAAAATTCTGTTCACTTTTCTCTCATTTTGCCTTCATGACATCTAGAAATTGAAGAGCTCTACAAATTTTATCCATGCAATATGGGCTCTCTCTAAAAGATGGAAAGTTTCACTAGACATGTGTCTTGCTTCTCTCAGTTTTTCTTATTTACTGAAAAAGCCACAGGCAGAGGAAAATATAAAACTGCTGAACTGGTTTTTATCTGCTTTTGTTCTTACACTATTCTCTTCTCATTTTGTTTACCTAGCACTTCTATGGAATATAACCATATTTTCATAATTATCAAACAAATAAATACCATCATCAACTTTAGTTGTAGTAAAAGTAGCCTGAATTGCTTTCTTTTCCTTTTTTTTTTCAAATCTCAGAGACAGACCTTATATATGGAAACAGTAGTAATTTTTTCTCGTTTAACAGCAGTCACAATCTCCTTTTGGGACTTGGTCTCCAGCATTCCTTCAGTAGAATCACAGTGCTAATCTCAGCTTGGCTTTGGGCATATGCTGCCCTCATTTGGCCTGTATAACACTGTTCAAGACAGATTATTAAAGCTAACATTTATCCCACGGATGAACAAAAGTTAAGTCTCCCTTGGCTGTAATGGTATTAAAGGCTCCTATCACCAGTGGGAGTTATCAAAAAAGAGATGGTTTCTGCCCTGATAAAATGTTCATGGACCTATCACTCCCAGTCTGAGACTAGCACTTATCATGGAAGCTTGGGAGCCATCGTCACTGGAGATGAAAGGGAGTTCTCTGGTCACCTATAACCTCCTTCTGGCAGAGCAAGATGATTCCTATGTCAGACACTATATTTAAATTCCATCTTATCATAATTCTATTCATCTCACATACTGACATGGTCTCTTTCCATTCCAACGACATCATATCTTGCTTTTACTTCATTGTATTAAGTTTCCTCAGAGAAATAGAACTATTAACATATATATACACTAATAAATATATTTAAATATACTACATGTTAAGTAACATATATTTATATACTATTTGAACTCATATATATATTCATATATCTATAGCTATCTATCTATCTATCTATGTTGCTTAACAATAATATTTTCTGAGAAATGCACTGTCAGGCAATTTCATTGTTGTGTGAACATCCCAGAGTACACTTCCACAAACCTAGATGGTTTTGTCTACTACACACCTAAACAATATGGTACAACCCATTGCTCCAAGACTACAGATGTGTACAGCATTAATACTGTAGGTAATTGTAACACCATAGTATTTGTATGTCTAAACACAACTAAACTAAAAAGGTACAGCAAATATGTAGCATATTTTTTCATGGTACACCTGTATAAGATGCTTGCCATGAACAGAGCTTGCAGGACTAGAAATTGCTATGAGTGAGTCAGTGAGTGGTGAGTGAATGATGTGAAGGCTTAGGATATTACTGTACACTACTGTAGGCTAAAAAAAAAAAACTGTATCCTAAGGATACATCATATTTTTAAAAACACATTTTTCATTCATTAATAAATTAACCTATTCTAGTAACTTTTTAAATTTATAAGCCTTTTAATATTTTAAGTTTTGACTCTTTTAAAATAACACTTAAATCACAAACACATTGTTATAGCTGTATAAAAATATTTTCCTTCTTTACATCCTTATTCTATAAGTTTTTGTCTATTTTCAAGTATTTTTATTTTTCTTTTACTTTTGAAACTTTTTGTTTTAAACTACCACACAAACACCCACATCAGCCTAGGCCTACACAGGGTGAGAATAATCAATATCACTGTCTTCCACTTTCACATCTTGTCCCACTGGAAGCTCTTTAGGGGCAATAACACATAATGTCTCTTACGATAATAATGCCTTCTTCTGGAATACCTTCTGAAGAATCTGCCTGAGGCTGTTTTACAAATAACTTCTTTTAATAAGCAGAAGGGTGATGTGCTAAAATGACAATTAAAAGTATGGTATAGTAATTGTCCATTCATGTCCTTAGCCCACTTTTTGATGGGATGTTTGTTTTTTCTTCCTCATTTGTTTGAGTTCCTTGTAGATTCTAGATATTAGTCCTTTATTGGATGTATAGATAATCAAGATTTTCTCCCACTCTGTGGGTTGTCTACATTGCCGACTGTTCCTTTTGCTGTACAGAAGCTCTTTCATTAAATTAAGTCCCACCGGTTTATTTTTTGTTGTTGCATTTCCTTTTGGGTTCTTGAACATAAAGTCTTTGCCTAAGTCAATGTCTACAAGGGTTTTTCCAATGTTATCTTCCAGAATTTTTATAGTTTCAGGTCTTATATTTAAGTCCTTGATCCATCTTGAGTTGATTTTTGTATAAGGTGAGCGATGAGGATCAAGTTTCATTCTCCCACATGTGGCTTGCCAATTATACCAGCACCATTTGTTGAACAGGGTGTCCTTTTCCCACTTTATGTTTTGGGTTGCTTTGTTGAAGATCAATTGGCTGAAGTATTTCGGTTTATTTCTGGGTTCTTGGTTCCATTGGTCTATGTGCCTATTTTTATAATAGTACCAAGCTGTTTTTGTGACTATGGCCTTGTAATCTAGTTTGAAGTTGGGTAATGCGATGCCTCCAGATTTGTTCTTTTTGCTTGGTCTTGTTTTGGCTACGTGGGCTCTTTGTTGGTTCCATATGAATTTTAGAATCGTTTTTTTCTAGTTCTGTGAAAGATGTTGGCATTTTGATAGAAATTGCATTGAATTTATAGATTGTTTTTGGCAGTCTGGTCATTTTCACAATATTGATTCTACCCATCTATAAGCATGAGATGTGTTTCTATTTGGTTGTGTCATCTATGATTTCTCTCAGCAGTGCTTTGTAGTTTTCCTTGTAGAAGTCTTCGACCTCCTTTGTTAGGTATATTCCTAAGTATTTTATTTACAAATGGCCAACAAACATATGAAAAACTGCTCAACATCACTAATGATCAGAGAAATGCAAATCAAAACCACAATGCAATACCACCTTACTCCTGCAAAAAAGCCATAATCAAAAAATTAAAAAATAATAGATGTTGGCATGGATGTAGTGAAAAGGGAACACTTCTGCACTGCTGGTGGGAATCTAAACTAGTACAACCACTATGGAAAACAGTGTGGAAATTCCTTAAAGAACTAAAAGTAGAACTACCATTTGATCTAGCAATGCCACTACTGGGTATCTACCCAGAGGAAAAGAAGCTGTTATACAAAAAAGGATACTTTCACACATGTTTATAGCAACACAATTCACAATTGTAAAACTATAGAAGCAGCCCGAATGCCCATCTATCAATAAGTGGATAAAGAAATTGTGGTATATGATGGAATACTACTCAGTCATAGAAAGGAAAAAACTAATGTCATTCACAGTAACCTGGATGGAACTGGAGACTATTATTCTAAGTGAAGTAACTCAGAAATGGAAAATCAAACATCATATGTTCTCACTTATAAGTAGGAGCTAAGCTATGAGAATGCAAAAGCATAAGAATGATACAATAAACTTTGAGGACCCAGGGGAAAGGATGGGGGGGATGGTGAGGGATAAAAGATTACAAACTGGATTCAGTGTATACTGCTTAGGTGATAGGTGCACCAAAATCTCACAAATCACCCCTAAAGAACTTACTCATGTAACCAAATACTACCTGTTCCCCCAAAACTTATGGAAAAAAATTTTTTAAACGTAAATAAAGAGAATAGAATTATTCTGATACAAAGTAAAACATTCATAGAGGACATTATAGGCAAATATATAAAGTTTTTATCTTTGGAAAAGACCACCTGCAATTTTACACCAAAATTTATTTTCTTAATTTGTCTTCTACTATAGAAACATACTGATTTTTGAACTTTTGATCATGTAATACACTCCAACATGCTTTAATGATGATGTGTTGGTTTAAAAAGGTTCAATTAAGAATCAAATCAAAACATATAGAATGAAATTTAACATTAACTTTTTTGATTTTGCAGAAATTTTAATTTCACTGGATGAGGTACATATAATAGTGCTTCAGTAACTGAGGATTCACATTTATAAATATATAGTAGATCAGTAACATTGACATTTATTGTCATTATCAAGTATGATGTACTGTATGTAATTGTATGTGCTATACTTTTATACCACTGGCAACACAGCAGGTTTGTTTACATCAGCATCACCATAAATAAATGAGCAATCCATTGCACTAAGATGTTCTAATGGCTACAACATCACTCGTCCATAGGAACTTTTCAGCTTCATTATATTCTTATGAGACCATTGTCATATATGCAGCCTATCACTGACTGAAATATTGTCATGCAGCACTTGACAGAGAGGGAGGGAGAGAGGGAGGAAGAGAGGAAGAGGGAGGGAGGGAGAGAGGAAGGGGGGGAGAGAGAGAGAGGAGAGAGGAGAGAGGGGGAGAGAGAGAGAGAGAGAGAGAGAGAGAGAGAGAGAGAGAGAGAGAAATGACGACAATTGGTTCAGGCAATTATCCTAGCCAGAAAAAATCCCATGATTTTCTGTGCAAGCTGGATAACCAGTAAAGTCAGTAGTGTAATTCAGTCCCAGTCTAAAGGCCTGAGCACCAGGGGAGCTAACAGTGTTCCAGTCTGAATTCAAAGTCCTGTTAACCAAGGGCGCTGATGTCCAAGAGCTGAAAAAGATGGATATCCTAGCTCAAGAAGAGAGAGTAAATTTGCTATTCCTGTATGTTTTTGTTCTATTTGAGCCCTCAGCAGATTAGATAATGAAAGCTATTATCTATATTCAGTCTAATTCAAATGCTAATCTCTTCCAGAAACATCCTTACAGACACACCCAAAAATAATGTTTTATTGGATATCTTGATGCTCCTTAGCCCAGTCAAGTGACATAAAATAAACTATCACATTCATTATGTAGTTTGGAGAAGAAAAAAAAAATTAGGAGACAACTGAGTATCTGATTCAATTGAAATATAAGAAAATACTTCAATTTATAACAGAAATTATTTAATGCATACATGTGTTACACAGATTACAGAAGGGAACAGGGAAGAAACTCAGAGATTATCAAGAGCAGGGATCCATTACTAAATCCCAGATGGAAGAGATAAATGGGTGAGGCAGTGTGGGAGGAGCGCAGGGGCTGCTGTCACTGGGAAGATGGAATTACATAACTATTAGGTTGGTGCAAAAGTTATTGCATTTTTTGCCATTTCTTTCAATAATACTATCCAAGAGAAGCCGGCTCCAGACACAAATGGTACACCTGAAACTCCTCTTCCTTTTCTTCTCTCTTCCTGGTGCCTTCTAATCTCTATCCAATGACTCTTACTGAACAGACGCCTACCAGATCTCTCAATAAGGAAACCTGAGATGTAAATAAATCTTAGTAAGGAGACTTAACAGCCTGCAGGGATTAGCCTCCCAGGCACATAAAGCAGAGCAGTGGAATAGGGAGAAATGGATCTTGAGCCAAACTGTGCCAGTACTGGCACAGAACCCTAGGCTAGTAGGGAAGGAATGTCCTTCGATATTTGTTGTTGCCAGAAGAACAAAATTGTAAGGCTATAAATGTCTAGTATATACCTCCTCTAGTTCACTGTTTTGTGATTGGCATTATTGTTTTAAAATTATCCATGTTTGGTTCTCTCAAATCAAATTAAAAGAAAACCTTTTTCTTCAATAAAAAATGGCACATTTTTATTTGACATTTTGCAATTAAGAATAACATAATTAATGTTAATTTTTCTTTATAAAAGATAGTTTTATCTGGTTAAAATGGAGTTACTGTGAAAATAATTTCACCTAAATTAGTTTTTCATTTTATTCTCTGCTGCTAGTAATAAAAGCACATCTCCCAGAAGTGATGAAAGCATAATTTTGAATGGTTCACAGTAAGGGAGTTTTCATTTTTGATAAACTGTGTATAGTCAAAAGAACGATCGCAACTTTATACCTATTTTATTTCCATTAAATCCATCTTTAAATTATAATATTAACTTCTTGTCCCACTAATAATTGTACCATAATTTTTTAAACTTTAAATTACTGAATGCAACAAATTTTTAGACTAAGAAGACAAACTCATTTCTAGTGTGCTATTTCTGTAATATATTAATTTTTATATGCCGGGCTCGGTGGCTCAAGCTTGTAATCCCAGCACTTTGGGAGGCCGAGAGGGGCGGATCACGAGCTCAGGAGATCGAGACTATCCTGGCTAACACCGTGAAATCCCGTCTCTACTAAAAAAATAGAAAAAAACTAGACTGGCGTGGTGGCGGGCGCCTGTAGTCCCAGCTACTTGGGAGGCAGAGGCGGGAGAATGGCGTAAACCCGGGAGGCGGAGCTTTCAGTGAGCTGAGATCCGGCCACTGCGGTCCAGCCTGGGCAACAGAGCGAGACTCCGTCTCAAAAAAAAAAAAAAAAAAATTATCAAATATTCTATTTATACCATCATAATTATCATTAATTTCAGATCTTGTTTTTAGTTGGAGTAACAGTTCATGTGATGCATAGTAAAACAAATATAAAGACATATATAATATCTCCTGAATATAGCCAATTCTAATTGCCTATTACCCATCTTTTCAAGATTTTTGTATAATATCTATGAAGTTTAAACTGATTTTAAAATTCTATGATTTTCGTGGTAATCTGTCAGAAAATACAAATTGAAAAAAATAGTAAACTGACCCTCTAGACTATAAATTCATAAAATCAAAAGCATTTCATAATTCCCCTTTCTATACCTAAATTGTCTCTAGTTCAACCTGAGGATAATTAAGGAAATGCTTTATGTGCTATTTCCATGCTAGCCAGGGTAGTCAAAATTTTAGTCATAATAGGCAAATTGTATTCTCTGACCTCAAAACATGGGACCCACCTTCCTCCTTTTATTAAGTCACTGTTCTTTCCTTGTTCTGAGCAGTATCTGTGCTTTTTCTCAGAATTACTTTATTGTTACCTGACTTCCCATCCTTCTTGTGTTTTGATTGTTACAACCTTGGTAATAAGGTAAGATTAAATAATCCATTGGCTTACTGTTGTGTTAGAAAATAAAGTTCAATTTTACTAAAATGGTACAAAAAACTCCTTATAATCTAGCCCTATCAGCCTCATCTCCACTGTTTTCCTTTCTCATTTTTACTGCAACACTATCAAATTGCATACAGCTCTCAAAACATGTAAATTAGTTATTTTGAACATGTTGTTCTTTCCAACTGAAATGGTCTTATCCATATTAGTTCTTCAGGGTGATTTCTCATTCTTCAACAATCGTGTAAATTACCATATCCTCTGGGAGGTCCTTTGTAGACAGTTGACTCCTCTCTTCTTAGATCACCAGACAGCATGATAATTACTCATTTAGATGTAAAACTTCCCAGTGAGCATCTTGAAGACATGGTCCATGTGCTTATCATTGTACTTGCAAATGATAAGGTGCTCAACAAGTATTCTGATGAATTAACTAAGGAGTTTGTATTATAAGCTCCTAAAACACGGTGCATTTGAATTGAAAAAGATTTCATACATATTAAAATAATTTTATCATGGTTTGTGGTAAATCTATTTTTGAACATTTGTAAAAATAGGAAAATCATTTTATCAATGGTCTAGAAAGGAAATAGAATTGCAAATCTTCAGCATTTTAACATTGAATGCTTAAGCCAAACATATGCTGCCACCTTTGATCCTATGGATTTTTGTGCTATTTTTCTAGATTAAACTTGAAGCATGTGCCACTTTAAAATGATCAGAAAATCTTTAGTTAGAGTTGAGTAAACTCTAACCTTCCTCTGACATCTAGGAATAATTGAGCTGGTGAGAATCTGGGGGACACATGATTTCTTCAAAATCAAGGAATCTTTATTAGTATGATAGATCTTCATATGTCTTCATTGAACATTTTCTATAGTGAGTAACTCATCCCGTTTTTGGTCAGTTCCAACTATTAAAACATTTCTTCCTTTACACAGCAAAATTCTACCCTCATGATGTCCCACAGCTGTTGTGTCCCACACAGAGGTCAATGATTTTCATCTGACTCTTCACACATTTGAGGTAAGCTGCATGAATTCTTGAAGTTAAAATGAAAAAAACTACAACTACATATATCACTCTGGATCAATTTTGACACCAACATGAAGAAAAAAAACAAGATAGCTTTCTATATATAAAAATAATAATTTGTATAAAGTTTTTAACACATAAACTCATTATATTTTACTGGTATATAATATTTGTACATATTTATTGAGTACATGGGATATTTTGTTACATGCATAGAATGAATAATGATCCAGTCAAGGTATTTAGTATATTTATCACCTCAAGTATTAATTATTTCTATGTGTTGGAAACATTTCAAACCTCAGTTTCCTCAGTGATCATATAAAGTTAGTCCTTCACTACTCTTCTTCCAAAAACAAAGAAATATCCAAAAGACTCAACTGTTTCAAAGTGACTTACCCATGTCACTGAACAAATCCCGAGAATGTTTATAGAAATAAAAAATATGCAGCACAGAAAAGATAAATTCATAATATCTAATATCCAATCAAAATGTACCAATCAAGCTGAAAAATACAACCCATAATGAGAAGTAAAATCAATTAATCAATTGAGACTATATATTTTACAGATAAAACACTATAAACAAGATCATTAAAGTAATCACTGTAACGATAAGCCATATGTACAATAAAACAGAGTGGAAATGAGCATATTAAGTAGAGAGATAGAAGATAAATATCAAAATTACCCTTGTAGAGTTTAAAACACAATGTTTGAGATAAAAAATACACTAGGTGAGATTAAGTACATAGGATTTTTGATAGAGTTGGTTAAATTCTCTATGATCTGAATGATTTTCTGTCTATCTGTTTCACTAATAATAAAACAGGGAAGCTGAATTCTTCTATAATTGTAGGTGGTCTCATTTCTCATTTTTCCTCAGGTATCTTAAATTTCTCTTTTTAGAAGCATAAATATTTGGAAATATTATTTATTTTTCATTTATTGACCTATTTGCCATGTTGAAATAATACTCTTTATTCCTGCTCTATTCTTTGTGCTGTGGTATCTATTATACTTTGCCTGATGTTATTATAGGCACTTCAGCTTGGTACATATGTCTTCCAATCCTTTGCTTTTAACTTAAATGTTTCATTATGTAACTGGTTACTTTTGTTGTATAACTGGTTATTTAACTGGTTAAAGTGTGTTGGTAATAGGCTGCACATTGATAAATATTGCTTTTATATCCAACTTGTCAATCTCATATTTAACTGAAGTATTTAGATCATTTTCCTTTAATGTAATTATTGATAATGGTTAGGTTTAAATCTGCCACCTGATATGTCTACTCTTTTTCCTTTTTAGTTCTCATTTCTCTATAGTACTTTTTGATTTTTTGAGAGTGGGTGTGAATATTTGTGTGTGTGTTTAGTGTATACTGTAGTGGCCATACAAATAAAACAAAATATGGCTTTCAAGTGATATATATAAAATAAGAACCTTGAAACAGTATGCTTCAATTTCTCTCATCCTGGCTTTTGTGTTTTGTTATTCTATCTTCTAATTTTACTTATTTTATAAACTCCAAAGTACAGTACATGATAACATTTATTTAAAGAGTCAATGATTTTTAAAGGGGATTTAATAAGAAATAAACATCAGAAAATAAACAGCAAAATAAATGCAAAGCAATGTAAATTAAAAAGAGCAGTGTGAAATCAAAGAAAGAGAAAACAGAAAAATGACAGAGGAAATTAATGAAACCAAAAACTAGTCCTTTCAGAAGATAAATAAAATTGATGAACTTCTAAGCAAGCCTCTAGGAAAAACCTAGAACTAACATCATACTTAATAATAAAAGACTGTATGATTTCCTACCACTCAGGAATAAGATAAAGGCATCTTTTAGACAAGGGGTTAGAGAAAAATAATCAGGATAATTATTCATAACAGTAAATATCCTAAAATCTGTTTTCAGCTCATTTGCTGATCCAAATTACCTACATTAAAAATGATAGATGGATGATACAACATAGATAAATTCAGTTTGTTCTTGCTGTTTCAGAAATAACTAAAAATAATAATCCACTTTTCACAAAGTCATGATTTTAAAAGTGCTAGATAAAATGCCATTATCTTACCTAAAATATGATGCAAAAGCAGAGAAAACCATTTAGCTCCTCCTCTCTTTCCTTCTCTCTCTAAAACAAAGTGATTTAGTGAAAACGCAATGTCCTGAAAGAATTAAGACCTTGGTCTTACTATGAGCGTCGGCATTAAATTTGATACCTAAGTATATACGCTCATTTCTCTGGTTTCAGTTTTCTAATTTAAAATATAAAGAAGTTACAGTAAACAGTGCTTGTAAAACTAAAGTCTCAGGCCCCTTAGTAATCAGTGGACATTTTCCTCGTGACTTACAATTCCTACCTCAGAGTTTTACTCTTTAAAGAATATCAGCATTTTTATATGATCTATAAGATGCTTCATATCCCACAACAAACATGAATTTGAGAATTCATAGCTCTATATGTATTTATGCCAAGCAGTATCTCATTAACTGAAATAGTCTGGCAAAAACAGTTTGTGGAATAATAAAATGTAAACAATGTCTTCCCACCAATTGAAGAATAACACATATGAAAACAAGCATTTTGTTTTGATATGTTTGTTTCACAGGAGTACTAGATAAAATTGTGAGAGAATTGAGCCTTCCCATGTATTAGTATAGTCAATATAAATATGCCAAAGACAAAAATAATATATAATAATTCAGGATCATTTTCAGCTTTTTCAGGTTTGAGACAAAATTGAATTTTAGCAAAAGAACCACATGTAACATATTAAAATTATCTGTCATTTATCACATTAGTATTATTAATCTGAGGTCCTCAATACAATTTTCATTTATTTTATTAATTTGTCTTGGTAGTTTAATTTTATTGGAACTTATAAGTATACTAATTTTATGTTTATAAATATTTAGAGACTCCTTACTGTACACGCGGCTGGCAAAGAGAAGGGAAGGCGGAGCTCTCGTTTTGAACATGTAATTCCAGAGAAGGGGTCTTGCTCTGTTGCCCAGACTGGAGTGCAATGGCACAAACATAGCTCACGGCAGCCTCAAGCTTCTGCGCTCGAGCCATCATCCTGCCTCAGCCTGATTAGCTCGGACAACAGATGGCCGAATAGGAACAGCTGCAGTCTCCAACTCCCAGCG
>NW_012114710.1:18862485-18866455 GCF_000951035.1 Colobus angolensis palliatus | reverse complement strand
GCATTGGGGAGTTATACCTGATATAAATGATGAATTGATGGGTGCTGACGAGTTGATGGGTGCAACACACCAACATTGCACAAGTATACATATGTGACAAACCTGCAAGTTATGCACATGTACCCTAGAACTTAAGGTATAATAAAAAAATAAATAAATAAATAAAAAATAAAAAATAAAAAAAAAGAAAATGTAATTTCTCCACTTAGCATAATTGTCAGGGATTGTTTTTCTTTCTTATGTACTATAAAAATAATCACTGTCAGAACAGGAGGCATTTTATTATACAATTTAACTAAAACCATAAACTAAGTACTTTGAATATATTTTTGTATCAGCAAGTGGAGCATAATGATTAATCAAAATTAGCATGCATATTTGAATACATGTTCTGTGTGTATTATAGGAATTTTTGAAAATCAGAAATGTTGAATAAACATGAAAAAATAACGAAAAAAAAAAAATATTTAGAAAAGAAGATAAAAATTATTTAGGTAAACACCAAAGAAACTACAAGAAATTTGTTTGCTGCTTTAAATTTTCATAAATCATCTAATCTGAAAAACGTTGATTTAAATATTCTCTAAGATTCTTTTCTTCTCTAAAGTACTATGACATTCACCTTTCCCTACATATATATCACTATAACCACTAGACGTCAGCAAGGCACTTGAATTAAATGTGATTTTCTTTATCATCCTCCTGTTCTCCATGAAATGTAGGATTGGAAGAAGTCTGTTATATCTATGCAATATATGTAAACTACCAACCTTTTATTCAAATACTCTAGGAAATTTTCTACAACTCCCCCGATCTTTTCTTTATCTATGTTTTCATTATAATGCAGCTCCATTCTTTTGCTTTATCTTTGTTATAACAGCACACACACACATACACCCATTCACATGCCTCACTACCTATTTGTAATATTATTGAGCTAAAAATTTAGTAGGTAATATGGAAATGATGGTTAAAAAATTAAATTTGTGTATATTTAATAGATTGACATTGATCAACCTGCTTTAGAAAAGTAAATCTAGTAAGAGTGGAATGATGAAAGAAAAGAGAAAAGACTGAAAATGAAAATATTTAATATTTGGTGAATATTTACTATGTCCTGAGAATTTTTCTAATCATTTTTATAAGTTATTTTTAAAGCTCATAGGACTCCATGAGGAAGATGTATTGGTCACTCCATTTTGCAGATGAGGAAAATTACAGACTCAATCACGCCACTAATTAATAGCAAAGCCAGACTTTCCAGCCAAAATATCTGAATCTCATCTATTATTTCCAGATATGGAATATGAGTTAGAAAGTTACTTGAGGTAAATCGAGAGGATGTTTTTCCTGACCAACAACAAGACCTTACATTAAAGCGTGTATTAACTCAGAGAATTTCAGCTTAGATAGTTGAATGAATATGTTTACCATTAATTAAAATGAATAATTCAATAAGAAAAGTAGGTTTAAAATGGTGGTAGCTAATGAGCTTTGGTTTGGGTTTCTATAAAAGCATTCTGATTTAACAATTATTTAGTAAGTGCCTACTACGTGTCAGACACTATTCTAGGCAACTGAAGTATATCAACTAACAAAAACAAAATTCCCTGTCCTTCTGGAGCTTACAGTTTTACGGGAAGAGATGGACAACAAAAAACAATCACCATAAATAAGTTTTAGGGGGAGAAGCTGCATCTTCAAAGCCATTTGAAAGAACCAATCAAGTGGGACTCTCCAGCAGTCATCTCCTGACAGAAACCTCAATTCCAACTATTCATGCATAAAATTATCTTCACAAAAGCTAAATGTTCTATCAACATTTTAGTTGATAGAAGATGACCGAGTTCTCTCAAAACTAGAAAAATGTGACCAGGCGCGGTGGCTCACAGCACTTTGGGAGACTGAGGTAGGCAGATCATGAGGTCAGGAAATAAGACCATCTTGGCTACCTACCATGGTGAAACCACGTCTGTAGTAAAAATAAAAAAAAAATAAAAATTAAAAAAAAAAAAAAGCCAGGCATGGTATTGTAGTCCTAGCTACTTGGGAGGCTGAGGCAGGAGAATGGCGTGAGCCCAGCAGGTGGAGCTTGCAGTGAGCTGAGATGGCACTACTGCACTCCAGTCTGGGCAACAAAGAGAGATTCCGTCTAAAAAAAAAAAAAAAATTAAAAAAATGTAAAGCAGGACACAGTGAATTCATTGGGAATTGTAGGGGATAGGCAGAATACAATGTTAAGTAGTAGTATCAATTTTAAAAATTAGATGACACATACCAACCAATGTTCTATGCTAGCACCATTCTATAAAATATAATACCACATAGGCATTTTCAAATTTTCTAGTAGCCACATTAAAAACATAAAATTTTTTTAAAAGTGAAATAGATTGAATAGTATATTTTATTTAAATTAGTAAGTTTAAAATATTATTTTAATATGTACTCAATGTAAGAAAGATACATTTAACTTCTTTTTTATATCATCTTAAAAATCCAGTATTTTACAACGACACTTTCAAAACTTTTTAAGCTCTTATATAACAAATGCATTCCAACAGTGCCACTTCCCTGATCCTTCTGTCACTTCTTCAATAACTTTCCAAGGAAGTACTAACATTTATACTTATTAAATATAGGCCATTAATTCCAATATTCAATGAGCCATTTCAGCAAACAATTAAAATCAGTTCTAGACATTCTTACCAAAATACTGAATCTTAAATTATGAATGAGTAGCCACATGTCAATGAATTCTTCCCATCCATTCTTATATTTTATATCCCTGTTAGTCTAATAGCGTCTTTGGATCCATTGCTACCTATGATCCCCTATTCTCTGTTCATGGAGCTTCCAATTCTATCAGCATATCACTACTTCTTCCTCAAACAGAATTTCTCAGTTCTAATATTGTAGATCTAACGAAGGCCAGTGAAGGCGAGTTTTCTGAAGGATGGTATCATTGTGTTAGGAACTTGCTTCTAGTAACATGTTTTCATGTTCTCCAGGCGAAGGAAAGTTGTTATCATCTAACAGAGTAAAAATGGCTGCTTTGTGGTGGCTGAATCCCATATGAGGTTACACGTTAACATCTTCCCTTTTCAGGACCTAATTTTGACATAGAAAGCCCGTAGAGGCTGTGTAGCAGGATGAGCGGCAGACAAAACTCCTCACACACCGAGTTAAAGAAGGAAGGGGTTTATTGGGCCGGGGGCTTCGGCAAGATTTCTGTCTCAAGAGCCGAGCTCCCTGAGTGAGCAATTCCTATCCCTTTTAAGGGCTCACAACTCTAAGGGGGTGCACTTGAGAGGGTCATGACGGATTGAGCAGCAGGGGGTACGTGACTGGGGGCTGTGTGCACCGGTAATTAGATTGGAACAAAACAAGACAGGAATTTTCACAGTGCATTTCTATACAATGTCTGCAATCTGTAGATAACAGAACCAATTAGGTCAGGGGTCATCTTTAACTATCAGGCCCAAGGTGCGGCGCCGGGCGGTCTGCCTGTGGATTTCATTTCTGCCTTTTAGTTTTTACTTCTTCCTTCTTTGGAGGCATAAATTGGGAATAAGACAATATGAGGGGTGTTCTCCTCCCTTGGCTGTACATTTAATCTTCTTTTCATCTCTGCTAGTTTTATAAGATAACTCTGAGCTTAATTTTTAGTATAATAGGGCGCTATGACCGGAGGAAATAGAGTCATCTTTAATGCTGTGAGTATACCCTCTGGCTTTTTGAGCAATTGAAATTGGCAATTAACTGGCCTAATTTGAGTGGTGCCGGAAGGGCTGGGGAGGAGCTGCGTCTTCATTGTCACTTAAAAGAGCCAACCTAGATGGAACAAGATGGTAAGTGGGGCTCTCCAGCAGTCATCGCCTGACAGAAACCTCAATTCCAACTGTTCATGAATGAAATTATCTTCACAAAACCTACGGAAATCTGAACAAACAAGCAAAGCTGTAAAACCACC
>NW_012114710.1:18805628-18862435 GCF_000951035.1 Colobus angolensis palliatus | reverse complement strand
AACCTACGGAAATCTGAACAAACAAGCAAAGCTGTAAAACCACCTTGGACTACAAAGACATGTAAATATACACTTGGACAATAGGGGGATTGATTGTCACTTAAAAGAGCCAACCTAGATGGAACAAGATGGTAAGTGGGGCTCTCCAGCAGTCATCTCCTGACAGAAACCTCAATTCCAACTGTTCATGAATGAAATTATCTTCACAAAACCTACGGAAATCTGAACAAACAAGCAAAGCTGTAAAACCACCTTGGACTACAAAGACATGTAAATATACACTTGGACAATAGGGGGATTGATTCTCTGTGACTATGATACCACTTCCCCTGAGCCATTATGGTACCATATGTAGAAAGTCCCCTTGTACTTATGGTTTCTACACTAGAAAAAGTGAGCTGGAGACAAGCTTCTGCTTTCTCACCATCCTGGGTCCCTCTGCCAGAGATTGGTTTTTGCATTAACTTACGGGAAGCATGCAAAAACTGACAGAGCTGGACCATCTGAGGCCAGCTAGGCATGAAGAGGGAAAGTAGGGCTAGCAGCTGCCAGTGCACAAAATTTGACAGTGACTCTTTATACTTGCCAGAAGAGATGCCACAACAGAGAGATATTTAGGGGCACCATGATGCAGGAAGCATGGTCCACAGGTCTTCTGGACTTGAGGACCTGGCTAGCTCTCCCACACGGCCCAGGTACCCTCCATTGATCTCCAATGGACACATCCTGGTAAGACATTGCATGAGCAGCGGAAACATCACAAGACTTACCTGTAACCTGGACTTAGGGTCCTTTAAGTGCTAAATAGAATGTGACAATCAGCTCAGAATTTGTAAACAAGTCCATTAAAATACAAAAGTCATAAATTCACAGAGACTGGAATGCATACCTGATTCATCAATGCATGGGCAGAGATGAACATTTGCAAGGAATACGAAAAGCCTAGAAGAGATGGCCTAACCAAATGGACAAAATAAAGAACCAGCAACTGAACGAAAGACAGACAGATTAATGCACTGGCATACAAAGTATTCAAAGTGGTTGTTTTAAGGAGACTCAGTGAACTAAAAAAAAAAAAAAAAAAAAAAAAAAAAAAAGAAAAAAAAAAAAAAAAAAAAAAAAAAAAAACCACAGAAAACCAATTCAGAAACTTAGCAGAGAAATTTAAAAGAGATATTGAAATATAAAAGAAATCCAGAAGCATTAAAGAACAATAAGCCAAATGAAAATGCAATAGAGAAAGTCAACAGCAGAACTGATAAAACAGAAGAAAGAATTTGTGACTTTGAACATAGACTTTGTGAAAATACAGTCAGTGGAGAATAAAATAAAAAAAAAATGAGAGAGAATGAAGAAAATGTATAAGACCTATAGGACACCATCAAAAAGCATAATTCTATATGTCATTGTCTTTTAAAAAGCACTAGAGAATGAAAAGAGTGAATAGCTTATTCAAAGAAATGAGACAACTTTCCAAACTTAGAAAGAAATACAAATATCCAGATACAAAATGTCAAAAGTCACTAATCATATTTAATCCAAATGAGATAACATTAAGACATATTATAATCAAACTCTCAAAGATTAAAGACAAAGAATTCAGAAAGTAGCAAGAGACAAAAACCAAATGACACATATAAGGGAATTCCAATATGTATGGCAGCAGACTTCTCAGCAGAAACCTTACAGGCGAGGAAAGAGAGAGATGATAAACTCAAGATGCTGAAGGAAAAAAGCAACCTCTCAATTAAGAATACTGTGTCCAGCAAAGCTATACTTCAGAAATAAAGGTGAGATAAATACATTTCCAGACAAAATTTAAGGGAATAGGTTGCAACCTGACCTGCCTTACGAGAAATGCTAAAGGGAATTCTTTGAACTGAAAGAAAAGGACACTGATGTGTCACGCAAAAGCATCATCCAAAGGTACAAAACCCATAAGTAAAAGTAAGTATCCAAATGCAGAACACCCTAACATGGTAAACCACTTATATCTTTAGTAGAGAGATTAAAAGAAAAATAATAATAGCTACAATAACTTGGTAAGAGATAAGAAATATAAAAAGATGTAAATTAGACATCAAAAACTCAAAATGCAGGGAGCAAGAGTGTTTAAGGCAGAGTGTTTTTGTTTCATTTTCTTAACAAATTAAGTTGTTAATCAGTCTTAAATCACCAGTAAACTATACGATGTTCTTCATAATCCTCATGGTAACCACAAAACAAATACATTTAATAGATACACTAAAAATAAAAAGCATAAAGTCAAAACAAACTTAGCCACAAAGGAAGACAGTAAGTAAAAAAGAAAGAATCTACAAGACATCTACAAAAATAGTAACAATATGTCAGTACCACATCCTTCCCTATCAACAATTACTTTGAACTAAATGAGTTAAATTCTTCAACTAAAAGATATAGAGTGGCTAAATGGCCTTTCTTAAAAAGCCAAGATTGAATTCCATGCTCATATGTTAACTATAAGAGACTCACTTCACCTGAAAGTGAACAGATGGGAAAAAAATATTTTGTGCAAAGAAAACAAAAAAAAGCAAGATTAAATATTCTTACTTTAAATAAAATAAACAAGTCAAAAACTATAAAAATAGACAAACATGGCAATTAATATAATAATACAGGGGTAAATAAGAGTATATCACAATTATAAATATACATTCACCCAACACTGAAGCACCTAATCATATAAAAGCAAACATAAATAGATCTAAAAGAAGAGATAGAGTAATACAATAATACCATAAGACTTCCTGTTTTACAGCATCATCCAGACAGAAAATTGGCAAGATAATATCAGTTGCAAAACTCACTCTGGACCAACTTGACCTAACAGACATTTATAGAGCATTCTATCCAACAGCTGCAGAATTCACATTTTTCTAATTGCACATGGAGCATCCTCAAAATAGATCGTATGTTAGGCCATGAAATGAGTCTTAAAAAATTTTTTAAAAAATCAAAATCCTAACAAGGGTATTTTTGAATTGTAATGGTGAAAAAATAGAAATCAACAATAGGAGTGACTTTGGAAACTGTACAAATACATAAAAATTAAATAACACGCTCCTAAACAACCAGTGGGTCAATAAAGAAACTAAAAGAGAAACTGTAAAATTTTTTACATAAATAAAAATGGGCACACAACATACCAAAACTTATAGGATACAGAAAAATACGTTCTAAGAGGGAAGTTTATAGCAATAAACACAACAACAACAACAAAAATCACAAATAAACAACCTAATGTTGTATCTCAACAAACTTGAAAACAAAAAGTAAACCCAAAATTACTAGAATAAAAGAAATAATAAAACTTAAAAAGGAATACAAAAGATCAATGAAAGAGTTGATATTTTGAGAAAAACAAAATTGAAACACCTTTAGCTAGACTAAGAAAAAAAAAAAGAGAGAAGACCCAAACAAAATCAGGGACATTAAAGGAGACATTACAACTGATACCACAGAAATACAAAAACTTATAAGATGCTAAGCAGTTATGTGCCAACAAACTGTAAAACCGAGAAAAAATGGATAAACCTCTCAACACATATAATCTACCATGACAGAATTTTAAAAAAGGAAATCTGAACAGGTCAATAATGAGTAAAGAGATTGAAGCAGTAGTAAAAATGTCTCTCGTCAATCAACATTCCAAGATCTGATTGGCTTCACTGCTAAATCCTACAAAACATCTGAAGAGTAACAAATACTAGTTATTCACAAAACATTCCAAAATCTTGAAAAGGAAAAACTTCTTCCAAACTCATTCAACAAGGCATTATCCTGATACCAAAACCAGACAGGGATACAGCAACAAAATTATTGACCAATATTCCTGATAAATATAGATGCAAAAAATTCTCAAAAAAATTATATGCAATTGGAATTCAATAGCACATTTAAAAGATCATTTACAATAATCAAGTGGGATTTGTCCCAGGTGTGCAAGGCTGGCCTTACATATACAAATCAATAAACGTGATACATCAACTTAACAGGAAGAAAACCATAAGATCATTTCAATAGACACTGAGAAAGTACATGACAAAATTCAACAGAACTTCATGATAAAAACTCTCAAAAAATTAATCATAGAAGGAATTTACCTCAATATAATAAAGGTTATATATGACAGACCAACAGCCAATGTTATACTAAACAGAGAAAAGTTGAAAGCCCTTCCTCTAAAATCTGGAACAAGACAAGAATGCTCATTTTCACCATTTTTATTCAAGATAGTACTGGAAGTCCTAGCCAGGACAACTGACAAGAGAAAAAATAAACATAAATAAACAAAATAAAATAACATAAAGATAAATAAAACAAAATAAACAAATAAAAGACATCCAAAATGGGAAGAAGGAAGTCAAATTCTCCCTATTTGTAGACATGATCTTATATATAGAAAACCCTTAAAAATATATAACTAATAAATACAGTAAAGTGGCAGCATACAAAATCAACATGCAAAAATTAGCAGCATTTGTATTAGCTAATAAAAAACTACCTGAAAAAGAAATCAAGAAACAATCTTATTTGCAATAGCTACAAGAAATAAAATGTCTAGGAATACATTTATCCAAGAAGATGAAAGATCTCCAACATGAAAACTATAAAGGATTAATGAAAGAAATTGAAGAGGATGCAAATAAATAGAAAGACATCTTGTGTTCATGGTCTGGGAGAATTATTATTGTTAAAACATCTGTAACTACCCAAATATATCTGCAGATTCAATGCAATCTCTATTAAATTCTATTGTCAGTTTTCACAGAAATAGAAAAAAAAGAAAATTCTAAAACTTATATGGAACCACAAAATACTGCAAATAGCCAAAGCAACCTTTAATAGAATAAACAAAGCTGGAAGCATCGCACTACCTGATTTCAAAATATACTAACATACTACAAAGGTATAGTAACTAACACATCATCATACAGGCATAAAAACAGACACATAAGCCAGTGAAAGAAAGTAGAGAACCCTAAAATAAATCCATGCATTTATACAGCCCAATGACTTACAACAATGGTGCTAAGAATATACAATGGAGAAAGGACAGTTTCTTTGATGGATGATGCCTGGAAACTGAATATGCACATGCAAAGAATGAAGCTACATTCCCATTTCTTATCATGTACAAAAACCAGTGCAAAATGAATTAAAGACTTAATTGTAAGAGCAATAACTATAAAACTATTAGAATAAAAAATAATGAAAATGTTACATGACATCAGTCTGGCAAGGATTATTTTACACAAGATGTCAAAAGTACAAACAACAAAAGCAAAAATAAACAGAAGGACTGTATCACACTAAAAGCTTCTGCAAAGCAAAGAAAACAACAGAATGAAGAGACAAGCTAGATAATGTGGGAAAATAATTGCAAATTATACATCTAAAAATGAGTTAATATTCAGAATTTCTTAGGAACCCAAACAACTCAAAAGCAGTAATCATCATCATCATCATTATCTGTATATGAAATGAACAAAAGACCTGAACATATTTTCTCCAAAGAAGACATACAAATGGCGCACAGGTATACGAAGAAATACTCAACATCACTAACCATCAGGGAAATGCATATCAAAACCACAGTGGGATATCACCTCACCCCAGTTAGAATGACTACTATCAAAAAATTTAAAAATAGCAAATGCTGGAGAGGATGTATGAAAAAAGAACTCTTGTGTAGTTTGGGGAATGTAAATTAGTACAAACATTATAGAAAA
Source organism: Colobus angolensis palliatus (assembly GCF_000951035.1). Classification (NCBI taxonomy): domain Eukaryota; kingdom Metazoa; phylum Chordata; class Mammalia; order Primates; family Cercopithecidae; genus Colobus; species Colobus angolensis. Next base: position 18,856,682 of record NW_012114710.1, on the reverse strand, counting down.
TAGTATGGAGGGTCCTCAGAAATTTTAAAATAGACCTAGATATAAGACAGCAACCCATCTTATGGGTATATACCCAAAGGAAATAAAACCAGTATGTTGAGGAGAAATCTGTACTTTCATGCTTAGTAAAGTACTATTCACAATAGTAAATATATGAAACCAATGTAAATGCCCATCAATGGATGAGTGAAGAGAGGAAATGTCATATATATGTATATACGTATATATATACACACACACACAACAGAATATATTTAGCCATAAAAAGATGAATTCCTGTAATTTTGCAACAGCATGGATGAGCCTGGAGGACATAAGTAAAATAAGCCAGACACAGAAAGACAAATACTCCATGTTCTCATTCATATATGGAATCTAAAAATTTGATCCCATAGTCAAGTTGAGAATAGAATAATGATTACCAAAGACTGTGGAGAACAGAGGGAGAAGGATACGGGGAGAGGCTAGTCAACAGATACAGTATTATAGTTATGATAAATATGTTCTCATACCTTATTGCACAGTAGGGTAACTATAGTTAACAATAATGCATTGTATTTTTCCCATAGCTAGAAGACTTTGAATGTTCTCACAAAAAAGAAACAATAAATGTTTAAGGTGATAGATATAAGTACCGTGACTTGATTATATAACATGTACATTTATCAAAACATCACACAGTACCCCATAAATAGGTTTAATTATTATTCCTCAATAAAAAAGAACCAACCTACTTCACAATCATAATTATCATCTTTCTTACATCTGTTGCATGCAATAGACACCATTCTCCAAATAAATTAACTTCGTCCTCTACCTCACCACAGGTAGTCATAGTTAAATGTTTAGTAATTGCCATGCCAATTTATCTTTTTGCTCATAATGTTGTCTTAGCCAGGTAACATGGAAGCTGAGCCTGAAGATAAGCTTAAATGCTAATGCTGTAGTTTGTAGTATCTCAAGTGTGGTCTGCCCAACAGGTCCATCTGCATTGCCTTGGAACTTATAAAAATGGCAAGGTCTTGGGCCCCACTGCAGACATACTGAACCAGAATGTCTAAGGGCAAGCCTTGATATGGGTATTTTAAAAGCTCTTCAGGTGATTCTTAACATTGCTAAAACAGGAAGGATAGTGTTTTATAGGATGATACAGTTTTAGAACAGTTAAAGTAATGGAGAGCTGAGGCAGGGAGGGAGAGGAAGCAATATAAAGCTGCACAATAAGATCAGCCAGTTGTTTTGTCTGCAAAATACAGCTCCAGACAAGCTTTACGGAAACCCTAATCCATTGAAAGCATTAAAAACTTCTCTCCTATCTTTTTCTCTCACTGTTCAAACTTGACCCCAAGGTTTATTTTTTTCCACTGCACATCAGGTCCCTTCATGTGGCTACTGTGAAAAGTATACCCCATTCCCTAAGTGAGAAAGTAGTAGGAGGGGCAAAACATACAATATGCTCTGCAATTTTTCGGGAGTACGTCCAAGCAAGTTTCCTTATTTGTACATTTTATTTTTTTATGTTATCTTATTTTTGAAAAAAGACGAGAATTTTATGAAATGAAATAAAAAGGCATTCTTTTGTTTTTCTGGAGACAGAGTCTCATTCTATCCCCCAGACTGGAGTAGAGTGGCATGATCTCAGTTGAGTGATCACTGCAACCTCCACCTCCCAGGTTCAAGCTATTCTCATGCCTCAGCCTCCAAGTAGCTGGGATTACAGGCGCATGCCACCACGTCCAGCTAATTTTTGTATTTTTAGACAGGGTTTCGCCATGTTGGCCAGGCTGATCTCGAACTCCTGACCTCAGGTGATCTCGCCTCCCAAAGTGCTGGGATTACAGGTGTGAGCCACCACGCCTGGCTGACATTCTCTTATAAATGATGGTCTTGCAGCTCTCCTAGATTGTCAGTAATTGACTTTTGTTACTTTCCCCTTATGCAATTACATACTCCAGTGAACCTTGAAAGGCGAATTCCAGCTCTCAATTTCCATTTGCATATTTTTACCTGGAAATGAAAGTAAAACTATTGCCCCTTAAATTTTAGCTTTCATTGTTAAAAGTTTTCTTCGCTGCCTTCAAAATTCCTTCAGGAACTTGTGGAGAATGCGGGTCGGCAAATCTATTACAAGCTTTGTGTATCTCTGCTGAGCATGTGAAAAGCTGAAGAAGCCAAGATGGTTGCAGAGACCTCTCATTACCTATATTACATGTCATGAATTCTTCCTTCAAAGGAGTTCTTACACTTGCTCCTTCTCTTCCTTTCCCACAGTCACCTGTCAAGCAGAAATCATGATCATCACCCCACCTGGATTAATGCAAATGTCTTTCTACACAGAGCTCTAGCACTAGACTCACCACCTCCACTTCCAATTCTTCCACTGTCCAGCTGAGAACAGTTTTGAAGAATTGGTACTTACTACATTGAAAAAAATTTTGACATTCTTTAGCTTAGTTTCAAAAACCTCATTTTAGATGACCCTGCTTTACCATCTATTGCCTATTTTGCAAATCTGTTCTAGTCAATAAGTCAGATGATTCTTCAGTGTTTTTCTCTAAAACATAGGCTATTAATATGTTCATAGCATGATTCCAGAGGATAAACATGGTTATCTGAACTTGCTATAGCACTTTAGTTAAGAAACTAGGCTTGCAAATGATGTAGAAACAAAAGATAAAATCTGAAGAAAGCTATACCACTGATAGAAAAATTAAGTGCTTCAATGCTAGGGTAGTATCATCAGTTAATTGTGAATCCTTTCTATGCAGGCACTTGGATTCCTCTCCTCTTCTATCCTCTCCTTTCCTCTCCTGTCCCCTCCTCTCCTCTCCTCTCTTCAGTGGTTGTTTGTGAACCTGGGGTGGGGGGAAGATTTTTCCTTTGCAAGTGACAAGACAAATGCCAACTTGGGCCATCTGGTACCTACACAATTAATTTTAAATACCAATCAAGCTAAATTCAGCCTGGACCATAAATGCAGATGGGTTTACTGCCCAAGAGTTATAGTTTCAGGAATCAAATGAAAATGGGACTTTGCCTTTGTTGCAAGTGGATCAAGTTTTAAAACGTGCTACTAAGAGTTACTGAAAAAAAATGTATTTTACTAGTGAGCATATGGTTTTATTTACTATTACTCTTTCATCCCTAAATAGTTATATTCAATGTTCATTTTGAAATTGGTACGAAGCCATGACAAAGAGTCCTAAGTATTTGGCAGCACAAAGCTGCATGATTTATCAATATTTGGTAAAACAGAAACAACTATTATACAGACCAGATGGTCTCTGCATATGAAATAATATGCAATGGATATCATTTATATATAAATTATAGGGCGAGAACTAAGAGTATAAACAATGCTTTCAGAGCATAGCAGAAGAATGATTTTCTATTTATCCCTCTGTTTCTGACTCACAGGGACCTAAGCAATCTTCAGCTGCCTTAATGTAGATATCCAGCAAGAATAAATCATAGAAATTACTACAAAAGTATAGATAATAGACCTAATGATGGATATTAAAGATTCTCTGATCTCTCAGTTGTAGAGATTACAAAACTGAAGTACAGAAACTTTAAATGATTGAGTTGTACATTTGCAGGTCTGTGGGTTCCGAGTGGGTATGCTCACTCTTTTTGCCAACCATCCTACTCATGCTTCCTCTTTAGATAGAGTGTCAAGGTCAATATATTAGAAATATTCACAAAGTGGTAACAACTGATTATGTACAACACCAAAGACATAAAGACAGAAAAACATACATCATCTGCTTGGTACAGAAGGTAAATAAGGACAAAAATTAAAAGACTACCATTTTAGAGTAGAATAGACTTGAGATGGCAACAAGGTAATGTCACCATTATTACTTAAGTCAGCGACACTCTGTCCAAATGTGTTAATAGCTAGGGAGAGCTAGTAGAAGCGAATTTAATAGACGATCTCTTTAGAAATCAGGTCTGAGTTTAATATTGCCAATGTTCTAAAATTTTCACTTATGTACATACAGGAATAAATTATGTGTGTTTTACTTGTAAGAATACCAACAATTATTTAAATTTTTATCTGAAATGACAATAATTTTTGTCTAAAATTTGGAACACGAAGCTCACTTGCACAACTCTCTGAAGAATAAAGATGAACATAATTCATCCAAAAAGTATTCAAAATCACATTCCTAATGTAATTTTAAAAGTCCAAGCTACAGTAAATAAAATATCTTTCATTTAAAATCCTAGAAAAGAAATTTAAACTGGGTTAAACATGTTTAAAAACTAGACGGAATATTTTTCAAAAAATACACAAACTCTCATTTAAGGCGCTGATATTAATATGTTGTACAGATGCTTATTCTCTTTCAAATCCAAAATCTAAAAAAGATAACCCAAGAAAAAACATTCCATTACAATGAAAGGGAAATTATAAGCTAGTAAGGAAAAGCAAAACATAAATCTAAATGCAAGAACAATATATGCATCCCTACTTCAAATAAATACATGAAATATATCTCTCTTCCCTTATTAATAAAATAATTTTTGAAATTGTGGAGACTTCCACACAAAGATATCTGAGGGAAGACATCTTTATTCCCTTAATTTGTGCAAACTAAAAACAATAAAAAAGAAAAATAGACAAGAAACTTTTTTTGAATGAAACCAAAAGACAATCTTAACACTACACTGCAGCCTGTGAACAATAGCTGCCAAATACAGTTAGGGCAACAAAAATATAAATGGGGAACAAGCTCTAGAGATATTTTATGTGACCAAAGTTAAGTTGCTATCTGCTTAAAATCATCTATTATAGCTACAAGACTCATCATGTTAGCACCATGATAACAACAAGGAAAGAAATTATAGCATATAACTGATCAATATTAAATTTTGAAGAAATAGAAAACTTAAGCAGACCAATAGTGAGGAAATTCAATCAATAATAAAGAGTGCCATAAGAGACACACCCAGACCTGATGGCTCCACTGCTGAGAAAGAGAAAAGTAAAAAGCTGAGCACCAAAAAAAAAAAAAAAATTATCAAGTCGCAAAGGTAAATAAGAGGAAGAAAGAAACAAAGGATCTACAATGCAACCAGAAAGCAATTAATAAAATAGCAGGAGTAAGTTTTTATCTAACAATCATTTTTACATTAATGTAAATGAATTAAATTATCCAATTAAAATATATGAGGTTTCTGAAATAATTTTTTTAAAGCAAGTGTCAACTATATGTTGCCTAGAAGAGAGTCACATCACTATTAAAGGTACAGAAAAAAAGTAGAGGCTTGGAAAAAAAAATATACCATGCAAATGGAAACAAAAAGCAAATAAAAGTAGCCATATTTATATCAGATGAAATAGACTTTTAGTAAAAAACTGTAAAAAAAAAAAAATTATTATATAATGATAAAGGGATCAATTCAATAAGAAGATATAACAATTATAAATATATGTATGTAGTCAACACCAGAAAACCCAGATACAAAAAGTAAATATCATTAGATCTAAAGTCTAATAAATAGATAGATTACAACACAATAAAATATCAGTGGACTTCAACATCTCACTCACAATGACAAACAAACCATCTAGACAAAATATTATCAATTAAGCATAAGACTTAAACTGCACCATAAGCCAAATGAACCTATAGGACTTTACAGAACATTATATCTTAACAGCTGCAGAATACACATTCTTCTAACTGCACATGGAATGTTGTCCGGAATAAACCACATATTAACCCTCATAACAAGTCTTAACAAATTTAAGAAGACAGAGATAATATCAAGTATTTTTTGTGACATTAATGACATGGCTACAAGTCAACAAGAAAAACTTTATAAACTTTACCAATACGTCGAAATTTTAAAATTTGCTCCTCAACAACCAGTGGGTAAATAAGTAAATTAAAATGGAAATTTAAAATGTCCTTGAGACAAATGAGAATGAAAATATACCATACTCAGCAACCCCTAAGACAGAGCCTTCAGGGGCAGCTGAAAGCCTCTCTGCCACTGCCTTTGCAGTGGAAATGCCCTTGACGCCTGTGAACTAATGAAAGAGCAAATTCTGTAACTGCCTTATCCGCACCTCCCCACAAGCTGCAGTCAACCCTAGGAGAGGAGGCCAGTCCATCTGCCACGGTTCCCACACACTTCCATGACCTTTCAACAGAGAGGGAACGCCTGACTTGGGCCCACAGCACAGACCCTCCATCTTGGGCTGACTGCCCTGAGCAATTGCTGACCTGCATCTCTCTGGGGTCCCCGCGAGTCAAGCAAATGACTCTTGGCCACAACTACTACTAAGATCTCTTCCTCTGTTGCCTCTAAGCTGGGGAAAGCTCAGTGTTTATATTTAAACACTGAGATTACCCCATAGCTGCAGTGGGCAGCCCAGGAGTTCCAAGTCATGAATGATAGCCACCACTCAAGGGGGAGAGAAACCCACACTTTCAGAGCACTGAGAGGGAACATGGCTGCAACTGTGAGGAAACATCGGGAAGGCACACAACTGAGCAAGAGCCTACCAACTGACCAACAAGCCTGTGTATCACCTGCTGGATTACACCCCAAAGCTTCAAAACCAAAAATACCTTACTAACATAACCCCCACTGAAACCAGAGACAAGTCAGCTTCTGATAACTCAAATGGCCTCCAAAGAGTGTCAAATGTCCTCCAAATGACCTCACAAGTTCTCCAAGAAGAGTCCTTAACCAGGCTGAACTGGCTGGAATGACAGAAATAGAATCAGAATATGGATAGGAACAAAGATCATGGAGATTCAGAATGGCAAAACCCAATCCAAGGAAAATAAGAATCACAATAAAGTGATACAGGAGTTGAAGAACAAAATAGCCAATATAAAAAAAGAACCTAACAGGTCTAACAGAGCTGAATAACACAAGAATTTCAAACTGCAATCACAAGTATTAACAGCAGAATGAAATAAGCAGAGGAAAGAATCTCAGAACTTAAAGATTTGTTCTCTGAAATAAGACAGTCAGACAAAAAGAAAGAAGAAAGAATTCAAAAGAATGAACAAATCCTCCAAGAAGTATGGCATTATGTAGACACCAAATCTATGAATCACTTGCATTTGTGGTTCACATAAGTGGACCACAAAACAATCCTCAACAAATGTAAAAGAACTGAAATCATACCAAACACACTCTTAGACCACAGGACAATAAAAATGGATGTCAACACAATGAAAATCACTCAAATCCATACAATTACATAAAAATTAAACAACATGTTCCTGAATGACTTTGGAGTAAATAATGAGATTAAGGCAGATATCAAGAAGTTCTTTGAAAATAATGAGAAGATACAACATATCAGAATCTCTGGGACATAGCTAAGGCAATGTTAAGAGAGAAATTCATAGCACTAAATGGCTACATCAAAAAGTTAGAAAGATCTCAAACTAACAAAATAACTTCTCAACTGAAAGAACTAGAGAAGCAAAAACAAATCAACTACAAAGCTAGAAGAAGATGAAAAATAACAAAAGTCAGAGTTGAACTGAAGAAAATTGAGATACAAAAAAAAAAAAATTCAAAAGACCAATGAATCCAGGAGTTGGTTTCCTGAAAATAAAATTAATAAAATGGGCCACTAGCTAGACTAAAAAGGGAAGAGAAAAGATCCAAATAAACAAAACTAGAAATTAAGGGAATGTTACTACTGACCCCCTAAAAATAAAAATAAACATCAGAAAGTATTGTGAACACCTCTATGCACACAAACTAGAAAACCTAGAAGAGAGAGGTAAATTTCTGGACATATACACCTTCCCAAGATTGAGCCAGGGAGAAATTGATTCCCTGAACAGACCAATAATAAGCTCCTAAATTGAATCAGTAATAAATAGACTACCAACCAAAAAAAAAAAAAAAGCCCAGGCCCTGATGCATTTAGAGCCAAATTCTGCCAGATGTGCAAAGAAAAGCTGGTACCACTGAAACCATTCCAAAAAAGTGAGGAGGAGGGACTTCTGCCCAATTCATTCTATGAGGCCAGCATCATCTTGCTGGCAGAGACACGACAAAAAGAAAACTTCAGGTCAATACTCTTGATGAACATCAATGTAAAATTCTTCAACAAAACACTTGCAAACCAAATCCAGCAGCACATTAAAAATCTAATTCACCATGATCAAATAGGCTTCATCCCTGGGATGCAAGGTTGGTTGAACATATAAAAATCAATAAATGTGATTCATCACTAAACAAAACTAAAGACAAAAAGCACATGATTATCTCAATAGATGCAGAAAAGCCTTTTGATACAATTCAAAATCTCTTCACATTAAAAACTCTGAATAAATCAGGTCTTGAAGGAACATACCTCAAAATAATGAGATCCACCTATGACAAACACACAGCCAACATTATGCTTGATAGGCAAAAACTGGAAGTATTCCCCTTAAAAACCAGCACAAGACAAGGATGCCTTCCCTCACCACTTCTATTCAACATAGTATTGGAAGTACTTGCCAGAGCAATCAGGCAAGAGAAAAAAATAAAGCCCATTCAAGCAAGAAGAGAGGAAGTCAAACTACATCTGTTTGCAGTCAACATGATTTTTTATCTAGAAAACCACATAGTAGTCTCAGCCCAAAAGCTCCTTCAGACAATAAATAACTTCAGCAAAGTTTCAGGATATAGAATTAATGCACAAAAATCACTAGCATTCCACTATACCAACAACAAACAGACTGAGAACAAAATCAGAAAACCAATCCCATTCACAATTGCCACAACAACAAAATAGCTAGGAATACAGCTAACCAGAGAGGTGAAAGATCTCTACAATGAGAATTGCAAAACATTTCTCAAAGAAATCAGAGGAGAGAAAAATGAAGAAACAGCCCATGCTCGTGGAAAGAATACCATTAAAATGGTTAATAGTACCCAAAATGGCAATTTACAGATTCAGTGCTATTCCTAGCAAACTACCATGACAATCTTCACAGAACTAGAAAAAAAAAAAAAGTTTTCAATTTATATGAAACCAAAATATAGCTCAAATAGCCAAGGCAATCCTAAGCAAAAAGAACAAAGCTGGAGGAATCATGTTACCTGACTTCAAACCAAACTACAAGGCTACAGTGACCAAAACAGCCTGGTATTGGTACAAAAACAGGCACATGGACCAATAGAACAGATTAGAGAGCCCAGAAATAAGGTTGCACATCTATGACCATCTGATCTTTGACAAAGCTGACAAATACAAGCAATGGGGGAAAAAAACACTATTCAATAAATGGTGCTAGGAAAACTGGCTAGCCATATGCAGAACATTGAACCAGGACCCCTTACTTACACTGTATATAAAAATCATCTCAAGATGTATTAAAGACTTAAATGTAAAACCCAAAACTATAAAAAACCCTGGAAGACAATCTGGGCAATACCATCCTTGACATAAGAACGGGCAAAGATTTCATGAAAAAGATACCAAAAGCAATCACAAAGAAAGTAAAAATTGACAAATGGGAACTAATTAAACAAGAGCTTCTGCACAGCAAAAGAAACTATCAACAGAATAAACAGACAACCTACAGGATGAGAGAAAAATTTTGCAAACTATCCATGTGACAAGGTCTAATATCTTGCATCTATAAGAAACTTCAACAAATTTGCAAGAAAAACAAACAACCCATTAAAAAGTGGGCAAAGGACATGAACAGACCTTCTCAGAAGAGGATATTGCATGCAGCCAAGAAGCATATGAAAAAAGCTCAATATCACTGATAATTTTAGAGAAATGCAAATCAAAACCACAATGATATACCATCTCCCAGCAGTCAGAATGGCTATTATTAAAAAGTCAAAAAATAACAGGTGCTAGAGAGGCTGTGGAGAAAAGGAACTCTTCTACACTGTTGGTGGGAGTGTAAATTAGTTCAACTATTGTGGAAGACAGTGTGGCTATTCCTTTAAGAGCTAAAAGCAGAACTGTCATTCAACTCTGCAATCCCATTACTGGGTATATACCCAGAGAAACATAAAACATTCTGCCATAAAGACACATGCATGTGAATGTTCACTGCAGGACTGTACACAATAGCGAAGACAAGAAATCAACCTAAATGCCCATCAGTGATAGACTGGATAAAGAAAATATGGTACATATACACCACGCAATATTATGCAGCCATAAAATAGAATGAGAACATGTCTTTTGCAGGAACATGGATGGAGCTGGAGGCTATCATCCTTAGCAAACAAAATGCAGGAACAGAAAATCAAATATCACATGTTCTCACTCATAAGTGGTAGCTAAATAATGAGAACTTATGAACACACAGAAGGAAACAACAGACACTGGAGTCTACTCAAAGCAGGAGGGTAGAAGGAGGGAGAAAAGCAGAAAAAATAACTATTGGGTACTGAACTTAATATCTGGGTGATGTAGTAATATGTACAACAAACCCCCATGACATGTGTTTATCTATGCAACAACCCTTTACATGTACCCCTAAGTGTAAAAAATAAAAAATTAAAGAAACTTTAGAAGAGAATCAGTAGCAAATTTAAAAACTAAAATTTATACTTTTAGCACCAGAGAAAGCTGCTAACATGTTTATCAATTTAAAAATATATCAAGTTTATAATTGTCATAGTATGAACTACACTCCTTTAAAGTGAAAATTCGATATGTTATAACATGTAAAGCTGTGAAGCTAATTCTGCCTTCCAGATAAGAAACACATCAGTCAGTCCCAAAGTTTCCTCATGGCCCTTTGGAATCCTTCCTTCTTTCCCTTCACTGCCATTCCACATCTCTAGGCAAACAGTGATCTCTTTATGCCAGTATAGATTAGTTTGCATTTTCAGAAATTTTATTATTTTTACTATCACAGTTCTTCCATTTATCATAATTATTTTGAGTTACAACCATGTGATTTTTGTACCAATAGTTTCTTTTTACTGATTAGTATTCTATTTTATGGACTAGTTTATTTATCCTTTTACCTATTGATAGAAATTTGTTTTGCTTCCCAGTTTTGATCTGTCACAAGTGAAAACGTTATGAATATGCACATATATGAATATGCATATTGTATGAAGTAATTTCATTGGGTAAATGCCTATGTATGGAATGGATGCATCATATCATCAATCTATTTCTACATTTTTGAGAAACTGACAAACTGCTTTCCAAGGTGTGTTTAGCATTTTACTTTTCCACAGCAGTACATAACAGTTTTCAGTGCTCTTGATTCTCATCAACACTTTGGACAGCCAGACTTTTAAATTTCAAATGTGCAGATAAATATATAGTGTTATTTCCAATAGCAAAGACATGGAATTAACCTAAATGCCCATCAGTGACAGATTGGATTTTTTAAAAATGTGGGACATGTACATCATGGAATACTATGCAATCATAAAATAAAATGAGATCATGTCTTTTGCAGGAACATGGATGGAGCTGGAGGTTATTATCCTTAAAAGAAACTAACTCAAATACTGCATGTTCTCACTGATAAGTAGGAGCTAAATGATGGGAAGTCATGAACACAAAGAAGGAAACGACAGACACTGAGGTCTACTTGAGGATGTAGAGTAGGAGGAGGGAGAGGAGCAGAGAAAATAACCATTGGGTACTAGGCTAAGTATCTGGGCAATGAAATAATCTGTACAACTCCCCATGACACGAGTTTACCTATATAACAAACCTTCACATGTACCACCAAACGTAAAAGCTTAATAAAATATACAGTGGTATTTCACCATAGTTTCAATTTGTATTTCTAAATGACTAACTATATCAAGCATTTTTTGTATGCATTTTTGTCATTCATGTTTCTTCTTTGGCAAAGTGCCTCCAATTTGTTCACTTTTTATCAGGTTTTTCTTATTATTGAGTTTTGAAAAACATATGTATATACATAGTTGATCCTCATTATTCTTGGATTTCATATTTGTGAATTTGCCTACTCAATAAAATTGATTTGTAACCCCAAGATCAACACTTCTTTCCCTTTCATAGTCATTAAAGACATGAACAGTGTAGCAAAACACTTGAGTTCCCTGAAATGTACATGTTTCTAGCTGATACAGAATAAGGCAATATTCTACCTTCTTGTTTGAACTCTTATACTGTAAATAAATGTCCTTCTTGAAGTCTATGGGTTTTTTTCCACATTTTTGTGCTTTTTGGGGTAACTTTGCTGTTTAAAAATGTCACTGAAGCATAGTGTTCAGTGCTTTCTCCTGTTCTCATGCATGAAATCTGTCATGTGTCTTACAGAGAAACTATGCATGTCAGATGAGTTCTGTTTAGCCAGAAGTTATGGTGCAGTTGGCCATGAGTTCAATGTCAATGAATCAACAATGTATGTTAAGTAAGATGTCTTTAAAAGAAACACACACAAAACAAAGTTTGCATTTATCAGTTGATGAAGGTACTATGACTGGAGGCTCACAAATATCTAACCCTGTATTTCCCTAGGAGCAATGGCTTACCATTCCCTAATTAAGAGTTCACAGCAACATGACATTACAGAATTTAACTATAGCAAATACCAAGTATATATATTATATAAATACTTTATCATATATATCCTATATACATAAGGATCCTTTTTTATAAATATATATTATACATTTAATATATATATATAATTTATATATATATAGTTTGCAAATATTTTTCTAGGATATAATTGGTCTTTTTATGTTAACAGTATCTTCCAAAGAATAAAATTTTATAATTTTGATGAAATTCAGTTTTAGTTTCTTTTATGGATCATGATCTTGATGTCTTATCCAAGAAATCTTTGCCTAATTCAAGGTCGCTTTCTCCTTTCTCTAGTTTTGGGGATATTATAGGTGGTATCTTGACAATAAACAATGTCAGAGAATGAGAAAACAATGAGTTTCCAAACTATTTATTAACAAAATATATAAACAGAAACATACCTTCATACGACTGCTGAACAAATAAGATGAATCATGAAGACTGAGTGCAACAGCTGTTTCTAAACTCTAATTGTTCATTAATAGTTTCTAATAAACCTACCTTAACCCGGTCAATTAGTATATTGATTAGATATTATTAAGACCTTGTATTCAAGTCAAAATAAATAACGCAGGGAAAGCACCTAGATACTATCCATCCTCAAAACCTGATTTATTTGCATGACAACTGTTTTTGTCAAAGTTTAAGTTTCCCAAATTTGGCAAATGAGAACGTGCAGACAAAAGCTAGTATATTCTTATAGGGTTTTAAGTAATGGTACCCAGAGATACATAAAATCAGGCAGAAAGGGGGGTGGGGAAGGAGAAAGACAGAGGCAGATACAGAAGGAGACAGAGTTTAACACTGACTAATTGAATTATGGTGATGAGGCAAGCACAATAAAATTCTCAGTATGTTTAGTCTGAAGTAATAAATCCCAGAGTGATATATATGTATATATATGATATTTTTGTCTGATTGTCTCTTATATTTCACAAGGTGATCATCTATAAGAAGAGAAGAATATGAATCATCTCTGTGAGAAAAAATATACATAACACCCCCTAATATTCTATCCTTAATTGTGGACTTTCTGGATGAAACAGCATTTGACATAGTTTTAATTTGGGCACTTGACAGCATAGGCAAGAGGAAAAACATATTTCTAGGATTTTCCCAGGCAACATGGATACAAATCAGCTAAGAACTCACTTTTAGGCCAGGCGTGGTGGCTCATACTTGTAATCCCTGCACTTTGGGAGGCCGACGCAGACGGATCATCTGAGGTCAGGAGTTCGAGACCAGCCTGGCTAACATGGTGAAACCCCGTTTCTACTAAAAATACAAAAAATTAGCTAGGTATGGTGGCACGTGCCTGTAATTCCAGCTACTCGGGAGGCTGAGGCAGGAGAATCGCTTGAACCCGGGAGGAGTAGGTTGCAATTAGCTGAGAGATTGCTCCATTGTACTCCAGCTTTGACAAGAGCGAAACTTTATCTCAAAAAAAAAAAAAAATTGTTTTTTTAAAGTTAACCAAAAAGAAATAACGCTGGAAACCCACGAAATGAAAAGTATCACTTAAAACTTGTTACACTAAAAAGGAAGAACAAAGTTGGAATGAATAACTGTATATGTTTAAGAACATCACTATTCCCTTAAAGACTAATATATTTTATTACCTTTCTCATTTTCTTTTTCAAAATTCAAAGTTTTATGTACTATGTGAATTTTAGGATTGTTTAACTATAACTACATACCTACGTATATTTTTGAAATAGAACTCTGATCAATTTTGGATATTCAGATTCAAAATCTGAAAATTGAGGAAACAAAAAATGAATAAAATATTCAATAGGGTTTTCTAGACCAAAATTAATACACTCTTTTTAACCTAAATAACACATAACAGCACTGAGAAAAATATCTGTTTAGCAAAGCACATAATATCATCACTATATATTATGAAAAAATTATAAATATGATAAATTTTAAATGAAATGATTTTCATCACACAGCTTAACACCTAGTCATACTTTATATATGGAGAGATAACATATATACACTATATATATAAAGAACAATGCCTATGACTATATTTGAACTTAATGAAAAATACAAAATAAATTCTCACTAAGTTTAGCCCTTAATGTCACTAAATAGACGGCTCTAACTGCTGTTCCCACTTTAATGAGAGCATAATCTGGAATCTAAACATCATACCAGCTATAGGTCACCTCGGGACATTCTCTACATCTTAAAAATAAGTCAGCCACATACGAGTTGCAATTTAAAGCCATTTCCTCTAACTTTCCTTTCCAAGGGAAAGACTAACAAGAATCTATTTCATTTAATATAGCTTCTTAAAGACAGCTTTAGCACAACATAAGTATTTTTTTTTCTAAGTAAAACTTCACAGTCCCTATTTACTTTTAACCAAAGAAACCATTTCTATTTAATTACTATTAATATGTCATTTTTCCCTCCTTCAAGGCTCAGCTTAAGTATTGCCTCTTAAATTTTATTATCCTATTTTATCTATGATGCATAATTCTGTTTTATAAATTCTTATAACATTTATTTTATTCGTATTGCTATATAATTATACAAATTTACTAGAGAAAAGGAAGATACTCAATTTTTCTATATTCTCTATGGCAAATGTAAGAATAGCAGGCATATAGTAGAGAATAGTTATTTATTAAATTAAGAGAAACAGTTTATTTATTTTTTTTGCGGGGGGGGAACACTCAAGCTACTGAAAGTCTTCCGTACATGCTAAAATAATCATGACTCCAATCTCTTCTACACGTATTTCCTCTGCCCTTATTATCCTACCCTGTACCCCCAAACAAAACCTCATCTACTTGCCAAAGCTTTGTTCATCTTTCAAAGCTTCACTGAGTTACCTGATAACCAGCTCAATTAATGAAATGAAAGGGCATTTGTCTGATTTGGCTGCCATAACAAAATTCCATAATTTGAGTGGCTTAAACAACAGAAATTGATCTTCTCAGGATCTGGAGGCTGGAAGTGCAAGATCAGTGTGCCCAACTTGGTTAGATTCTGGCTTGCAGATGACCAGCTTCCTTCTATGTGCTCAAATGGCCTTTCCCTGGTTTATTTTCATAAGGGCACTAACACCATCATAAAAGCCTGACCTTCATGACCTCACTTAATCTTAACTATTTTCCAAAGGGCCCATCTCCAAATACCACTGTGTTGGGGATTAAGGTTTCAACATACAAACTTCGAAGGGACACAAATATTCAGTCCATAATAATTGTAAAAAACAAAGACTTTGGATTAGCTGGGCCTGGGTTTAAATATTGTTCTACTATTTCAGACATGTGTGACTTTGGCTGACTTATACTCAGAGATTCTGTTATCTGTGAATGGAGACTATCAATATTAACTACATAATTATAATCATCATGATGGGTTTGGAGCATTTACTATAGTATTTTACTATACAGCATTCACTAATAGTTTTTTCAATGACTTTATAAGTATTAAATTGTTTAATTCTCTATTGAGAAGTAAATGAACTAAGGATATTCTATAACAAAGGAAATACAGTAGACTTAAAAATTTACATCAGCTTAAGTGTACTTGGATAAAAATAATCCATTTCTGTTTCTGATGGTAACATATTTTGCCCTTGTCTACAAAGTATATTTTGGCTAAATATAATTATTAGGATTTTATAATGCAAGTAACCTTTTCTCCTTTCTGGGTTGGATGTTGAAGGAGAAAATATGCAAGAATCATTGGTCAAATGGAGAGTAAAACATTAAAGTCATTAATGACGTTAATCAACATCCTAAAATCTCTCTTCCTAAATTCTGAGAACACTCAGATTGGAGCACATGACTTGAGTAAGAGGCTGAAGTGGAGGTCTCCTACCTACATATTTACATGGTGCGTTAAAAGAAAAATTTCAGCTGAATTAAATTTAAAGGAGTTTAATTGAGCAATGAAAGATTCACGAATCAGGCAGCCCCCAGAATCACAGAAGATTTAGCGGGATTCCAGAGCAGCCACATAGTGGAAGAAGATTTATAGCCAAAAAAAAAGAAATGGGAAATGACCTACAGAAATCGGAAATGAGGTGCAGAAACAACTGGATTGGTTACAGCTTAGCGTTTGCCTTTTTTGAACATTATTTTAACAGTTGGCTGTGTTTTGTTGACTAAAACTCAGTGATTGGCACAGATGTGGGCTATGGTCTGTTTACATCTCACTTGTTATAATTCACAATGAAGAGAAAAACCTTTAGGCTGAATGTAAATATGAAAGGGGGCAGCTTCAGGCTAAACTTGATTAACAGGTGAGACCTACATTTACAAATGTTTCTAAATTATGATTTTGTTGGTAGAGCAAAAAACTCTTAAGACACACCTCACATACTCAATAACCAGAAGATCAAAGAAACTGTCAGCTTCTGCCCAAGAAAGACCTGCCAATGTCAAGCCTTTCACTCTCTCTTGAAACATGTAATATGCTCCCACTTCAATTTTATTTTCAGAAGATAATTTCACATGCTACTTTATAGAGAAAAATAATTCATATAACAGAAACTCCTTCAAAATTGTTTTTACTAACTCTCCCCACATTTACGTGTATGTTTTTACACCTACCCTGTTCTTAAAGTGGAGAAAATATTCCTTCCCAAGTAAATTACACAGGTTGTGGTCTGAATCCCTCTCCCTCTTGTTTCCTGAAGAGACTTGCCTCATCATTTAAGCCATACTTGTTAATTTCAGGCATTCTCTCTCTGCTAGATTCTTCCCTCATCCAACATGTTCTCCAATATGTTCAAGTGTATCTAATATTGAAAACAAAAGTTAAACTAACTTGTTTGCAAAATCCCTTTTCCAGATACCATCCGATTTTTCCTCCTTTACAGTCAAACTTATTCTAAACAGTTAATTTTGTCTGGGAACAGCGGCTCACTCCTGTAACCCCAGTACTGTGCAGGGGCTGATGCCAGGGGATTTCGAGGCCAGGAGTTTAAGACTAACCTGGGTATCACAGAAAGACTCCCTCTCTGCAAGAAAAAAAAAAAAAAAAAAAAAAAAAAATTTCCGAAATTAGCTGGGCGTGGGTGGCATGAACCTGTAGTCCTAGCTACTCAGGAGCTTGAGGCAGGAGGATCACTTGAACCCATGCAGTGGGCTACAACTGTACCACTACGTGCCAGCCTGGGCAACATAGCAAGACCCTGTCTGTCTCTCTCTATATATATACACATATATATGAAATATATATGTATGAAATATACATAAATAGGTATATTTCCTCACTCATCTGCTACTCTAATCTGGTTTAAACCCCTTTCACTTCATCAAAGAAGATCTTGATGAAGTGACTGAATCCTATGGGCTTTGATTAGTCCTTATCTCAGTAAGTTACCACTGGTTTTCCTCTCCCTTTTTCTTACAACCATCTATTCCTTTCACTTCTGTTTCCTGATTTTTCTTCTATTTTTCTGGTGTTTTCATCTCCCCTTGAGGCTCATCTTTCTCTACCAAATAAATAAATATTATTTCTCAGGCCTCAGTCCTATACCATCATCTTAGTCTGTGACCTTTCCCTCACATGATTTCAGCTACCCTCATGATTTCAGTTATCCTGTTTACACTGGCAATTCCTAGATGTGTATCTCTACAGACTTGTTCTGTACACTTCAGAAACCTATATCCAACTACTTATTCAGCACCTACACTATGGTGAGAAAAATGTGTCCAAAACCAAACCCATAACACTTTTATTCCTAAAACCTGATCCACTTCTATAACTTGCAGTGCAGTAATGCATCATAGCCATTATTCTGCAAGCCAGAGATCTAGGGGCATCTATGAAATCTCAGCGTCTCATTCCCCATCTAAGTATTATTATTTGTACCTCCAAATTACTCCCAAATCCACTCTCATCTATTTCCACTACTCTTACCCTAATTGAAGCTGCCTACACATTTTTCACTGGGAAAACTGCAGCAGCCCCTTACATTGTCCCACCACATCCACTTTTGCTTCATTCCAATTTGTTTTTTCATGTTGCACCCAGGTGATCTTTTCAAAATTAAAACCTAATTATGTTTCTTCTTACTTGAATTTGTTTTCAAAATTTTCTCAATCTCTGGAGAGAAAACAGAATCACTATTGACTAACAGAGCTTCACTCGTAGGGTTGAGGAAAGGTCGTGAAGCACATGGCTTACTATTAGCTGAACAAAAAGAACATTCTCTTACTCAGGAAGAGGAGGATTGACAGCCAACACTGTCTGCTACCCTACCATTTAGTGAGGAACCCCTCTGAACACATCATTCTACTGTACTTTGCTTGGTGGCTATTCAAGTGGTTACAGATGGACATATGTAACCAATTTTCACTGACAAGAACATCCTTTTGTGGGATTAATAGTGACATTGAAATGGCCCACACTTTTAAATAGTCCTTCTGAAAGCTGACCACTACAGTCACAGCTAGGAAACAAAATGCATTCCACCACCTAACCAAATTGCCTTTATTTCAAATAGCACTTCCCTGTCCTGGAAGTCTACAAAGAGCAGCTAAATTTCTTTATTGTTAGTGTACCTGCACCTTTTTATACGACAGCTCTAGTCATTCAGCTTTCTCTGCCTATTTCCTTGTTTTCCTACTGACTCTATTGCGCATACCACAGCATGTCATTTCTCTCACTTTCTTTCTGTTTGTTCCTCATTGTTTCTCCTTTTCCTATGATGCATTCCAGACACACATCTCTGTGTCCTCAATATATGCAGAAACAGCATGAATTCCAATCATCAAGACAATAACAAAACCTTAGAACAAACAGAAAGCACATCCCTGCAATTGTGTCTTGTTTACTGAGTTGGTGGTTTGAATAGACTCTGCAGGGGATTATCTCTATAAAACTATTGTACATGATACTGAGTTTTAAGGTCACTAAACAGTATGATTGACTGTAGATAAATTGAGCAAGAGATGAACTTTGTTTTTCTTGCCTTTCCAATCCATATTCTTTATTCATATTCTACTTTTCAGTACCACTCCCAACCAACCATTGCCCCATATCTGGATCTCACGGCTGTAAAGGGCCCAGGCCATAGCTCCCTACTGAGCCTTTACCTCTGAATTTTGTGTATCTATATGGCCAGTGGCAGGTCTCTGAATTTTGTGTATCTCTCTTGCCAGCCATGAGACCCAGCTGTGATATAACATTTGGCAACACATATGTAAACTTACCAAAATTACTGGCTGTGCCTCGTTTAACCCCTAATATCTGAATAAGATGAATTAAATAAACTTGTCTTATTAAGTCAAGGTTCTCTATGAGTTATTTTAATAGCTTTCCAGATTATATTTTAGTTTTAACAGCAGGCCCTTAAAAAAGAACCCAGTGACATATCTATAAATTTAAAGTGCCCTATTGTGGTCAATAAGGATTACATCACATAGGGAAGAGAGTGGTCATAGGTACTGGAATCCAGAGGCAGGTCTCAGAAATTTGCTTTAGTTATGTGAGTTAAAAAATTGTGTAACTACCACCATGCTGCAGAGTGAGTGTGGAACCTGGTAGTCAACTCTGCACATCACATTGTGTAATAGTAAGACTATGTGGATGAGATACATAATAAACACAAACTCAATAAAGTAAATCTGGAAAGTAGATTCACATTTCAAAAAAGGAAAATTGTGTTGGTACCTGCGAAGTATGCCATTTTTTAAAGAAACTAATAATAATTTAAGCACATTTTAATAGAGGTAAATTAACTTTTAATATGAATATATTGGCTAAAGTATAAGTTGCTCTTTTGGGGAGAGTAATGGTAAGAAAGGGACATGACAGAAGTTTCTAGGGTCTTGATAATATTCTGTGAAATTTCACAGAGCTCTATTTTATTATTTGTGTACATGTGCACGTGTGTGTGTATAGGGATACATTCAATTTACATTTTTTGAATATGTCAAGAAATTTGAAGTGAGATCTTTTTTAAAGAAGTTTGTCTCTTTTCCATGTAGGCCTATTCATTCTAATTTTGTATTCCTTTTAGTCTCTGTTTTCAACCTGTGAGTGGTCAATAACCAACTTTAGCAGGTTTGCTAAATTGGAAAAAAAAAAAAATCAATAAAATACTCAGTGATAAATCTGCCCAGACAGGATAAGTTCATAAGTCATTGCAACCTCTCTGCCCATGAGGCAGCGTCAATATGGATCAGTGATAAGAACCACTTACATCTCAATGCAGTAAAAACATTGATACTAGACCTAAAGAGTTCAAGGTTCTTCTGATTCTTCCATTACAAGTGAGGGTAAAAACCCAAGAGCCAAATTCATAGGAATTGAGAATTTCAAAACATGTTAGACACCATTAATCACAACCCTTTCATTTCATAAATGACTAAATAGTAGCCAAGAAATTAAATAACTTGTGTAAGACTCACCCAACTTTGTGATAGAAATAGAATCAGACCTCAAGTTTCCCTCTTCTCAAGTCAGCACAGCTTCTGAGTTTCCTCTCCCCCATCCTGAAGAAAGCTCTTAACACATAGTTTCCCCTTATCTGCAGGGGATGTGTTCCAAGACCCCAGGGGATGCCTGAAACCACAGATAGTACCAAACCCTCTATATACTATGTGCAAATCTATCTTTTCTTCCTTACAATTTCATGGTTAGAAGATTCATTCTTACTGCAGACTTTAGCAACTTCACCATAAAGTTTCTTTTTCTTTCTTTCTTTATTAAATTTAGAACTTTTACCTTTTCAGTTAAAAGAAGCACTTTTATGGCTTCTCTTTGGCGTATACAAATTTTCAGCATGACTAATCTTGTGCTTTGGGTAATTTAATTTGGGTAATTTTTTTGTAATTTAAGTAAAATAAGAGTTACTGATTACAAATACTGTGATCCCTCAACAGTCTATCTGATAATCAGGAGGGCTACTAAGTGACAGGCAGATTGTGTATGAGCGTGAAGACACATGTCCCAGGTGGACGAAGCAGGATGGCAGGATAGTGTGAGACTTCAACATGATATTCAGGAAGTTGTGCGCAGTTTAAAATTTATAAATTGCTTATTTTTGTATTTTTCCATTTAAGAGAAGATCGCTGTATGTGTGTATATATGTGTATGTACATATTTTCCACGTATTCCCACCATATTCTTCTTTGAAAATAAAATGTTTCATCTGCCATGGAGTTTCTCTATTAATTACTTTTCAAATAACATCTCTAACATTGTTTCAGAATCATTTTAGCTATTAGAATGTGTGTAGCTCAACTACTAAATTGTAGCTTCATTCATTAATTGACATTATTGAGTATCTAGTTTATGCCACACACTACAATTAGTGCTTGGTATTCAGAAATAATCAGGGAAATGGTATTTGTCCTTGTAGTACCTTAGGTCAACTGAGGAAACAGATAGATATTAAAATATTTATCAAAAAAGAAGTGCATGTAATAAAGCATTTGACTCCATTTTTTTATGTTTGACTGCTGACAGCTTTTGAACCCCACCAGTTCCTCTTCCTTTTCTGCCCTACATCTGGGCAAGCAGATAAGAAAGCCCCAGTGCTCCCTCCTTTGGTCCCAATGGGATATGCCCATACCACCTCTGATACACACACATTAGACATATATATATACATGAAAATTGCCAAGAAGAAAATAGACTTTATTTTTAGCAACCACTCAATTATTCTAGAGTATTTTTGAGTACCTCCTATGTGCTGGAAACAGTACTAGGTATAGCAGTTAGACAGTAAAACAAGACAGACATGGCCTCTACCTTCACAGAATGAAGGAGGAGATTAAAACAAATCATTACAGTGGAAAGGTAAGTGTTATAATAGATATGTAAAGTAAACTATGGGAGCTTATACATAGGCTAATAAGCCAAGTCTAGGAACTCATATTAGGCTTCCTAGAGGAAGTGATATTCATTTGTTTATTTGTACCTTTTATTTTAAGTTCAGGGGTACATGTGCAGGATGTGCAGGTTTGTTACATAGGCAAACGTGTGTCGCAGGGGCTTGTTGCACAGATTATTTCATCACTAAGGTCTTAAGCTTAGTATCCATTAGTTATTTTTTCCTGATCCTCTCCCTCCCCCCACCCTCCACCCTCCAATAGGCCCCAGTGTGTGTTATTCCCCTCTATGTGTCCATGTGTTCTCATTATTTAGGTCCCACTTCTAAGTGAGAACATGTAGCATTTGGTCTTCTGCTCCTGCTTTAGTTTTCTAAGGATAATGGCCTCCAGTCCCATTCATGTCGCTGCAAAGAACATGATCTCTCTCATCAACTCAAATGCCCATCAATGATAGACTGAATGAAGAAAATGCGGTACATATACACCCAGGAATACTATGCAGACATTAAAAAAAAGAAGTGATATTTAGACCAGGACATAAAGGGTAAGAAGTGGAGGAAGGATAAGAGAAAAATGCAGTAACTCTTAATACCTCCTTCTCACTGCCCACCCCTACCACCCCTAGCAAAAGTTTATCTCTTGAAATTTTGCAAAAGGGAATTTTGATAACAGTGTGGTGAACTGCTTTCCTGAGTTAGGAAGGAGGAAGGAATAAAGAAAGTCCTAGTGGGCAAATGAAGAAAGAGCAGAAGGTGAATTAGAGTGTGCCCAAATTCAAAATATAATTTAAAACATTGCTTTAGAGTGATGCCAGCAAAATGGTAGAGTAGACAGCTCCAAGCTCTCATCTCTCCAGAGAGATTACAAAAACAAGCAGAACAGTCAGAACCAATTTTTTCAGACCTGAATGACAGGCAAAGGTTCATTGCAACCAAAAACAAAAACAAAAAAAAATGGTGGGAAAGCTTAGTAGCATTTTAACTTGCTTTTGACAAACCCCATCTTCTAGTATCGGTCTATAAGAGGAAATCTGGCACTTATAGGGTGGCAACTAGAAGGAGCAGAGCAGATCTGATTCACAAATGATTGTGTCTGCTCTAATCTGGACGGGCTACCTAAAGAGCTGATGCAAGGTGTTCTTCTCTGTATCACCTAATTTAAAACTCAAGCCAAAAAAAAAAAACAGTGAACATTGCTCAAAAATACTGCAAACTGAATGAACAACCATCAGTTGTGTGGAATAATAATGTTTTGACAATATAGTCAAAGCATTATTATGTTTGTAACTGTCTAAGGCCTGTAACAGGTGAAATTTATCCGAGGAATGCAAGAGTGGTCCAACAAAAAATATAATTGGCCGGGCGCAGTGGCTCAAGCCTGTAATCCCAGCACTTTGGGAGGCCGAGACAGGCGGATCATGAGGTCAGGAGATTGAGACCATCCTGGCTAACACGGTGAAACCCCGTCTCTACTAAAAAATACAAAAAACTAGCCCGGCGTGGTGGCGGGCGTCTACAGTCCCAGCTACTTGGGAGGCAGAGGCGGGAGAATGGCGTAAACCCGGGAGGCGGAGCTTGCAGTGAGCTGAGATCCGGCCACTGCACTCCAGCCTGAGCCACAGAGCGAGACGCCGTCTCAAAAAAAAAAAAAATATATATATATATATATATATGTAATCAATGCAATATACCACATTATTAAAAAGCAGGAAAAGCACCCACATGATCATTTCAATTGATGCAGAAAAGACATTGGCAGATTCCAACACCCTTTCACAATTAAAACGTAAGCTGGAAAACTAGGAATAGACAAGACCATTTTCAACATGACAAAGGGCATTTATGAAAACTACACAGCCAAAGTAATACACAACGGTAAAAGACTGAAAGCTTCTCGCCTTAGATTAGGAACAAGGCAAGGATGTCCGCTTTTGTCACTGTTATTTAGCACTGTACTCAAAGTTCTAATTGTACCCATAACTTATACCATATACAAAATTATGCAGACTTCAAAACTGAACTGTTTGTTCAGTTTGTAGTAGTTTATTTTTTATCAGTGTCCACTGTTTTTCTGGTCAGTGTCCACTGTTTTTCTGGCCTGAGTTTTGAACCCAAACATAAAAGCTATAACCATAAAATTCTTTTTTTTTTTTTTTAAGCAGAGTCTCGCTCTGTCGCCCAGGCTGGAATGCAGTGGTGTGATTTTGGCTCACTGCAAACTCTGCCTCCCGGGTTCAAGCCATTCTCCTGCCTCAGCCTCCCAAGTAGCTGGGACTACAGGCGCCCGCCACCACACCTGGCTAGTTTTTTTGTATTTTTAGTAGAGACGGAGTTTCACCGTGTTAACCAGGATGGTCTCAGTCTCCTGACCTCGAGATCCGCCCGCCTCAGTCTCACAAAGTGCTAGGATTACAGGCGTGAGCCACCGGGCCTGATCCCATAAAATTCTTTAAAATACATAGGGATAGATCTAGGACCTAGGATTTGGCAATAAATTCTCACCTCAAAAAGACAAGCAACAAAAGAAAGAAATATGTAAATCTGACTTTGTTAACACTGAAAACTTTTGTTCAGCAAAGGACATTACTAAGAAAGCACAAATACAACCTACAAAACAGAAGAAAATATTTGATGTCATATATCTGATGAGGATTAAATATCCAGAACATATAAAGAACTCCTACAACTCAACAATGAAAAGACAAAAAAAAATTTAAAATGGGCAAATAACTTAAAATATTTTAACTCCAAAGAAAATATACAAACAGCAGTAAACACATGAAAAGATGTACAACATTATTAATTATTAGGTAAATGCAAATAAAAACCACAATAAGACACCACTTTGCACCTACTAGCATGGCTATAATAAAATGTGAAAAGGAAAATAGCAAGTATTGGCTAGGAGGTAGAGAAACTGGAACCCTAATATTTTGCTATTGGAAATGTAAAATGGTGCAGCCACTGTGGAAAACAGTTTGGCAGTTCTTCAACAAGCGAAACATGGCATAACTATTTGACACAGCAATTCTACTCCTCGATTATACACCAAAGAGTTGCAAACAAGGACTCAAACAGATATTCTTACATCAATGTTTTGCACCATTACTCACAATAAGCAAAGGTAAAAACAACCTAAGTGTCCAGGTGAATGGATAAACAAAATGTAGTATGAAAATATGATGGAGTATTATTCTGACATAAAAAGAAATTGGTTCTGATATGTGCTGCTCCATTAATAAACCTTGAAAACATGAAATATGCTAAATGAAACAAATCAGGCACAAAAGGACAAATACTGTATAATTAAATATTTAGAATATACAAATTCATAGAGACATAAAATATTGCTTACAAGAGTCTGGGAGAAGGAGGAATAGGAGAGTTATTATTTAATGGGTATAGAGTTGCTATGTGGGGTGATGAAAAAGTTTCGGAAATGGTAATGGTGATGGTTGCTCAACATTGTGAATGTAATTAATGCTACAGAATTGTACATTTAAAAATGATTAAAATAACAAATTTTATGTTACCTGTATCTTATTACACTAAAATATTCAAACTAAAAGCATAATGGGTTTATAAGAAATATACATTTTTTAAGTTCAATAGAGGAATAGTTCTCCTTTCAAAGTCTTCAGCTTCTTACTTGAAAAGTGTCTTCCCAATGTACACAGAAGCCCAAATACAGTATGCAGTGTGGTTTGGAACACAGAATAAAATATATGTAAATTCTTTAAAAATTACATTAAGTATTTCAAAAAGGGATGACTAATCCAATGTAGGCTGACAGTTAAATAAAATACGTTGAAAATATGTAGGTCTCTGAGAACTCCTTAACAAGGTCAAGACACTGAAAGAAATATTCTAAGTTTTAGTATTGTCCTTTTTTAAAAAAGAATATCCAGATGCTTATTTTGAAATAAAATTATTATTACAAAAACCAATAAAAAGATAAATTCCCCAAATACTGTATTTCCAAAAGTGTGCTTAGCCAAATATTTCCTATAAAATTTCACTTACAAGAAAATCACAAATATAGTTATTATTTCTTTGTTATAAGTTGTAATACAATTTCTACATGCTATCATTTAAAATGTAAAGGGCTTTATAAAAAATGTTCAATACTGATTAATTTTTCACATTCTTTTTAATCTACAAATACATTTTGATACTTTTTGAAATATACATGTTTTCAATGTTTCTCTTGAAAAAAACTTGTACCTAAATAATAAGCACCATGTATCTATACACTACAACACATTTGATAAAAATTAATATCAGCAAAATCATACTATTACTGAATATTTTTTCTCTGTGGGTATATCACTTTATGTGTCTTTATGATTCTTATTTATAATAACGGCAGTATAATTTTATAAACCTATTTTATCTATTTTATAAGGTAATTAAAAAGAATTTAAATTATGGCAAAACTACTGATAACCAGTATATAAGATGTTTGATAAAATATGTAAAGTCTATTTTTACTCACTAAAGATTTATGAAATTGTAGCTTTTTGTTTTTCTTCTTTTTTAACTTCGCTGGTCTAGTAAATTTGGCAAGAAAACAATAAACAGATTTTATTCAATCATTTGTCAACACAGTAACAAATTCCCATATTGCCTCAGGATATAAACCATATGTCCTGTGAAGGATTCATTGACAAATGCATTCATGCTTTTCTGCTCTATTGACAAGCTTTTAAACATAAAGAATTGGTCTCTATGATTTATATTCTGATTTCACATAGGAAGTAGGCTATGCTAGGTAAAAATTTAAATACACTTTTGATGCTCGAGGCTAAATATACACATCCATCTAAATGAAATTGTGCCTTCCCATTAGAATAGGTATGAATAAAAGCTAATATGATATTAAAATATTCACAATTAAGGCAAATATTTATATTTATATAAATAAGCATATTTTGAAACAGTACAATAAAGATATCTAGATGGAAAATGATAAAGATTAAATTATCTACAATTTAATCCAGTTATAAAATATTAAACATTAATCTGTGACAATGTTCACAGAGAGGAAAAAAATATGTCTCTTCTGCAGCTCTCTCTTAGGATTGAAGCATCATTTCTCCAGAAGACACCTTCAGATAAACATTTATTTCACATTGGACAGCACTCTCTTAAGACGTGTTAGTAATTTTAGGCTTCATGCAACGAAGATTTAAAAAAAAAAAAAAACTTGTTTTCTCTCTCCCTTAAGCATTTACATGTAGACAGTTTGAGACTAACACAGTGATTCTGGTGTTGAATAAGACAGAGTGAACTTCAGCTTTTTAATCCATTCTCCCTAGGATGTGATTCTAATCCTTATAATCTAAGATCCCTCTCCAGCTTTCAAATTCATAATGAATACACCTGGATGGAGGAAATGGGAAGAAAAGGACCTGTTCCTCTCTTTGGGACATGACCTATCAGGACTTCTAATCACTTCTGCTCACATACTAGTGTCCAGAACATAGGCATAGGGAGATGCTAAGAGGAGAGGCAAAGGGAAATATCTTTATCCTGAGTATTTTTGTGTCTAGGCAAAAATTACAAATTTCATTAAGGTATAACAAGATAATAGATACTGTGGGGAAACCATTAGTATTAGCCAGTCTGCTCCTTTTGTCATTCAATTATCAATGTGCACCGTCTTTTCTACAATAAAAACATTTTCGCTCTCTTTCTGAGAGAGACAAGCACCAAGTCTCATCAGCTTAGTGCATCCAGCAAGAAATCCAGGAATCTGTAGTGATTCTTCCCTCTGCAAATGTAGCTCTTTGTGGGTAATCAATCTATAAATTAAAGCTATCTGCTCCCAAAACAAATACAGGATAAGAGTTCACATTTAGAAAGGTGTCATGGCAATTTGTACGTCCCATTGGACAGCAATAGCAAACATGCTCTTTTCTGCAAGTAGAATCAATGTCTTTATTAGCTACTTGGCAGCTGCTGGTTCCACTTTCTGCAGATAACTCTTTGCCCATGATCTTCCATAGCTATACTTGACATGCACTTTAAAAAGAATGGTATTCCTAAGGGCTTTTACAGGCCACTTACTGCTGGTGCAGGTTTAGGAATCAGACATTGTGTTAAGTCAGGTTTGCAGTGTCATTGGCAAGCAAGTCCCTCGAACACTTGATAGAGATTTGTTTCCAGTTAACTCCATGTGCAAATTACCACAGGCAAAGTTCTCATGTAGCCACAACTTTTTCAACCTCAGAACACGTACTGGCCTCTGTATTGTACTCATTCCACTACATCTCAACTCTCTTGAAGTTCTCTGAAGGTACAATTATGGCTAGTGTTTTAGGCTAGGTCTTCCCTACACCCAACACAGAGCCCAAGATTTTTCTTTGTTCAAGTAGCTTATTTAAGAATCTGTTTGCAAAGTGCAAACATGAGAGGTTGGAAATTGAATAGGGAAGGAAGAAAAGATAGATACACAGAAAGATATAGATATATATTCTATTAGTTTTGTTTCCT
This sequence comes from Colobus angolensis palliatus, assembly GCF_000951035.1. NCBI lineage: Eukaryota > Metazoa > Chordata > Mammalia > Primates > Cercopithecidae > Colobus > Colobus angolensis. The sequence continues at coordinate 18,827,844 of NW_012114710.1, read as the reverse complement.
TGGAAACCCTGACTAATACAGGTACTATCAGGCAAAGTGAGTTAAATCTTACACAGAAATTTTCACTGTAGCAGAGGCTGGAATCAGAAGTAAAATTAAGAGGAAGTGAAGCACCTGCAAAGGTTAGGACTGACAACAGTGGTAAAGTACTATCCTTAATCTGATCTTTACTGCTGAAGTTGCTCCCATTGTCTTGCCTTAACTTTTAAAGGAAAATGCTTGAAAAAGTCTTTAGGCCAAAGTGATGTTTCCTACAAAGACTACTGCTTTGTAGCCATGGCATGTAACTGCTTCCACTCCACACAGCAAAACAGTCAGATTTTTGTTCCCTGCATGGTCCTGACTTATCATACTCCCAATCAGTTTCAATTACAGGCTGCAGGCAGATAGCACCTCCTTTTATCAAAGCAATATTCCCTTTCACCTCCGTTTGCAGGTTGGCTAGCTCTAGCCTGAGTTCATCTCACCACTGAAGAACCTGTTGAAAGCAATAAGAAACAGCAAGACAACAGCATTCTGAAAATTTCCTTCCATATAGGGAATGAGAGTTAAATAGGCCTATTGCTATCCTTTAAAATATGGGAAGCAATAGTTTTACTAACCACTTTGCCACAGAATAATAAATATCACGAACTCTTCAAAACACTGTATGAGTTACATAGGGCAGGACCTCTAGGTAAAGAGAAGAGGTCTAGCGTTTGGAAGAGGAGAACCAGATGAAGTGATTAGTGAAGTCAGAGGGAAACTAAGAGAGAGTGGCATCGAAGTTATAGGTAGCAAGTGCTTCAAGGAGGGAGAAAGTGACTGTGCCAAATGCTCATAACAGGTTGGAAACTGAGTTCGGAGAGCTACCAGGTTCAGCAATGAGATGGTCGTGAGTGACAATGATGGAGAATGCTTCTTATGAAGTAGATTCCTAGGCTCCTTGTTTTTTAGTGAGTATTCATTAATCCCATGGAAACTTTCTACATAGTCTCCTGAAACATAACAAAAAGCGTCCTTGCTTTTCAGCATAATTTGAAACAAACACTTCTACTACTAAGATTAGTAAAAAAGAAAATAAAATGGTCATTCTTTAAGCCTAATGGCAAAATTTACTCAAAATATAATTTCAAAAGACCTATATGTGTAAAATAAACTATTGCTAACAGAGACATTCTTTAAATCAAATATTTGCCAATAACAGGAAACAGCATCAAGTTTTAACTCTTAAAATTATAAATCCATTAATATAATCTAAATGAATCCAGTCAATATTTAGAAAATAGAAATTTTAGTGATAATGTTAACTTTATGAAGAGAGTTAAGCAAACATGAACATAAATTCTGACTTTCTAATATTCCTCTAAGTAGCTCAAGGATATTGTGCTATTGACAATTTTTCCTTTAATCAAAAATTAAAAATAATTATCAATCAGTAGTTGGAGAGTGGGGAAGGGAAATGTGTCAGGAGACTAATCAAAGAACTGCGGATTGGATTCCTTGTTGACATTGTATACATATATAAATCTATATTGCATTTATGAAATTATACATATCATGAAAAAATGATAGACTTTGAATAGGACCATTAAATTAGTATGATTCAGGCAGTTAGTAGATCCGCCCTACCACATGCAAATAACCGCACTGGTCCCTCTACTCTTTTTATGTAATGGACAGACCAGTTTTTCCAAGGGGAATTCTTAAACTCATTAGATATGTGGTATTCATTATAATTAGTTTCACTTAACACCACAAAAAGGACTTGTCCACAGGCTCTTTTACCCTCTTCTTCCTCTCTAGTTGATTAGCTGTGTTCATTTTTAAATGGAAGATATACTCTAGATATTTAAATGTAGGGCATCTCTCCTTTTCAAATCTCAGAAAGAAAGGCATGCTTCAGTTTCTGTATGGAGAGCTCTGATATCCTGTCCCTCTTGTGAAGGAGGAAAGAATGCTGCTCCCTCTATTCTTCTTTGTCTTCTTCCTTTCATCAGCATTGAGCCTCTCTATGCTTTTTCAGATCAAAAGATAGTTTGTCTCATTCCAGGACATTCAATATTCGTACTTTAAAAAGTAAAAGGAAAAGGTTAATCTTTAATAATAAAAATAGAACAGTGATGGTATCAGTTCTTAAATAGTATAAAACATAGATGCCTTACTACATCAGAAAGCCTTCTTAGGATGTCAGGTTCAATGAATAGCAGTTAACAAAAACATTTTGGCAACTTACTTGACAGTTGTACCAACAGATTTGGATTCATAATGATGAATCTAGGGCATATATTGGTGCCAGGCATAGAAAATTAAATAATATCAAGACATTTTAAATTGCCTTATTAACATCTTAAAACTCACCTGTAAGGGAAATTATGCTTTTACAATTTATAACAAGAAAATCATGGAAACATGCATACATGCAAAGAAAATGTAATTATAATACCAACTAATGTTAACTAGTGACTTTGTTAATTGCCTGATGCGTACTAAGCACTTATATGCATTTCTTTCATTAAATCTGAATAATACTTCTAACATATCCATTTTATAGATGAACTAATTAAAGCATAGAGAGATAAATGATTCACACCTAAGGTAACCTTGTAAGGAGCAAAGTTAGACTCAACCCAGATGTCTCTGATTCTAATTCCCATGCTTTTAATCACTATGATACACTGCAGTTGATTAAAGTTAGAATTTGAATTTGAAAACTTAGATTCCAATTTCTAGTATGACTACATCACCATGCATTTATGTTCCAAGAAAAAAATCTAATATGTACTGACATTAATGACAATATTACATTAGAGGAATATTCCAGAGAAAAAGAATACTATCCAAATGCATTTTTAAAGTTTACTTGTTTTTGGTTTGACTGTGTTTCCTAAGTTTCTCACACTAGAATAAAAGGAAAAAAAAGACTAAACAATTAACAATCGTGGGTCGTGTGTGTGTGTATGCTTACAAATATGAAAATTCAACTTGCAAGAAAAGGTAAGACCCAAGTTTGCATTTGTACAAATAGTAAATACCTGGAAAACCAGTGGTCTCCAGTACAATTAACTACCACTTTCCTCTTATCATGAATCAAACTGAGTGTATTTAAAATTTACTGTATTTCAACTGAGGGAAGTAATTCTACGTTAGAATATTTATGAATGTAAAGTATGTTCATTTTTCATAAACATTTAAAAATAAAGAAAATAAAAATTATCTCAATGCCCACAAAACATGCTGTTGACAACATATCATACATATTTGTATGTATAAACATACATACACATACTTATACATTATAAATATATTTATATTTTTAGATATTAAAGTTTTATATACCTATATATTTTAAACTCATATTTATTGTGATTTTATCTTATTTTAGGATATTACTAGATGTGATTTTTAAAATTTGTGTAAGAAATCACTTTTAGAGATGACTTTTAGTAACTCCTGTATGCAAACTAGTTACGAGCCCTCATGAAGATGTGTTTCAAATGTTAAAAAATAAAGTTTTCTAACTAAATACCTGTTGTATAGATCTGAAGAAAAATAAAATAGTCAGTGGTTCTTGATCCACAGGAGCAAATGCCTAAAGAGCTCTAATTTTTTAGGTTGGTTGAGTCACAGATAATGGTTATCTGTGGGAATAAATTATATGAACACTAAAAATTGCAACACTGGGAGTCCAGTGACTCTTGGTCACTCATTAAGAGATAAGCAAAACTCTGGAAGCTCAAGGTGATGCACAAAGATCTGGATCAACAGTGGGGACTCAATCAGTTGACAGCATTACCTAACTGGTGTGTAAGACCATATGTCTGCAGCTACCAATGTGGCATCAATAAGAAGTGACAGGAAGAACCTGATCAGAGTTCATCCTTGTCACACTTAAGCAAACGTTGGCCTGCTAGCCTCTTGAAATGCATAAAGTTCAGAGTTTTGAGATCATTCAGAAGAGAAGGTTTCCACAAGAGAGGAATATTAACATATACAATCTGGCAAATAGGAACCTGAGTTCATTTTAATGTGAAAAACAAAAGATACATGATGGTATTTCCCTCTCAAGTTAATGAACAGTTCAGAAAATTTATCATATAATGCTTTCACTAATACCATTTTCAAGAAAACTTTTGCTACATTTTGATATTAAAAAGTCTACATTTTATTGGTGGCAATGTAAAGTAGCAGAGCCATTATGGAAGACGGTATGGAGATTCCTCAAAAAAGTAAAAATAAAACTACCATTTATCCAGCAATTCCACTGCTGGGCTTAGATCCAAAAGAAAGGAGGCCAGCATATTAAAGAGATACCTGCACACTCATGCTTATTACAGCATGATATTCACAAGAGCCAAGGTATGGAATCAACTTAAGTGGCCATCAATAGATGAATGAATAAAGAAAATGTGGTATATCTACACAATGGAATACCATTCTGCCATTAAAAAAGAATGAAATTATGTCATTTGCAACAACATGGATAGAACTGGAAGACATTATGTTAAGTGAAATAAGCCAGGCACAGAAAGACAAATATTGCATGTTCTTATTCAAACGTGGGAACAGAAAAAATGGTATCCTGTCAAAATAGCTAGAAGTGAAGAACTGTAATGTTTCTGACATGAATAAAAGTTAAACGTTTGAGGTGATGGATATCCCAGTGAGAGGTGACAGCATGCTGGAAGCCCTCACTCGCTCTCCGCACCACCTCTTCCTCCGTGTCCACTCTGGCAGCGCTTGAGGAGCCCTTCAGCCCGCCACTGCACTGTGGGAGCCTCTCTCCGGGTTGACTGAGAAAGGAGATGGCTCCCTCTGTTTGCGGGGAGGTATGGAGGGAGAGACGCGGGCAGGAATCCGGGCTGCCTGCAGCGCTCACTGGCCAGCGTGAGTTCCGGGTGGGCGTGGACTCGGTGGGCCCTGCACTCGGAGCAGGGGGCCAGCATCCCTGACCCCGGCAGTGAGGGGCTTAGCACCTGGGCTAGTAGCTGCAGAGGTCACGCCAGGTCCAGCACTGGCAGCCCATCTGCGCCGGCTCCAGCACTGGCTGCCCATCCGTACCGCACGCGAATTCTCCCTGGGCCTCAGCCGCCTCCCCGCAGGGCAGGGCTCTGGACCTGCAGCCCACCATGCCCAAGCCCACCCCTGTGGGCTCCCGCCAGGCCTGAGCCTCACCGACGGATGCCACCCCCTGCTCCATGGCCCCAGGTCCCATCCACCACCCAAGGGCTGAGGAGTGCAGGTGCCCACCTCAGGACTGGTGGGCAGCTCCATCCCGGCCCTGGTGCGGGATCCACTAAGGGAAGCTAGCTGGTCTCCGAGTAGGGTGGGGACCTGGAGAACTTTTATGTCTAGCTAGAGGATTATAAATGCACCAATCAGCACTCTGTGTCCAGCTCAAGGTTGTAAACGCACCAATCAGTGCTCTCCATCTAGCTAATCTAGTGGGGACTTGGAGAACTTTTATGTCTAGCTAAAGGATTGTAAATGCACCAATCAGCACTCTGTGTCTAGCTCAGGGATTGTAAATGCACCAATCAGTACCCTGTCAAAATGGACCAATCAGCTCCTGTAAAATGGACCAATCAGCAGGATGTGGGAGGGGCCATATAAGGGAGTAAAAGCAGGTTGCCCGAGACAGCCTGGGGCAATCTGCTCGGGTCCCTTTCCTCACTGTGGAAGCTTTGTTCTTTTGCTCTTCCCAATAAATCTTGCTGCTGCTCACTGGGTCCGCACCACCTTTGTAAGCTGTAACACTCACCACAAAGGTCTGCAGCTTCACACCTGAAGCCAGCAAGACCACGAACCTACCAGGAGACACGAACGACTCCAGACGGGCGGCTTTTAAGAGCTGTAACACTCACCACGAAGGTCTGCAGCTTCACTCCTGAAGCCAGCGAAACCATGAACCCACCAGAGGGAAGAAACTCCAGACACATCGAACATCTGAAGGAACAAACTCCAGGCACACCATCTTTAAGAACTGTTAACACTCACCGTAAGGATCCGCAGCTTCATTCTTGAAGTCAGCGAGACCAAGAACCCACAAATGCTGGACACACCAGTTCCTCTGATTTGATCATTGTACATTGTACACAAGTATCAAAATATCACATATACCCCAAAGTTATGTACAACAATTACATATCACTGGCCGGGCGCGGTGGCTCAAGCCTGTAATCCCAGCACTTTGGGAGGCCGAGACGGGCGGATCACGAGGTCAGGAGATCGAGACCATCCTGGCTAACACGGTGAAACCCCGTCTCTACTAAAAAATGCAAAAAAACTAGCCGGGCGAGGTGGCTGGCGCCTGTAGTCCCAGCTACTCGGGAGGCTGAGGCAGGAGAATGGTGTAAACCCGGGAGGCAGAGCTTGCAGTGAGCCGAGATCCAGCCACTGCACTCCAGCCTGGGCGACAGAGCGAGACTCCGTCTCAAAAAAAAAAAAAAAAAAAAAATTACATATCAATCTAGATTTCTATATTTTATTACTTATATGAGCTCCTGTGAAGGACACAAACTGATTAAAGAATGACTGAAGGTGTGGTAACCTATTTCAGAAAAGGTGGCAGCAAAGATCTTTAGGAGGAGGTGACATTAAAGCTGAAACAAAATAAGAAGCAGCAAGATAAAGAGGAAGAATAATAACATTACATGAAAAAACTAGCTACTAAAAAGTCCTGCAATGGAAAATCTTACAGCATATCTGGGTAAACAATCAAATACCTGCATGAAGGAAATGCGGACAAGATGCAGTTGGGAGGACTGATAGGGGCTAAAATCTACAAGGCTAAGGATTTTGATTTTATTTTAGATTCAAGTGAAAGCCATTAAATAGCTTTGAAAAAATAGTTGAAATGATCAGATTTGTATGGTATATTACATAAAAATTTCTCAAAGTAGAACAAGGAAGAAATTATAGTAGCATAGACTAAGTTAGTGACTATGAAAATGAAGAGAAATCATATATATTTTATATAATATATATACACTTGAATATAGATTATAGAGAACTCACTGATGTGTTCTACATTAAAAGTGAAAAAAAGTAAAGAATAAAGGCTTATTCCTATGTTTTGCTTTCAGTCAGTATACAAATCATGATGCCATTCACTGAGAGAAAAAAGATTTGCAGAATATCAAATGATATAGAGTGCCACAATACTTTAAAGGCAAAGTACATTTGAGTATCTACAAATATATCACCTCCCATGTAACAAAAAAAGGAAATGTAAGAAAATGCACATATATCTGTTCATTTGTGCAAAAAGAAATGTAGAAAGGACAAACCAGAAATTAGTGCAATTGATTATCTGCAGGAAGCAGATAGAAACTGGGCAGAAAGAAAAGTAGAATGGGAATGGAGTAGAAGGAATGAGAAGGAATGACATTTCTATGAGTATACCTTTTTGTATAATCCTGACATTAAAACAATGGAAAATCTTACATTTCAAGGTAAATAAATATTTAAAATCAAGCAGTATTTGGAAAGATCGCAACATGGAACATAAACTGTGACAAATGAGCCTAACTTAATTACAAACAAATAATAAAATTACCCTGAAATGCAGAAAAACTAATCTAAACTTTAGGAAACAGTATATTGACCATACAGTTTTGAGCTTACACGTACTGTAAGGCTAAAGACAAAAAGAATTGTACACAAATACTGTACTTGTGTGTTAGTTTGTTTTCTCACTGCTATAAAGAGCAACCTGAGACTGGGTAATTTATGAAGAAAAGAAGATTAATTGACTCACAGCGCCACAGGCTATACAGGAAGCATGCTGGGAGGACTCAGGAAATTTCCAGTCATGGCAGAAGGGTGATGAGGAAGCAAGCACCCTCTTCACATGGTGGCAGGAGAGAGAGGGAGAGAGAGAGAGAGAGAGGGAGAGAGGGAGAAAGGGAGAGAGAGAGAGAGAGAGAGCAGGGGGGTGCTATACACCTTTAAACAACAAGATCTCGTGAGAACTCACTATCACAAGAATGGCCAGGGGGACATCTGCCCATGATCCAGTCACCTCCCACCAGCTCCCTCCCCAATACTGAGAATTACAATTCAACATGCAATTTGGATGGGGACACAGAGCCAAACCATATCAACTTATTAAATGTTTTTTCACAATTCTTAAATTATGTGTATTCTAGGACTGAACAAATAAGTAAATAGAATGTAGATCATGAGAATCAGTTTCTCACTGTTAAAGAAAGAAGTTTGTAAGGTGTAAGGAAGGGCTCCAGTTTCAGTTTTCTGCATATGGCTAGCCAGTTCTCCCAACACCATTTATTAAACAGGGAATCCTTTCCCCATTGCTTGTTTTTGTCACGTTTGTTAAAGATCAGATGGTTGTAGATGTGTGGCGTTATTTCTGAGGCCTCTGTTCTGTTTCATTAGTCTATATATCTGTTTTGGTACCAGTACCATGCTGTTTTGGTTAGTGTAGTCTTGTAGTATAGTTTGAAGTCATGTAGCATGATGCCTCCATCTTTGTTCTTTCTGCTTAGGATTGTCTCAGCTATATGGGCTCTTTTTTGGTTCCGTATGAAATTTAAAGTAGTTTTTTCTAATTCTGTGAAGAAAGTCAATGATAGCTTGAAGGGGATAGCATTGAATCTATAAATTATTTTGGGCACTATGGCCATTTTCATGATGTTGATTCTTCCTGTCCATGAGCATGGAATGTTTTTCCATTTGTTTGTGTCCTCTCTTATTTCCTTGAGCAGTGGTTTGTAGTTCTCCTTGAAGAGATCCTTCACATCCCTTGTAACTTGTATTCCTACGTATTTTATTGTCTTTATAGCAATTGTGAATTGGAGTTCACTCATGATTTGGCTCTCTATTATTGATGTATAGAAATGCTTGTGATTTTTGCACATTGATTCTGTATCCTGAGACTTTGCTGAAGTTGTTTATCAGTTTAAGGAGATTTGGGGCTGAGATGATGGAGTTTTCTAAGTATACAATCATGTCATCTGCAAACAGAGACAATTTGACTTCCTCTCTTCCTATTTGAATACCCTGTATTTCTTTCTCTTGCCTGATTGCCCCAGCCAGAACTTGTTGAGTAGGAGTGGTGAGAGAGAGCATCCGTCTTGTGCCAGTTTTCAAAGGGAATGCTTCCAGCTTTTGCACATTCAGTATGATATTGGCTGTGGATTTGTCATAAATAGCTCTCACTATTTTGAGATACATCCCATCAATGCCTAGTTTATTGAGAGTTTTTAAAAATTAACTCAAGATGGATTAAAATCTAAGACCTAAACCCATAAAAACCCTAGAGGAAAACCAAGGCAATACCATTCAGGACATAGGCATCAGCAAAGACTTCATGATGAAAACACCAAAAGCAATGGCAACAAAAGCCAAAATTGACAAATGGGGTCTAATTAAAATCAAGAGCTTCTGCACAGCAAAAGAAACTATCATCTGAGTGAACAGGCAATCTATGGAATGGGAGAAAATTTTTGCAATCTATCCGTCTAACGAAAGGCTAATATCTAGAATCTACAAGAAACGTAAAAAAATTTACAATAAAAAATCAAACAACTCCATCAAAAAGTGGGCATGGATATGAACAGACACGTCTCAAAAGAAGACATTTCCAACACACATGTGAAGAAAAGCAAATCATCACTGGTCATTAGAGAAATGCAAATCAAAACCATAATGAGATATTTTCTCATGCCAGTTAGAATGATGATCACTAAAAAGTCAGGAAATAACAGATGCTGGAGAGGATGTGGAGAAATAGGAATGTTTTTACACTATTGGTGGGAGTATAAATTAGTTCAACCATTGTGGAAGACAGTGTGGTGATTCCTCAAGGATCTAGAACCAGAAATACCATTTGACCCAGCAATCCCATTCCTGGGTCATTTTACTATAAAGACACATGCACAAGTATGTTTATTGCAGCACTATTCACAATAGCAAAGACTTGCTATCAACCCAAATGCCCATCAGTGATAGACTGGATAAAGAAATGTGGCACATATACACCATGGAATACTATGCAGCCATAAAAAAGGATGAGTTCATGTCTTTTGCAGGGACATGGATGAAGCTAGAAACCATCATTCTCAGCAAAGTAACACAGGAACAGAAAACCAAACACCATGTGCTCTCACTTATAAGTTAGAGTTGAACAATGAGAATATAGGGCCACAGAGAGGAGAACATCACACACCAGGGCCTGTCGGGGGTGAGGGGCTGGGGAAGCATAGCATTAGGAGAAATACCTAATGTAGATTACAGGGGAAGGATAGCATTAGGGGAAATACCTAATGTAGATGACAGGTTGATGGGTGCAGCAAACATCCATGGCGTGCGTATACCTATGTAACAAACCTGCACATTCTGCACATGTATCCCAGAACTGAAATTAAAAAAAATAAATAAATAAAAGAAGTTACAAATAAAGAAAGAGTGAGAGAGGAGGGCAAAATAAACCTCGAGATGAACTGGAATCCAGGTATCCGTTTGAACTCATACTTTTATACAGATAATCATATAGATATCTATATATACACATACGTTCATATAAATTTAAAAACAGATGTTTATGTGTGTATGTTAGTTTTGTCTGCTTATATGGCAATTGGATAACTTGGGTAGTAATGAATATAACTCTTGCCAAGATGCTGGGGCTACAGGTGTGTTCCACCACATCTAGATTTTTTATTTTTATTTTTTTTTTGGTGGAGACGGGGTTTTGCCATGTCGCTCAGGCTGGTCTCAAACTCCCAGACTCAAGCGATTTTCCCACTTAGACCTCCAAAAGTGCTGGGATTATAGGCATGATCCACCATGTCCATCCTGTAATTGCTATTATCTAATTCAAAGAACCAGAACTCCTTGGAGAAATGATGGATTAAGAACTGGGACAGGAAAAGTAAAAGATAGGCCTGGAGCATTCTGTGATGTGAGAAAAGAAAGTACTACTAAAAAAATTGTACGGCCCTGTAAAAAAAAAAACACAGGAGATGATTTGAAGGAGTCCAGTGATAAAATCTGGAATAAACTGAGCAATGATATAATTAATAATTGTAATTAATTTTAACACAGAGAATAAATATCCATAAGCATACACTGATATAAATAATTAAATAAATTTACAAATGAGGGGAAAGGAACAGTGCTTCCTTATAGTTAAATTATAATTAATAACTGTTGAAGGAATTGTGGGAATAAAAAATGACCATTTGTGAAACACCAAAGTAACTGGTGGAAGCAGGAATTATTGGCAGTTACTAAAATTGGTATGGGAAGATGAAATAAGAAATAGAACAATTGAACAATCTAAAATTATCTCCCCAGAAAATGCATATTAAAGGGTAAAACAGTAATTTTGCTGCTATCCTTATAAACAAGTCATCAAAGCTAATACCACCCAGTAATGAGACATATGGATTTCTTGTATTCCCTAATATGGCACACTGAGACGGGCATAACATCATTCCTTTGATGCTCCTGTCAGGTATCGCATAACCTCAGTCTAATCATGAGAACATATTAAACTCAAATTGAAGGAGATTCTACAAAATAACTGCCTAGGATTCTCCATAAACTCAAGGTCATGAAAGACTGAAAAACTATCCTAGATTGAAGGAGAATGAGGAGATATAGCAAATAACTGAGATAAGTGAACCTGGATATGAACCTAGACCGAGAGACAATAGGCAGTATTTGAGTATAGTCTGTAAAGCAGTTAATAGAATGGTATCAGTGCAAATTTTCTGACTTCCATAATTGTACTGTGGTTATGTAAAATATAAACACTTGAGAAAGCTGAGTAAAGGCTATATGGCAACTCATGACTTTATGTTTGAAGTGTTTTGGTAAATTAAGCTTAATAATACAGTTAGTAAAAACTTAGTTTGAAAATTTCCTATGAAGAAAAGCACCTTGTTTAGGAATATTACAAATCTGATGTAGAAGATAATATTTACAAAAGATTCATAAGGTGTGGCAGAGGAAACAGTCAGCTTTGAACAACGGCTTTTCAAAACCTTATACAATTAAGCGTCATGATGAGCGGAATACATGAACTACATAAATTTATGAGGAGTTAGAAAACCATAGAATGTTCTCACTGTAAATGCCCTTAGAATTTACTTTCTCAACTTCTTAGCTTCAACCTCTGCTGAAATATTCAGAGACAAGGAGTTCATAATTTTAAAATATGGTCTACTTTATTTCTTGAAAGGTTCCAATCATTAAAATGTTCTTCCTTTTATGAACTGAAGCCTAGCTCACTGGTCTAACTTCTTCTGTTTGAAACAGCCTAATCCTTTTTTCACAGGACAATGCTTCAAATATTTTAGAGCTGCCACCTAGTTCCCACCTGGTCTTGTCTCATTTCATCTATTCCCAGTTCCTTTAGCTACTTCTCATTTATTTTAGATTCCAGACACATTATGGCATTGATTCCTCTCTTTAGCGTAACAACTCATTTGTCAGATACGGTATTTTAAAACCGGAAGAGGTTGTTTATTGTTATCTGTAGAAAATTCAAACACAGTATTCCAATCAGGCAATAATTCTTCACCTAAAATGATTCATATATACCAGCTGACAAATAAAATGAAAAAAAAATCCCAAAAGGTTTTATTCCTAAAGAGTTATTGTGCACTTATCTGCAGCGTACGGGTAATGTCAATTTTCTTTCTATGCATCGACAACACAGCCTGTCACAAAGGAGAAGGGAATGCCCCATTGATGTTGCCTAACTGTGTTAGTATAAATATCATGCTATGAACTAGAAATTAGATATTAGAAAGGATTCTTTTTTGCCACTATACATGCATAATACAATTTTCCCTATTATTTGAGCATTTCTCATCTTGATTACTCATCTATAAGCCCTTAAGCATGTTCACTAACCTGCATCATAAACATCAAAGTGGAACACTTTGCTTTGCTTTTTATGAAATTATTATGCTAACCAATATTTGAGCTCTTACTATGGGCAAATCATTCTAGCTAGCAAAGTGCAGATGTTCAGAGCATAAAGTTTAAAGTGTAACACCTAAACTCCAGCAAGTAACTTAATCTAACTAAGGTTTCATTTTCTTGTGTGTAAAGTGAGAATAACTGTAATATAAAGTGGATGGTAAAAAACATTTAGGTACTACATAATAAGAGCTTATTTGACTTGTAGCAGTAAGTTTGTATTCACTAGTGCCAGCATGATAACGATGATGATGAAGTTACCAGCAGGTGTACACAATAAGAACTGGTGAATAAACCACATGATTACCTCTGTGTATATTTCCTTCCTCAGGCTAAACTCCTCTGCTTTGTATCCCTTGGCTCTCACACTTCAACTATTAAACACTTCACAAGACAGCTCAGGTCTTCTCTTCTATGATGCTTTCCTTAACTACTCTTCTAGAATTAACTTAAAATGTGTTGCTTATACTCATATTATGTACACAATTCTGCAGCAAAATTTATAACACTTTATTGCGATTTGTTCCCCATCGGACTGCAACTATTTTGAGGAAAGAAACTGGGTCTTATTCCTGGAATATAAAATAGCTCCAAGCACGTAGTAAGTGATCAATAGATAATGTTTCATAAATAAAATAGTAAATAAAAATTAATGATTGTTTTATGCTACTTCTTGCTCTCTAGGAGCCAAGTCACAAATGCTTAGTTAAGTGCATTAATTTTTTTTCTAATATGGTACAGAAAACTATTAATAAAAGGTCAGATTAATTGATGTATGCACAATATCAAGAATGGGATTTCTCATAATTTGTATAGTTCCATATGCAACCCTAGCAAGTGAAGATTAATCAATTGCAGCCAGCTTTGTATTTATATTTATATAATCTCAAGCTAATTTAAAGAAAGCCATCATATCCTACTAAGTTGAAAAGTTTGAGACTTTTAATGTTTAAATAATGGTGAGATTAGCTCTCTTTTGTAATTCTGTATTCTCATTTTTTAGATAATTTTAACATTTTAACTTCTTTGAATATCATCATTTCCAAATTCAGTTAGTGGAAGCCTTAACATAATAGCAAATTTGAAAATTAATAGAAGAGTGGTAAATGTCCAACAATTTGAACCTCTTTTGGTTAGTCTCCACATTTCTTTAAAAATAATTCCCGTTTACCACAATATCTACACTTTCAATCTTTTTTCCTACTAAAAACAAGAAAAAAAAAAATCATGTTGATGGTTCCGGAATCATCCACAAGGGGGCAAACTTACACCACATGCACAAGGCAGGGAAAATGAGCAATAATAAACTAGATTCATTGGAGAAAAAAATGGAGTCATTAATGACATTAAGTCCATACTAGAAAGAAAACAATGCTAGTATAGCTCTTTGAGGACAAGATTTTTATTCAATTTCTACTTTTTATTCCTATTTTCAATGCCAGAGGAAGTATGTATATCTGAGAGTTGGAGTCAGAGGTAACAAAATCATGTAAATGTCTCTTTAATGATAAGGAAAGCACTTGAAAACACTGTAAGCTCTCTTATACTTATTTCTATTCTGACAGCTTTAAATTTTATTATTAAAATATATTTCTGAGATTGCTTTATCAAAAATGTATGCATCACCTAAGATGCTATCATTGTCTTAAGAGTCAAGAAATTAGACAGGAATTCAACTAAAATAAAAATGGAAAATTTCTGTACAACACAGCAAACTGAGTTCTAGTTGTGTTTGCCCTTAACACACCTTGTTATGAGTCAGGGTTTTCAGCCCTTGTGATTCTTAAAGTTAAAATCAAGTATAAGACTATTGCTCACAGTCTAATGCTTACCCAGATCAGAGTCCATGGTTCCTATTAGAATCACTCTGCTGTATTCACTCCGAGCTCTGACGGCCATCACTCTCAGTTGTTTTGGCTGTACAAAATGCCAACCCCAGCGAAACAGAACCCTAGGCCAACTCAGCACCCGCACCAGGCAACTAACCATGGCTGGAGAAAACCCAGCAACTTTGCTAATTTGTCTCATTTAAATTCATAATCATAAGCCTGAGTGAACTTGCTAGTACTTATTAGAAAACTCAGTGCAAATCAGTTCTCTTTCCCTCCCTTCTAGGCAACTGTTTCAAAACTTCTCTTTCCTCACATCTCAAGTACCAATTCATCTTTCTAAATTCTCAGCTGCTTCTTATTTCATTGGGAATGCAGATGAGAGCAAGCCAAATTCCCTAGAGCTCTGAACATCAAGTTTACCAACCTATCTGGGTCTACTTGAAGCCAAATGCTCTGCCTCCCCTCTCTTTTTGGGGAAGAAATACTTGTCCTCTGATCTAAGGCCAAATCCTCTCTCCTGCACTAGATCCCTTCTGAGTATCTCTTTTTTCCTGCATCATCAGTTACTTGTTCTCTACTAGTTGTTCCCACAGCATACAAAAATGTCCATCTCAAAGAAAAAAAAAATCATTTTTTATTCCTATATCCTGCTCTAATTATTAGCCATTTCTTATTTTTATAACAAAACCACTTTTAAAAGGCTGTCTTTTATTTTTTTCACTTCATTTACTCGTTACACTATTTTTTGTTCTTTGATAAGAACACACAAATTGTTCTTATCAAGGAAATTACGTATCTCCATGTTGCAAATCCTACACTCAATTATCACTTCTCATCTTAATCTACTAGCAGTGTAGGAGCAATAAACCCTCCCTCTTCCTTCTAAACCCTTGTCACTTTGCTTCTGGGGCAACTCTCCCTATCTCCCTGCTCACTTCTTTTTATACCCTCTGCGGGATCCTCTGGCATGCCCCATGGCTCAGTCATCAAACATCATCTATTCTCCTCCTACACTTACCTCCAAAGTGATTTCATCCAGTATAAAGACTTTATATACCATGATGACTCATAAATTTTCATCTACAGCAATGATATCTCTCCCATGAATTTCAGACTAGTACATCCAGTTGTCTACTTCACATCTCCACTAAGATCTGATCAGAAATGCATAGCTAGCAAGTTCGAAAACAAAGTCTTAATCCCCTAAATCTCACTGCCTTTTTAGGCTCTAAATGAACATTCACTCACCTACCTTTCTAACCCCATCTCCTAACAATTTGCCCCGTTGATCATTTCACTACAAAGAAACTAACCTTTCAGTCCCTGGAACATGCATGACATATATGTTCACCTACTTGCATGTGCTGAACCTCTTCAAGTGTTCACACATCTTGCTTCTTTTACATTGTCTTTAAATCTCTGCCCAAGTGTCCCTTACCACCTTATATAACTACCCCCATACCTGCATTCTTTCTTTTTTTTTTTTCAGATGGAACCTCAGAGTCTGTTACCCAGGCTGGAGTGCATTGGCACGATCTCCACTCACTGCAACCTCTGCCTCCTGGGTTCAAGCAATTCTCCTGCCTCAGCCTCCTGAGTAGCTGGGACTACAGGCATACACCACCATGCCCAGCTAATTTTTGTACTTGTAGTAGAGATGGGGTTTCACCATGTTGGACAGGCTGGTGTCAAATTCCTGACCACAAGTGATCCACCTGCCTCAGCCTCCCAAAGTGCTGGGATTACAGGCATGAGCCACCACGCCCAGCCCTGCATTCCTACTCTGCTCCTTCATGGCCCTTTCCACCAACTAATATGGCATGTTAGTTGGTGGAAAGGGCCATGAAGGAACAGAGTAAAAACTCTGTCTCCTTTTACTTGGACAAAATATCCATGAAGAAGAGCTTTATTTGTCCATTTTTGTATCTTCAGTGATTAGGACAGCAGTACTAGTACCCTGTACTCTATAAATAATCCACTGGGCCGGGCGCGGTGGCTCAAGCCTGTAATCCCAGCACTTTGGGAGGCCGAGACAGGCGGATCACGAGGTCAGGAGATCGAGACCATCCTGGCTAACACGGTGAAACCCCGTCTCTACTAAAAAATACAAAAAAAAAAAAACTAGCCGGGCGAGGTGGCGGGCGCCTGTAGTCCCAGCTACTCGGGAGGCTGAGGCAGGAGAATGGCGTGAACCCGGGAGGCGGAGCTTGCAGTGAGCTGAGATCCGGCCACTACACTCCAGCCTGGGCGGCAGAGCGAGACTCCGTCTCAAAAAAAATAATAATAATAATAATCCACTGAATGAGTATCAACTTGTCTGATGAACACAGTTCATTGAAGCTTATTTTTTAAGGAAACTTAAATTTACCTTTTTAGTAGCCTAAATTGTATATAAGAAATGGATGAAAAAATTTTTCATTCATGAAGTATGACAGAGACATAATTCTTTATTGAAAGTATTTGATAATCTACTAAGTTGTATATGGTAAGAAACTGATGAAGAAATTTGTCATTGATGAAGAATAATAGAGACATAATTCTTTATAATTATTTGATAATCTACTCATTGCAGTAGAAAAGTTTTCATTAAACCATACTTTTCTTGAGAGGGGGATTTTATTGGTTTCATCATATTCTTAAAATAAAAGAAGTGAAAAAAATGCAAAGTATTACCTAAGTAGATTGTTTTATCTTATGCTTTCATAATAATTTTTTAAAGTTTATTTGAGTATTACTTACACCACAGTATGAAATGCATCATGTGCCATTTACTAGGTATGTCATCTAAGTAAATAGACATTTCACAATAAATAGAGTTCTGATTACAGCATAGTAACTGTGTTACATAGACCTAGAATTTTATGTCAACTCCTTACAAGTATAAACAAAGTGAATTCTTCCTAATGTCAAAACAGTTTCTGTTTATAGTCACTTCCCCTTCTTGCATTGTCCTGTTTCTGTTCAATCTGCTGAAACTCTTCAAGATCTAATACCAATCTTAACATAAATGATAGGTTTTTATTCCTTGTATGATATATCAAAATGTTTTTATATTAATATAGAAAATTCTTAGCCTACCTATGATTACTTGAATGCAACTGTTTCTATTGCTAGCTTTGCATTACATTTGTATGTATTTTACATGATCCACTTTCTGACCTCATTAAAAGAGTAGATGCTTTGTCATAAAATTGTAAGACTTCTGTAGAGCATGATTAATCAGCCCAAGCCTAGCAGACATAGACACACACACACACACACACACACACACACACACACACACACAGTACCATTACCATGGAAATCCTTCTCCTACCCTTTCTCTTAAGTCAAAATTATGTAAAACAATATTGACTATTATTCATTAAGTGCCCAATTCTTTCCTAGTAGACCAAGTTCCCGGTTTCAGGCAGACCCCTACGGAGTGATGAGAACAGGAGACCTGGCAGGCAATGGGGTGACAGATGCTGGGGCCAAATCACCCTGACAACTCCTCTCAATAATAAATCTGAGAATCTAATCTCTGCTAAATTGTTAATGGTTGCAAATGAGATACTCAGTTATTCCTCTTGATAGTGTATTTGCATTTAAATGAGTTCTTTCTGGAAGGACTCCCTTAACCCAAAGAACTGGTTCTAAATGCTGACAGCTCCCAGCACACAGGGCCTCTGGCTCTGGTTTCACATTTTCTCTTGCTGAGACTCATGACATCACTAGGCCATTTGATCTCTAATTTGAGAATATGAGAAAGGAAGCATTACAGACCTCAAAGTCAAGGTCCAAAATTTAGGGTTTTTATAAAAAAATTTGTGCAAAGACAAGCCATAGGTTAAAAAAAAATTACATATCGCTGTATGTCAAGTTCCAAGAAGACAGATTCAAACCCTATATGTTGACATAAGACATTTCCCAATATCTTTCCCCTTTTCTTTCTGGTTCCCTTATACCTCTTACCATGCTATAGTATCAGAAGCAGTTCAATCCTGCCGTTTAATGTCTTTGACTGTTGTCTTTAACACCATCAACACACCGATTCCTTTCCATGAATAGAAAGTACCTGGTAAGAATATTTTCATGGATGAATGTATCTATATTATCACAAGAAACTATCTTCAGCGAGTCTGGCTTTGCAGATGGAAACTACCCTGGGGGATCAATAAAACATGTTCTGGGACTGTCCCAAGTCGCCACAGTTGCATCCCTACTGCCTCAGGCAACTTGAAGGAAAAGATCAAACATCTTTCACTCTTGAGACAATTGCTGTCTTCATTTCAGAAACAAGACAAAGCCAGGCTGTGAATGGTGGGAATCCAAGCCCAAGTCTGTTCAACTACAAAACCTCTAACCTTCACAGTCATCTCAACCTTCTGGTTCTCTTCACCTTCTCATCCTCCTGCCTCTTTACTTTGTAAGGACTTTTATCTTCAACATGAGACAACTAGCAAATCCTTCAACTAAATGATAAATTATGAAGGTTAAGTATGTTCTCTCATTCAAGGTATTTAGACTTTCAAAGGAGAAAGGAGACAGAAGCCTGCTCAAGTATGCAAGGATAACACTTATACAGTATCAGCTCCCTGAAGTTCTGCAGTGGCAATTTCACACCATCTCATTATAGCCTCACAGTAACAGTCTACAGTTTGTATCCTAACTTTTTGCCATGGCTCCCTTTGACAATCTGCAGCAACCTACGTAACTCTTCTTAAGATAATGCTTTTAAATGCATAAAATATGTAGAATTGCAAAGGAAACTAATTATCAAGTTTAAAATACTGTTTTCAAAATATTTAAAAACAAAATTCATGATATACAAAGGTATGGGCAATTAAACTCATTAAACAAAGTATAGGAGAGTTATATATATTACTACACTTAAAAATTGTGATACTGTGGGAAAGGGTTAATTTTTATACTGCTTTACATGTACACTGAAAATGAACAATTATAGTAGTGAATGGTGGGATCCATGATTCTCACTATTGGAATAGGAATTTATAGACAAGCAAAGGGAGGAGGCTAGAATGATCTATGTGTTAAAGGATTAAAGTTGGAGACATAAGTATGTGTTCATATTTAGCTTAATACAGATACAGAATGGTCATATAAATACTTATGTATAGAAGCATGGGTAAGTATACACATATATTTCTTCACTGTCTTAGTTGAAAGGTCTAAGCAAAATGACCTGCCAATAATGACCATGTCTAGGTCCCAGGTCTTGATTTGTATTACCATTCTCCAGTAAAAGGAACAAGGGCTCCATGAAGAAATGGCTGATTCTAGGAATGAATCAGGAAGTATACAAGTTGAGACTGGAAGAACTTATAATATCATAAAGTAAGGGATCGTTAACGGCCCCATCGCTCCTGCCACACACACATACACACACACAAACACTCTCTCGCTCACTCGCACATCAAAGGTCAAAGGAGCATAGGAACCTACTGAAAGAGTTTCCAATGGGCAAAAGTAGAACAAATTGAACAACAAAATAAAGTAATAATTGATTATTACCAAAAGCATAAAATATAATAAATCTCCATAAGTCTATAATATTGATATCAATAAGTAATTGAATACTTGGTAGAGAATAGACAGATCTCCTCTGCAGAATTCCAAATACTTTATGTACACACTCTGCCTTCAGGGAGGTAGAGCCAAAGTCCCACTTCTTAGGTTTGGGCTTCATGTAGTTACTTCCTACAAGTACAATATAGAAGGGATGGGCAATAATGTTACAGTGGAGAAACCTGACAAACACTGCCTCAGTCAGACGATCAAGGTCAACATCACCAGTCACAAATCACATCAACACTATAGAACATTGATATAATGTGAGGAAAATGGGACTTTACCTCTTTCTCTCTCCTGCCAATAGTTCACAACTCCAGTCTTGTCATGAGAAAAGCATCAGACAAATTGCAATAGTGGGGCCTCATGGAAAATACTTGACCGCTAGTCCTCAAAACTGTCAAGGTCATCAAAAACAAGAAAAGGCTGAGAAACTATCACAGCTAAGAGGAGCTTAAGGGAACATGACAACCAAATTTAGCGTGGCATCCTGGATGGACGTCTGGAACAGATTTAAGGATATTAGGTAAAAACCAGGGAAACTCAAATGTAATAATTTATCAATATAGATTCATTGATTGTAACCAAATGATATGGTTCATTCAGATTTGTGTCCCTACCCAAATCTCATGTCAAATTGTAATCCCCAATTTTGGAGGAGGGGCATGATGGGAGGTGACTTGATCATGGGGGAGGACTTCCCCCTTGCCTTTCTGGTGATAGTCAGTTCTCATGATATCTGTTTAAAAGTGTGGAGGAGCACCTCCCCCTTCTCTTTCTCCTGCTCCAGCCATTAGGGCCTGCTTGCTTCCCCTTTGCCTTCCATCATGATTAGAAGTTTCCTGAGACTTCCCCAATCATGCTTCCTGTACAGCCTACAGAACCATGAGCCAGTTAAACTCCTTTTCTTTATAAATTACCCAATCTCAGGTAGTTCTTTATAACAATGCCAGAATGGACTAATTACACCAAGGTACCATACTAATGTATGATGTTAATAGGAGACACTGGGAATGGGATATATGGGAACTCCCTGTATTATTTCCTCAATTTTTCTGGATACCAAAGCTGAAAAATATAGTCTACTAAATTAAAAAAAGTACGATGATTTGATTATAACATCAGTGTAGTGATATACTGAGATATCTACAAAAACAGCAATAAGGAATTAGCTGTTGTTTCTATTGGTAACAAAGTCACAGGTACTCCTAACATTCTTGTGGCTTGTTGCCTGCATTTATGTTTAAAGGACATGCTAAATGCTAAATTTCAGAGG
This sequence comes from Colobus angolensis palliatus, assembly GCF_000951035.1. Taxonomy (NCBI): domain Eukaryota; kingdom Metazoa; phylum Chordata; class Mammalia; order Primates; family Cercopithecidae; genus Colobus; species Colobus angolensis. Next base: position 18,806,232 of record NW_012114710.1, on the reverse strand, counting down.
TTAGTGGAATTAAAAATGAAAATTTCCCATCCAAATTCCATACTCTGGAATTCTATTCATATGCCCCTTTTATACAGATTAAGAATCTCCAGCTCTATGGTAATATTAATGGCCTAATGTTATGAAAGTGAGTCTCAGAGCGATGAATTAAGCTGTTCTAACTTTCAAAGAGCATACATTCTATGGCCAAGAATTCTAAGTTTTGTTGGAAAGCTCTTGGCTACATTACCACCTAACTTTTGGACTGATAGAGGGATAGAAACATTTCATTTAGCAAAGGTGCTTCCCTGGCCTTGTACAATTGCACTATTTAGGTTGCTGGACAAATCTATAGTGTAAAACTGGCCTGTATCAAGTGATGGTCAATTCGAACAGGAAGGCAAGTTAAAAGAGGGAACTCCATTCCACAGAACCCTAGTGTCAAGGAACCTCCCTACTGGAAAATTACTCAATAGCTAGGGGGAAACCCTGGCTCAGCTACAAAGAGAGCAAATTTAGGCTTATTTTTCCTTAAACATTCAACCCTCAAACCTGAAAAGATTTGGGAAAGAAGCAAAAGTGGAGGGTGTGGGTGGGGGTGGGAGTGGGTTAGTGGTGCCTGGGA
>NW_012114710.1:18804828-18805273 GCF_000951035.1 Colobus angolensis palliatus | reverse complement strand
TCCAGTCTTTTGGGAGATTCCCGTTCTATTACGTAGGCGAAAGGTTCTAGCTTTCAAAATTGTGAGTGGTTGGGCTGTGTGTGTACGTGTATGTGTGTGCGTATGTGTGCATGTGTGTCTGTTGGGGGGGAGGGTGATGGAGCGAGCTATGAAGGGCTTAGAAAACTTCATTACCAATTTAAAATGTTCTTGTAGTGCTTGAATGTTTATCTTAAAAGACAATTCCTGCTCTCAAATTCAGCCAAATGAACAATGCTGATAAGGAAGATGAAGAGGGTGGGAAAACCACACTGGCGAATGGAGCAGTCCATGCAGCCGGGGTGATGGGGGAGCGCTCAGAGCAAGGACGCTATGCAGAGAAAGCCCCCTCTGGCTCTTCTCTCTCGGTCCATAATCCAGCAATGCTGCAACTGTAAAAGCATTAACAGAAAACCAACCCACAACC
>NW_012114710.1:18780803-18804568 GCF_000951035.1 Colobus angolensis palliatus | reverse complement strand
CGTCCCGTGGCGGCGGGCGCGGGAACCTGCGCTGACTAGGTCCGGGGAAGGTAAGCAGCCCAGCCCCGGTGCTCCCTGGCCGCACTGCGTGGAGCTTTCCGCTTGGTTAATAATGGGGTTTGCAGCTCGGAGGGAAGAAGGGGAGAACCCCGCTGCTTTCTACAATGGGAAAAGGAGCAGCAACTAGGATGGAAATGTTAGGCGACCAAGTGCAGAGGTTGGAGGAGCAGTGTTACTGGGCAAACAAAGAAGGCGTTCTTGCCTCTATACACTTTTGAACGTGATCTGCCATTTCAGTGCCAGATTCGCGTAGACAGTGAAGAGGACTCAAAATGTAAAATAATTTGAATTACTCTCTTCCTTCTGTGCCCCTCTCAATGTCAAAACACCTGCTTCAAGACTGAACCTTTAGAAAGAGCCTCTATTTGGAGGGGAAACTTCTTTTATCTCCTGGAGTTCAGCTTGGGTTGAGCAGCACTTGACATCGCTTCTCCCTTCATTTGCCATTTTCTCTGTCAATCATTTCATTGATCTTTTTCGGAGATGCTGTGCCCATTCACAGGCCAACTCTCGTCAGCTCTTATCCACCACCTGGGTGGGTTCCATGACTGATTTTGTCAAGGTCCCAAAAAGGGCATTGCCTCACACAGATTTCTTATTCGGTATTCTACCTGTATACTGTTACCTGTGTCCTTCCCCCAAATGCATGGAATGAAATATCCTGCTTGTAGCCCTGTACCAACATGGTAGCCCATTAACTCCGTTCGCTGTAGTCACTGTGGCTACTTGCAAGCTAGAGAGGACACATAGAATCCACTGGAGTGTAAGGGATGTTCCCTATGCATAGGCATAGGTAGAAGTAAAAATGTGAATGCCAGTCCATCCAGTTTTTCTTGAAGCAATTTTAGTCCAGCTGGGTTTTGAGACAGCTAACTGTTAAGATTTGGGACAAATCGTTTCCAAAAGGTAGGGGAGTCCATTTGCCTCTAGGATTCCTCAATAACCTCAAAAGAGTTTCCAGTGAGGCTTTCCCCGTAGGCAGTCAGAAAGCCAATGGAGCTGCCCAACCTAAGCCCCTGGTTATTTGAGTATCCTCTAGTTTGTCTTGCCATTTGCAGGTTCCTATCCTTCGTCCTAGGATTTTCCCCACAGACCCCTTGCTACTGAGCCCAAGTGCCTATCCCTGTTGCCACCTAGAGATGTACATTTGAATAATATGCTGTGAAATGGTTAAGATGGCTGTTATGGGGATTGCAAACGTGCTGCCACTTCACCAACAGAGAACAGTTGCAAAAAGCCAGATTGTGGGGTATCTGTGTGCCAATGTTCTATTTAAAGGGAGATCTGCTATCTTTAAACTTGAAATTAGACTGACTCAACAGCCATGCAATTTTATTTTCGTAAATTAAATTAGAAGATCAATGAAAAAGAGGGGCAGAACTGGTAGCTTAAAATTTTACCTCTGCTTACTTTCCTCTTTGAATATTATTTTTAAACAAAGATATTAGTATGGAAAATCATGTTAATCATATTATATATCATTCTTGCCTTTCTGATTGCAAATTTCTTTTTTTACAAAATACACTTTCGAAATATTTGAATTTGTTTCTTTGTCTCCATCTTCAGTATATGAGGCATAGGGTGTGTGTGGGGTGGGGGGGGGGTGAGCAAAGCCCACTACTGAGTAACCCACTCCAGGAACCGTCCCTTGGGGTCAGTCAGGTCCCTTTTTTGTTGTTATTATTATGTGTCAAACAGGGTTTTGGTTTGGAATATTAACTTCTTGAGATTCTAGAATTTTTACTCAGTCACATTAAAAGGTAACAAAGAACAAGATCAACAACAAACCCTCTATTCTACCACCTTTTTTCTAGTATTAAAATACTTAACCATATACATCATTATGCTGAAGAATAAGTAATAATATTAATATAATTTTAATATAATTATTCTAAATAAACCTAAGGTATATGAAATGCAGATTAGTACAATTCATCTTAGAAATACAATGCAGTTTCTGTAATGTTGACAGTCACCTTTCTGTTGAAGAGCAAATGTGTGAGAATATCCTAATGATGGTTAGAAATTCGAAGTGTCTATCATTTACTTTCTGAAGAAACAAAACTCTTTGGCAGGAAATAGTTTCAGGATGAGGAGATTGGTGCTGCCTACGGTGGAATAATACTTGCTAATGATTTTGCAGGTGAGTTGAATCCACTAATTTATGAAATGGAGTTGGAGAAATCTTGTTAAGAAGAAAACAAGTTAGAAAATTTAATTTTCATTTTAGTACAACTGAGGAAGATAATCAAACTGAAGGGATTTCTGAATTTGGACTTTGTTATGTTTAAACAAGTTTGAGGAAAGTTTCTAAATTTAGAACCCTAAGCAGAAATATATGAATGATTTTATGTCTGAAACTGATTTATGACTTTATTTCCTTTTCTTAAAATGTTTCCTAGGGAGAGGAAAAACTAATTGGCTGGTGTTCAGAATTGAAAGAGGAATGAAAAATGGAAGGATGTGCATGATTAGATGCTAAATGACTAGATACTAAATGAACTGCAGGCACTTTTGTGTTTGACAAGATAGAACTGAAGTTAATCTACTGCTTTCCAATTGTGTAAAAAAAAAAAAAAGTTTAGTCTGCTAGGCAGTGTTACCAGAAATTTAGAGAGTAAAAATTTAGGAGTCAAAGTTGCCCTCTTATAACAAAATATCTTTTTCTAGTGCTGTATTACTGCCATTAGCTACAATTGAAATAGCCTTAAGATTTGAGGCTAAGGCAGGAGGACTGCTTGAGCCCAGGAGTTTGAGGCTACAGTGAGCCATGATGGCACCACTGTACTTCAACCAGGGTAACAGAATGAAACCCTGTCTCAAATTAAAAAATAAAATAAATAAAAACTTTTTTAAAAGTTATAAAATTTTGAAATGGAAAAGGAAAAAGAATAGCAATAATAAGGCTCAAATAGTAATGTCATTTCTATTCAACCAGTGACTCCACTGAGAATAGGTAGAAAAAAGTACTATTTTGAAAGTTGCCAATGACCTCTTAATTGCCAGATTTCTATAATATTTAATCCTGTTCATTTTATACGTTCTCTTCTATGTTCTTCTTTGATTAAATATTTGTGTTTAAAAGGTATTAAGTACTATGTATCAGGCACTGTGATATCTCTTAATCTGTCACTAATTCCCTTAAAGTACCCCATGCCCAACCTCAACCAAGTGAATCTTCTTTCCAATTTGTACCCAATGGTGGCATGCCTATATGTTTTCATTTATTCTTTTAGCCCATCCTGTTACATGTTGAAACCTTGTTCACCTCAGATACTGACTCATTTATGAAGCCTTCCCCATACCCACCTTCCTTCCCCCATCAGACGTGTCCCCCTCTTGTTTAAATTCCTATAGCACATTCTATTTTGGGTTATCCTTCAAGTGAACATGCTTTGTCTGCTCTTCTAAGAAAGCAGGGTCTGGGAATAAGTTTTGATTACCTGCAACTCTGTGGTGCCTAGCTACATATATGTATTATAGCTGTTCAGCAATTTGATTTTAGTGAAGAGATAAGTTATTTTCCAGAGTTATAAATCTATCTACCTACACTTCTCCACCAGCCAAGTTAAGTTCTTAATATATGTGCAAATGCTAATTTGTTTTTTAAAAAAATCTTTATAATAATAGTAAATATACTATTCAAGTCTTTAAATCTACAAAAGGTATTGTGAGCTTAAACGTCCTTAAAGGTATACTAAAAGCATGGTTAGCATAGCAAAACAAATCTTTAATGAAGATATTGTACCTGCTTTCAATATTCTTGCATTCTAGCAGGAGAAGGCACCTTATGCATATGAGAATTTATCTTGTTTCAAGCCACTCTTCTAGGGACTTTTATCTTTGGTATATCATTTGATGTTTATACTATATGAGAATTTTACACTGAGAAAACCTAGGCTCACAAATGTCACCTGAATGGCAGAGATTTTTTTTCCATATTACCACCCTCTCTTTGAAGAGTAACAGAGTAAGGGAAAGCATTGTAAAAACACAAAGTCAGAGCCATCAGAATAGTTTCAAGTTGTTTTGTGATTAATCTTTCCAGCTTTTTAAACTTTTAGGTTAACATCCCAAACTTTTGATAACTCAGTAAAGTTTGTACATCTTCTCCGCAAGTACATACAGAAGCATACACATATAATTTTGCATACAAATGCAGGTGTTTGTGTATTCACTAAAGCTCTTTTTACAGAATGGTTAAAGAACATCTATTTGTGCTCCCCTGGACAATATGTGTGTCCTTTGTTAGCCCTTACATTTCCAGTACTTGAGATGAGGTTTTCCTTCTCTTGTTCTCCCTGCTTTAAGACCTGAAATGACAGCCCTTCACTAACACTGACATGAAGACAGCTGATGACTAGGAAGCAAGTGCTAGTGAAAATAGTGACTTGAAGAACCTTGATTCACAGAAAAGGCAGGAAAGGGAGCTCCGAACATTACACATTCCAAATGACTTATTTAAGGTTTTCCAATCAAAGCCATTTTTACAAAAAAGAAACTGTTCTCAGACTTAAGAGTATCGTACTGCCACATATGTGGGAAAACACTGCCAGCAGTTGATTGGCGTAGTCCATTTTGGAATATATTCAGTTCTCTTAGGATGGACTTATTAACTGTCTCAATATTAATATTTCTTTATGGTAATGCCATCTGCAGTAATATATTTGTTTTTGCCAAGTTAAGGAAAGAATGATAATTTATGTTCATCCCTCCTAGGTTCTAAAACAAGCGCCAGCCTGAAAGAGCTGCGTATCATTTTAGATTCATAAAAATGCATTCGGATTCTCAGCTGATATTTAAAGGGACTGGTACTAGCAAGCATGGTTCCTGTTGATGTATTCAAAGAGCATTCAAAGAGGTGTGACAAGAACAACATTAGTCTGGGAAAAAAAAACAGAAATGGAAAGATAGAAAACTCGAAAGGACAACTTAAGCTGTTACTTTCTTTACATTTCCCAAATACCTTCTTTTGTACCAAAGTAAGACTATAACTATATAAGCATCTAAAATAAGTAAAATGCTATGAAAACTTTATAATATGCTCCATATCAGGTAAGTTTAAATTTTATAGATTTTATAATTAAAAATTTATTTCTGGTAAAATATACATAAAATTTACTGTTTTAGCTATTTTTAACTGTATAATTAACAATGTTGGGCCACCATCACCACTATCAGTTTTCAGAACCTTCTCATTATCACAAACAGAAATTCTATACACATTAAACAATAACTGTTCATTCCCCCAGCCCCTGCTAAACACTGTTCTACTCTCTGTGCCTATGAATTAGCATATTCTAGCTACCTCAGAAGTGGAATCACACAATATTTGTCCTCTTGTCTCAAACTTCTTTCACTTAGTATAAATGTTTTCAAAGTTCATCCATATTTCAGCATGTATCAAAACTTCATTCCTTTTTAAGGCTGAATACTATTTCATTGTATGTATATAACACATATAGTAATTTTGAATTGCAAAACACTTTCAGTACATTCTTTCTGTTACATTAAACCTGGCTAGCATATAACACCACCATATTATCTTCCATAGATGTCAAGTAATGTACACTATGAAGGTGCCATGATTTATTTGGTCAAAACCCATTGAAAAACATATACTTAATTCCAAATTGTTTTGTGACTTCAAGCTATATGGTAATAAACAAAGTAAATTAATACATATGTCTTTATATGTTGGTACTTTTACTTTTGATCAAAGAATGCTTGGAGTGGTATTGTTGGGTCAAAGATTATGCCCAGATATTTATAGTTTGAATACTCTAAATACTGTAGTACACGGACTATAAAAATCCTAACATTCTCCAACAGATAGTATTACTGAATGTTCTGGAACCCTTTCATACTATTTTAAAAAGGAATGCAGATACTATAAGGAAATTCACTGAACATGATCCGAGCAAGGAAATATTCTCACTTTTTTCATTTCCAGTTCATGGAGGAAAAATACTATTCACAAGTATTGAGAGAATTAAAGTCTCTCAATCATGCATTTTGTCATCATAGATGACAAAGTGCATCATAGATGTCAGTTAAGTCTTGTAATAACAATATGGAACAGTAGAAACATCTCTAGATAGTTTTTAGAAATTTTGTTTGTTCGCACCAACAATAGGTTATTCGTATCAAACCTAATTTAAAATTTGGTCTGTTTTTTTGTTCAAATTTATGTACCTACATTATGGTAAATAATTTATTTTTTTTCTTAGTTTCTCTTTAATGTATTATTTTTAGTTTATTGTGAAATAGAATAATAAAGCCCAGTGATAAGAGTGTCTTATTTAAGCTAAACTACAAAATATTTGGAATATGTGAAGTATAAACAGAACTGGCAAGATTTTAACCATCCTCCTCAGCAGAAGACAGTCTCTATTGCATTGGCCAGGAGAGAAGCAGAAGACTTGCTGGAGACTGCATCAGTTTTTAATTAAACACTAAAACGCTAAAAGGGCAAAGATGGAGCAACATGTCCTATATATTTGAGTAGCTACTTAAAACTAAAGGGTTGTAAGAACATTTATTTAGTTAGACAGACACACTCCATAGTGTAGCTGACCCTAGACATGTCACAACTGCATTTTAAAGTATGCTTTTTCTTCGGTTGATTGGGGTGGGGGGAATTATTAATAAACATTTATCCTATGGTTTAGCTCTATCTTTATGGTTGTTTGATGAAACCCTCTTTGAAAAACAGACGTAAAACAAATCAGCATTCTGATCTTGGCCTGAATAAGCAACACCATGGCCACACCTTCTTAATGCACTGCTGTGGTTATGAGACCAAAGGGTAGAAGCAGCAGTGTTTTGGTCATTGCAGTAGTCACAGCAACACAGCCTGCTGCATTCCTCACTTCTATACTGCAGAATCTGACCGAATAAACACAGAAAAGTCAGTAATACCTTTAATACAATTCTTGCACACCTCTCCATGATCTTTCATATTCAGCTTCTCTGATAATTGAAATGTAGGAGAAAATAACCAGAATGTGAAGACCCCTTATCCATTTACAAAATGTGATTTTGCTGGGACTTGCAGAAATAACATTGAATCTGAAATTAGTGGGCATCCAATGGAATCACTAGAAATAATCTGTCAAAATCACTCAGATACAAATTTAGATTTAAAGACTAGAAAATTGTAAAGAGTAACTATGGTAATATATTAACAATTTAGTAAAGGAACATGATATATATATATGGGTTTCTATTTATAAGGTATACTCACTGAAGAATAATGGATTTTTAAAAACAATTTATTCTGAAAAGACGATTTTACCACTTTTTTAAACTAGTGCCATAAAAAATAAATTATGACAAGTCACTGTCACCCAAGTTAGTCTCTCATGTGGCTCTCAAGGAAGTGAGTAGCTCTTGGGGAAATGGCTTTCTCAAATTTGTGCTTTTCTGCAGTGAGTCAAGCTGAAACAAAATGAGGCTGATATTCTTAACTATTTGTTACATGCCCATATTTATAAGAATTACCTAATAATCAGTACAAAAGGGTTTTATGATAACTAAAAATGTACCTGTTGAGACTCTCCGTTGATAAAAGTTGGCTAAGATACAGCTGGTGATCCTATAGAAATCTAAATTACATTTTTTCATCTTCTCCAGATTAGAGAATAACTCAGGATTTCAAAGCAAAGCATGAAAAAGTAGCATTTGACATATTTTATCAATGTTAAGATTTCTGGGGAGCTTATCAGCATCATATACTCTAAGTACTCAATAAATATAAATTGTTATTTCATAAGTAAAATATCAACAGCATAAAAATTTCTGTAACTCAAGTGGCCACTATGGTATAGGGCTTTACTATAGGAGATTACAAAATATTAATTGAACAACAAAATGAACTAATACCATTTATTTTTGAAAGCTATCCCCCAATACAAAATGATTGGTATTCTACACAAACTCATTGTGATTCCTTTTGTAGATGTGTGGTAGGAGTGAATTATAGATAAAACTACCCTCTCCCCTGGTTCTTTTAAAACTATACTCTCTTCCCTCTGGGGTGTAAGTTGAAATTTAGAAGTGAATCATATTTTACTGGAATTTATCTAGTAAGTAGTTCGAGACACTTAACCATGCACCGTCTACTTACCCAGGGCAGGAAAACATGACATTCCCATTTTCAACTACAGCAGATGGGGACTTTTAGAAAACTCAGAATGCAAGACAGAGACTATAATGATAGAGTATTAGCACTTCTTTTGTCTGCATCTCTTTTTCAATCTCATTTATTGTAAAGAACACAATCATAGTTAAGTACAGTTACTATCTATTGAAAATGTTTTCAACCTGCATACAAGTGTGAGATAGTGGGCCGGTCTGTCACATCTTCACGAGATGTGTTGGAGTGACATTTCACCACAAAATTCAAACCTGACACTAAAATTATCTGACATTAAACAGTCCATCAAATAAGAGGATGAATGTTGGCATCTTGCTCATCTATTTAGAAAAGAAAAATCACTAACATTTTTAGGCAATACTTAAATGTTTAAATTTTTTTCCTAATAAACAAAATGGAAAATGAAATAAAATGGCATTATGGTGTTATGAAAGCAAAGCAATTAGGTTAATCTCAAAATGTCTGACTGTAAAGTTGTAACAATTTTATTCTCAGAGCTCTCAGGCAACTTTTGATCATTTTCAAGTTCAATCAAGAAGCTCTAACCATTATCATGAATATATTCTGATCACTGGCCTTTCCTCCTCCCTTTTGCTATTTATTTTTAATTAATTTATTTGGGGACATTTTGGCTACCACTTATATCCAGATCATGTCTTTCAGGAAATGAATTTGGGCTTTGAATCATACCTTTACCACTTACTAGCTGTGTGATTTATACATTACTCAACCTCTGTGAGTTGTTTCCTGATATTTAAAACAGGAAAATCACTGAGTTGTGGTGAAGATGAAAGAAGATAACATAAAGGAGAACTTAGTGAAGTGTCTGAAATATACATGGTAAAGGTTAATGTTTTCCATTTTTATCATTTTTATTTCCACTGACAACTTATATAGCCAGACCTCATTACTACATCTTTTCCCAAATGTTCATGAATTACTTTTTCTACCCCTCCCCATGTAAGTTAAACTAAGCCTTGAAATGACCCTGAATCTCACTGGAAAATGCCTTAACGCAGATAGTGCCAGTGTCAGGAGAGGTTGTTAGGCTCTGATCAGCAGTGGCTGTGGGAATTAGACCTAGCTTCTATTTTTAACTCTCAAGTAGTTGATTGGATCACCTGGCAAAAGTCAACTGGCTATTAATTCATCTTATTTTCTTTGAATTGTACCACATGTCTAATCACTTGTTTCACTGGCTCATTATCAGAAATGATATTACGGGCATTAAATAAGGGTGCTTATTTCAGAAGCAAAGTGCCATATAAAATAGGAATGTCAAAAGCCGTTGAAGATCCTGCTATTTGGCTAACTCACATAGTTGTTGTTGTTTCAATGTGTAACTATTGGAGAAGTTTCATATTATTAAGTTGTCCAAAACTAAAAATTAAATTGTAACTCCACTGTAGGTCATACTCTTGTTGGTCTGTGATACATTTCTATTTTATTGAAGCCCAAAGAATTTACAGAGACTGTGCAAGCATTATTATTCAGGGACTTATTACTAGGTGCTACTGATTAGATTTGGTGAATAGCAAAACTGTTAAACTAAAATTAAAAAAAAAAAAAATAGAGCCTCACTTAATGTGGAACCTTTACTAGTAGAAACATCAGCCTATAAAAGCTGCATTTTTAATGACATACTTCCATTAGTATGATGACAATTTTTGTTGGGCTTGCGAAGCACACAATTTTACATTTTTTTCTTATATTGCTTTCTGTTATTGATACGGGCCATTTGGGTTTTAAAAAACAAATACAAAAACTGCCTGGGACCTTACATTTAATATATCAATCACAGTTATTCACAGGGGAGAATTTTTGTGGTGAGCAAGAACTGCAGCCAAATTTGTTAATAATTTACTGCCATTAGTAGAGTCTCTTCATGTGTTCCTGAGAATAGAATAACTTCATTCTTTCAAGTAAAAAGTATAAATCGGCCAGGCGCGGTGGCTCAAGCCCATAATCCCAGCACTTTGGGAGGCCGAGACGGGCGGATCACGAGGTCAGGAGATCGAGATCATCCTGGCTAACACAGTGAAACCCCGTCTCTACTAAAAAATACAAAAAACGAGCCGGGCGAGGTGGCGGGCACCTGTAGTCCCAGCTACTTGGGAGGGTGAGGCAGGAGAATGGCGTAAACCCGGGAGGCGGGGCTTGCAGTGAGCTGAGATCCGGCCACTGCACTCCAGCCTGGGCAACAGAGCAAGACTCCGTCTCAAAAAATAAAAAAAATAAAAAATAAAAAAAAAATAAATCATCAGTATAAGTTTGTCTTAAATCTCCAAGCCAATATTGTTAATCCCTATGTAAATGCTGAATTGATTGGCTGTTTGCCAAAGGCTTGAGGGGTAAATTTGGGGCATAGTCTGATTTTAAGATGAGATGTTGGAAACACTGAAAATACCTGCTTTAAACATATTCGTACATACAGGTACACATATATTTTATGTACATTGTAAACTATATTTAACTATGTATATATGTATCTATGTATGCATTCATTAATATTTTCTTCCTATTTCAAATATTTAATTCCTTGAAAGTTTGATTTGATTTAAAATAAAGAGACAAGTGCTTGGAAAAGCATGTGAAAAATCTTTGTTTCCAGAACCAAGTTCAGCAAGGAAGACTTATTTTTTTCACTGGCAGTTTGTTTTTCAAAGTTACAAGAATATGTTTAAGATTTTTAAAGTGATTTATTTAATGAATGAGTATGACTATGAATTTACCTATTTCAGATTGCTATATTTGTCATATTAATTTTAAAGTATATATTTATCTAAGCTTTTCTGAACTAGATCTTACCAGGTTATAACTACTGTCCAATTATGTGAGAACAATAGTATAGTTGCCTTTCAGCTTGAAAAATTCACCTGTTTCATTTTATTTTTTTAATCCATAAGTTATTTGGCCTTCCATCAGCTTTTCTATCTTGAGGAATACATTGTCCAACGCGTAATAAATTATTTTGTACATCTATGTTTCATGCCATAATTTTTTAGTGTCTCACAAAATTCTAACTTGGAAGGTTCTCATTTAAATCAAGTTTTTCAGAATATAGACTTGTTCTTTGTGAATTGTCAGATCTGTTTGTTAGGTATTTCTCCCTTTTTATTTTGGAGAATGAGTAGAGAAAGGGAGGAAGGAAACAGTATCATGGGACATTTCAGTTCTTTTTCTATACTTCCTGCTAGTAACATGCCTTCTCTTAGGAAAGTTAGAAAGTTGAGAACTGCAGTTAAATAGCCGCAAGGTAGGACGTAGGCCAAAAATACTAAAATTTGTTCAAGTACAGTAAGAGAACCAAACTTGGTCTGGCATTTAATTTAGTCTTCCTCACTACCCTAACCCAAGTAGTATACTTTTAACTAGATTTTTTAAAAATAGCCATTTGTTGATTAATGGTACCTATTTTTGATTCTGCTTCATTTTAACTTTGTTTCATAACACTATTATACAGAGGCTTATTTTAACAAATGCCATGAGTTGGATCATTGAGTTTCTCTTCTGCTTTATAACTGATTAGTTCTACAATTCAAAAATGCTTAAAGGCCAGAACTGTCAATTAGAAGATATAAGCACAACAGAAGTGATGTTTCTAAAATTAACTCTGGAATACATCTCTCTTAATGTTAAATGCTTAAAATAAGGGACTGGGTGCAGTGGCTCATGCCAATAATCTCAGTGACTCAGGAGGCTGAGGCAGGAGGGTCACTTTGGCCACAAGTTCAAGACCAGCCTGCCCAACATAGTGAGACCCTGTCTCTACAAGAAAAAAAAAAAAAATTACAAGTCCAGGCATGGTGGCTCATGCCTGTACTTAGCACTTTGAGTGGCCATGGTGGGGGATCACTTGAGGCCAAGAGTTAGAGATCAGCTTGTACTGTAGCGAGACTCCATCTATACAAAAAAAAAAAATGAAATTCCTTCTGGATCATTTCTAGAACACAAATATTTATGACATTTCTTTAGTGTTTTTATTTTTATTAAGTGTTATATACTTATATTTCATATAAACTGTATTAATTTTAATACTAGCTTAGAAATTTTAATTTAGTGTAAATATACCAACTAATGTTGAAATTGCTCCAACTTTAGGGTCAAAATTAATTTAAAGGTTATTGGAGTTACTGTTCTGGTTTCTAGTAATTGGTGTCTCTACTAAATGCATCAGAAAGGCAAAAAGAGCCACGGTTCAGAGTGTCTGCCCTATTAATAATATACTAAGATATAGCTTACAGATATCGATATTAACAAAATGATTTATTTTAGAACATCATTTATAGCCTATAAAATGATTTGCCAACTGATAGACAACCTTTGACAATAAAATATACCTGATACTTCCTTTTTTGCAAATTCATCATACCACATCAGTGTTATCTCAGTAGTGTCATCAGTAGATGACTAATGCTCAATCATTCTCAGTAATTCTCATCTTAACAATTATTAACAAAATATGGAGTGGGCAACAATTCTATAGCATTTAATCAGATTTTCATTTAAACTCAAGTATGATCTATATTCCTATAATGCTTTTATATCTACCACTTCACTTAAGTAAAAGAAAGCTTTGAGTTTTTATGTCAGTTTTCAAGTGGATCAGTCTTTTTTAAACATTTTTTATTTAAGAATACTAATTAAAATGTGTGCATAGTTAAATATAAATATTGAAATAGTCTATGAAATATATGAAATGATCAAACAAACAAAAATATGGGAATATCCTTTAAAACATACAAGTTTTGAATATATTTAGATTATTTATGCTAAACTTTATTCATTTACATACCAGGTCACAGGTGTTGCCTTTACTATTAAGTGTTATAAGATTCTTAGAGTAGAAGATAACATATGATTTTTTTGTAAAATGTTAAGTGCTAAGACTAGACCATTAAACAATAAATGATGCATACATAGAGGAAAATATTAAAAGGAAATTTGAAGTCAATTATCAATGGTTAAATCAAGAAGCAGAGAGTCAGTGAGATCACATTTATTTCCAAATTTATTCAATGTGTATATATTACTTGTAGAATTGCATAAAAAGAAATTCACTTTTGGATGTTCTTTACCATCTAAACATTGCTAAGAGTGTGGCTGAAATGTTCACTTTTTATGTAGATTTCTGGAAAATCTAGGCTGACCTTGAAAATATTAAATATAGAAGAAGGTAAGTTTTCCCTCATCCTAAAATTATGATAATAAATTCTATTTTTAAGTATCACATAGTTTTCAAAGCATTTTTATAACAACTGTCTATTGGACAATACCAACTCTCTAAAGTTGGTAGAACTAGAATTGTCCTTATTTTGCAGACAGTGAATTCGAAGTTCATGAAATTTAGTAATTTGCTCTCTTAAGCAGTATACACAATTACTAAGTATTAGAGCAAGAATTCAAGCCAGTTTTGTGCCATGGCCCATCTAGTGCTGCCCTCTATCCTATAGGAACTGATGTGTTTAAGAGTTAAGCACAAACATGGAAATAAACCTGGTCTGCTTCTAGTTACAAATTCACTTACAAACCTCACTGGATCCTGAACTAGGAAAATCTGTAAGGGTTATTTACTTTCATCAACCCAAAGATGAACATGTTAAACAGATTCTTAGATTTAACTAAACTTATTTTTTTTCACCATATCTTTGTGTCTAATCAACAGCTCCTTTTGAGTATACCATGGCTTCATTTACAGAGTTGGATTGCTTAAAAAATAAACATTGACATTGCTGATCACTTACCTGTGTTAAATATGCCTGTCTAGTTTGCATTGACATAATGCTGACATTCATGAGATTATATCATTTTATTATACACACACACATTTGCTAGGTCTAATTTAAGTAGTAAGTTTTGGTCCTTACTAGAACATGATTTATATAATTGGCAACCTAAGTGTAAGATGCAGTAATATAATCTATTATTTTAAAAGATAAATGAAATTCACAGAATTCTCTCCTATAACTACATTGGGAAGTTTCAATGGATTTCTACCAAGCTTTTGTTAAGGATAAAATTTTTTGAAAACAGGTCACTTATAAGAGCTGCCTTAGATTTATAATGCTTCTGAAATACCACTATAACCTGCTTTTTAAAATAGCCTGACACCTACTAAGTACCCTTTCGCCACCTACAAAAGCAAGAAAAAGAAAGCATTTATATTTTTAATTTTAGTGAAGAGTTCTTGATTTAAGAATTAGTCATTTGCTGTCATTTGAATTCCAAGTATGTTGTAAGTACTTGAGGTTCTTTCTGTATGAATTTTCAGTGGAGTTTTTACATTTTTCATCATTAATTTCATCTTTCACTTGGGATCAGCCAAATCAAAGAGTTTATGTTCTACCCTTTCTTAGTTCTCTTCATTGCAAATTTTCAGAACCTTCTCAAAAAATATCATGGCTTGATACTGTTTACTGACAACCAATAATGCCAGAAATTAGTGATTCTGGTTTTCAGTTGAAAAAGCCAAAGGAGAAACTGAAGAAATAGCATTTTTCCTCCATTTAGCTGACCAGCTATTCACATCAGTGATCATTAGCTTTTGAGGCTAAGGATACAAATGTTAATGTTTTGTATATTCACAGAAGTGAAAAATAATGTAACAGTTATTGTGCTTACTCTGTGCTAAGCACTGTTCTAAAACCAAATAAATTTCTCCTAACAGCCCTAAAAGGTAGGCATTATTACTACCTTTTTGACAGATGGGAAAATTGAGGCACAGAACAATTGAGTAAAGTACCTGTAGTCACACAGCTAATAAAGCACACAGATAGGATTTAAACACCAGGTGGTCTGTTGTGAGACTCCACATTCCACCGCTATTGTGATTATAAGGGTTTGGATCCCTACTCTTTGTTGTGTGCCCATTTAATTGCTTTGTGGAAAGAAAGGGAAGGAGGAGAGAGAGAGGGAGGAGGGCAGGAGAGATGGCAAATTCCTGCCAGCTGGTTGACATGGTGTGCTATAATTTATAATGAAGTTCGATTTAAGGACTTGTAAAGATTTCAATAGAATAAACAGTCTTAAATGTTCAGTAGTGAAGTATGTGGTAATATTATCAGATGGAGATAGCAAGTGAATTTCAATTTAGTAATAACCGTAACTGAAATACAATAGCAGTCTTATATTTGGAACAAATAAAATTCAAGTAACTTTTAAACTTTTCAGTTCAGGGGTACATGTGCAGGTTTGTTATACAGGTAAACTTGTGTCATGGGGGTTTGTTGTACAAATTATTTCATCACCCAGGTATTAAGTCTAATACCTATTATTTTTCCAACTTGAGTAATTTTCACAGTAATAATTCTACCTTTTCTTAAAATTATTAGGTATTTTTTCACCCCCAACATTCTCAGATTATTTAATATTAATAAAAATTTACTTTTTATAAAAGTTCACAAATTTTAGTAAGGTTTTAAATTAGACTTAAATTATGGGGGGAAAAAAAACAAATTTAGAGCTTTTAGCCAAAGGAAAGCATCTTCATCCCACTCCAGCCCACCCCTGCTCATTTCTATCATAACTGTTTCCCTAAGAAGGAAGAAATTTTTCTGATTGGTCAGATTTAATTGAACATTCACTGAGCCATATTTTACTATTGCATAGGGTCACTGTGTACGTAAAGATACAAAGCAGGCTGGATGCAGTGGCTCACGCCTATGTAATCCCAGCACTTTGGAAGGCTGAGGCAGGCAGATCACTTAAGACCAGGAATTCAAGACCAGCCTGGCCAACATGGCGAAATCCCTTCTCTACTAAAAATTTTAAATACAAAAAATTAGCCAGGCACGCTAGGGTGTGCCTGTAATCCCAGCTACGTAGGAGGCTGAGGCATGAGAACCACTTGAACGCGAGAGGTAGAGGTTGCAGTGAGCCGAGATGGCACCACTGCACTCCTGAGTGACAGAGCAACAGAGTGACTCTGTCTCAGAAAAAATAAAAATAAAAAAAGTACAAAGCAATGGTGCCCACATTCTTATTTGTCCAGCTCCTGCTCTTTTGAGAGCAAGTGCAATGAGTATCCTTGAAGCCTGGACCTTCAAGGTCCTCTCCTCTCTTCCAGTCCATGCACCAGTGTGGGCTTCATTCAGAAGAACAATGGGCTCATTTCTGTCTTTTGCCTGTTGGTCCCATGCAGATGAGTCAGGTTTAATTTGGAGCCCAGCAAATCTTACCTGCCCTCTTCTCAACATCTTCCTTTATACATGTCTCAGTAAATATTAACATGCTCTAAATATGCCCTTGCCATAACTCTGAACTCAGGATTACCAGAAGTTAATTCCAAAGCTGAGACATTTTCAATATCTTAATCAGCAGATAATTTGTACTTACATTAACACTGACTTGATTATTCACATGTTCTTTTGCAATTTGAATCTATTTCTGTCTTCAAGTACTTAAAATAGATATAGATTTTAATCAAGATACTTTAGGACTTTTATTACATATTTATTATGTACCTTATTTCAGGCATTTATTGTAGTAGGTGCTGGCAGTAGAATGTTAGACAGAATGGTATAAAATCTACATTCTAATTTTCAAACAAGATTGTTATGAAAGTGTACTTAAAATTCAAACAGGAAAAGAGGGCTGGGCACAGTGGCTCACATCTGTAATCCCAGCACTTTAGAAGACTGAGATGGAGGACTGCTTGAAGCCTGTAGTTCAAGACCAGCCAGGACAACATAGCAAGACTCCATCTCTACAAAAAGCACTTAAAAAAAAAAAAAGCACTTTAAAAAAATTAGCCATGGTGATGCATGCCATAGTCCTAACTACTCTGGAGGCTGAGGTAAGGGTATCACTGGAGCCTAGAAGGTCCAGCCTGGGCAGCAGAGCAAGACCCTGTATCTAAACAAACAAACAATACAAAGCAAAACAAACAAACAAAAAACAAGAAAAGGGTACAGAAATCGTATGCAAAAAAACAGTTTAATATGCATGTTTGGCATTTTAGAGATAGAAGATATCTAACACAGAAGCTTTACAAGATTAAAGATGGATTGTCATTTCAGCTGAACTTCGTTTTGTTTAAAACAAGTGTTTGTTTATTCAAACCAAGGCACAAAACCAAACAGTAATTATCCAACTTTATAGTTTCTCACTTAAGATAGAATGCTTTTACTTATGACTTGCAGTGATATTAATATTTCAAGAAACTAACCATCAGCATTTTTGAAGTTAGGTTATTCCAGTGATGAAAATTTCAAGAGTTTCCCATCAGTTTTATTTCATGTGTATAAAATTGGATTAAAATGTTACAGTTTTAAGTGAAAAACTATTATATTGACTATTGACTCTGGGGTTCCAAGTCTATCAGAAGGTAGGTCAGAGAAATCCCCAGCTCAAGAACACACCCAAATTTTAATTATGAAATTATTTTTCTTGGCAGATTACATGTTGATATCCCAACATCTGCAATGCCAAAGGATGTTGTCAAGTTATTATCAGCATTCAGTTCAGCACTAGGTTTTGAGAATTTAGAAGTTTTTTCACTACTTTTTTTCCTCCTACTCCATGACAGATTGCTTCCAACTCTGAAAGTATCTTGACTCATTCACGTACTATACATTCAAGAAATACATACATTTGAGTTACTGATCACATATACTATTCCAGATATGGTACTGGTCACTAAAGCATCAAAGATCACTAAGACACAGACTTGGTTCTCAAAGGGTCCCCAGTGTAGTTAGACTCTGCTGCTTCTTACTCTTCAAGTAGTATCAATTATATGAAACCAGAAATAACAGGGAGTTAAGTAGCATTTGTATCACAATTAAATATAGATTGGGCCATGTAATCTCTCAAAAATCAGATTCAATGAAGGCAAGCATACACTCTTCTTTGGGATTTGCCCTTGATGAGTATCATTATCTATTCTTGAGACATAATAATAGAAGTTAGTGAGCAATTCATCAAATACAGCCCTATGGAAGCCAAAATGAATATTTTCTTCTTTAGTAATTGACTTTCTAGACATTGCTGAGGCGTTTAAAGTTTCCCTCCCAAGAAATCTCCAGTAAACAGCAGTGATGGTAGGCACAGGCTATTTACTGCCATGAGTTGAAAAAAAAATTAGTGAGCTACTTTTTGATTGCTTGTCAAGCATTTTGACATGTTAGGACAGAAAGCCCTGTTTAAATATAAAGAGCAGTTTGTGTAGAATTGCTGTAGGTCATCCTAATGAGGAAGTGATCTATCAAGTGAAAGACCGGAGTATAGGAGAACTGCCATGATGTAAGATTGATTTCTGCTAAAGAGACCTTAAATTTGGCTGGGTTTTAATTTGTGGTTTCTTCCAATCATTTGTAAATTACCCACAGTAAGTACGCAATATAAAGAGCTATTCAAATTTACTTTCTAGCATACTCACATTGGGTTTTTTTTTTTTCCTTCTTTTCTCTGTTTCTCTCCCAGATCAAAAGAGGAGCAGTGGGTCTCAAGGTTTAGGGATGGGGTCCACTTGGAGTGACTGACTCAGTAAGCCTGAGTGCAACCTTGGGCCTTCCAGTTTTAACAAGTTCCTAGAAAATGCTTTTGCTGCTGGTTTGTGGTTCACATTTGACCAAATCACTGCTGAAACAAAACTATTGGGGGTGGAGGAAGAAAGAACTATGAAGCACTAAGCCAGCCCCGAACTTGCTCACCAAACTGTCCAGTCAGCTGTGAATGTAATCACTGCTGCTCAGGAACCTATTGAAAGTATGTTCAGCTCTCCGAATCTGGGGTTCTGCATCCGTGGATTCAACCAGCAGATTGAAAATATTCAAGACAAAAAATAAAAGATAACTATTACAAATAAAATAATAGAGTATAGCAACTATTTACATGGCATTTACTTTGAATTAAGTATTATAAGTAATTTAGAGAGGATTTAGAGTACCCGAGAGGTATGCATCCCTGGATTTTGGTATCTGCAGGTTTTGATATGGGAGTGTCCTGGAACCAATCGCCCTGTGCATGCTGCCAGGTGATGACTGTAAATGGTCCTCTGAATCAGTCACTGGCTGAGGGATTCAGAAAGAACAATCCTTACCTTTCTGCTTAAGCTCAGGCTCACAGTTTAATCTTTTAACCTCCCTCTGCTTCAGTCTTTCTAAGTTTCAAATAATGGTAATTTATTTCCTCTGCTATTAAAAAACAAGACCAAAAACACCACAAACAAAACCTTATCAAGACTGGCAGGGTATGACCTGTATATTTTTAGCTTCTTAAATTTGTCCTATTACTATTTAAAATTAAGAGAATATATTTTTCTATTTATAAATATATTTATATTTAAATATATGCGAAATGATGCCTATTCTTTACCCAACATTAGTTATAAAGAAAAAAAGCAATTCCACACAAAAATAATATTGCAACAAAAACATGATAAATGTATTTTTGAAAGAACTACAGCTGCCGCAGACACAATGAGAGGCTATGAAAATAAAGGAAAACCATCTGAGCTCTAGTTAGAGACTCTCGAAGTAGTGAGCACAAATTTCTTTGAAAGAAAAAGGAGTCTGATGCAGGTAGACAATCCAATTCTAGTTACTGTCTTTGTTTATTTGTGATAGTCCATAGTCTAAAAAGGTGCAAATACTATTAACTAGCCTGAGGACAAGGTGGCAACTGCATTTCATTATGAAATGGAAAAATCTAAGGAAGGCAGAAGAAACAGTTGCATGAGAATTATTACTCACTCAATTATTTTTCCTCAAAAAGTTATGTATTTTTTTTTTTTGAACTTTGGGGAAAGCATATATAAGAATTTCTATGGACCCTGAACAGTCCATGTATTTACCCAGAAATATTTGTATATCTTTCTACTGCAGCATGATTACAAAATAGATTACAATTCTACTGTAGAAAGAAAATATATTTTTATATAATCTATAACTTACCTGCGTAGCTAGAAAACACACATACACACACACACACACTACATTTTAATCCTGGCATCTCAGTCAACCCCCAAATCTGAGTGGTTCTTTCAAATAGCGCATCTGAGTCTGCAACTTTACCTTTCCTTCTCTAAGATGTGTCAGGGTATATGGCTGGAGGAACTTAGTACATAGACCTAGATAGACTCAGGGTTTTGGGGACCAGTAATGAAGGGTCTGAGGGATCCATAGGCCACTTCCTTTGATAAAACTCTGTACTAACTCTTTTCTTACCAAAATTTCCCCCAAATAACAAGGTTTAAGTTTTTTTTTTTAAGCTTCTTACTCATAACCTTCTTTCATGGCATACCCTGATATTTATTTTTCCAAGGTAGAAAATTATTTGGATGTATCCATCTAATTCTCTGATACAGTAAAAGAG
The DNA here is from genome assembly GCF_000951035.1 of Colobus angolensis palliatus. Taxonomy (NCBI): domain Eukaryota; kingdom Metazoa; phylum Chordata; class Mammalia; order Primates; family Cercopithecidae; genus Colobus; species Colobus angolensis. Next base: position 18,784,035 of record NW_012114710.1, on the reverse strand, counting down.
AGCTATAAACTTTTAGCAAAATTTATCTCTATGAAGATTTTAGACTTTGAAGCTTAATTGGCTAAATTTTTCCAATACTTGCTCTCTACTGTCTGAAGGGTAGACATTTCCTTGCCTTTAAGAGGTGGAAAGTCACAAGGGAACAAGTCCTTAAACAGATCATCTAAAAAGCCCTTTCTAATCCACACCACCTCCAGCACCACCAAAAGTCTTCAATTTTATCCACATATTTGTTTCTGTGTGATAATCAATATATTTTTGAGTTAGTGTATTTCCCAACCCCCTCCCCACCCCACCCCCCACCGCCAACAACTAGAATGCAAATTCCATGACATCAGGGTCTTGGCTTTTTATCATTTTTTCATTGCAGGACCTACCTACAATAATTACTGACACATAGGAGCCACTCAGTAAATACTTCTAGAATGAAAGAAAATTAAAAGGTGATGTATCCTTACAGATTATCCACTGCAAATTTTGGTTGCTACCAAGCATGCATCTTTTGCTGGAGTGCTACTACCTCAAATAGGCCTTCTGCTGCAGACATACTTATCTGTTGACAGTTCTTTTGAACCACCATTGCTCTTTATGTTTTCTTGCTTTAAATCATGCTGTTGCCACTGCCTAGAAGGTTCACTTCTGAACCTTCTTGTCTTTCACACTCCTACATTTCCTCAAAATATAAATCAGATGTCCTGCTCTCCAAAAGTGTTTCATGATAAACTTGTTCTTTCTCTATGTCCCTATGCTGATGTATAACCCCCATACTCTATGCTGGCCCTTAACCCACTCTTTATACTATTCTCTCTGATGGAAACTCATTATGGATTTTGCTAAGGGAGCTATTGAAAGCAGGGACTGTTTGCTATTTCTGGCATCAAAAGCAAAATGCCTGGTGCATGACAACTATTCATAAACATTGAGTAAATGAACAACAGCCCACCTTATTTATCTCTCACACTTCTACCCTTTATTGTTTTAAACTTCTATAGTTATCCTGGGGAAATATGAGAGTAATGAGTCTTCTTGAACATCAGGTGCATGGGCATTTATGGCAATATCCAGCTTGAAGATGAACTACATCAAAGTTTCAAGACTAACTAGAATTCTCAAGGAGAAGGAGAGGCATTCAAGCTTATTTTGGAGTAGTAAATAACAGTGATTCTGGTGTCCAGACTGCCACAAAGACAACCACTGCCATATTAAGCTTCTCATACTAAGAACAGTATCAGGTATATGGTAGCAGATCCTGATAAAACTCTTCAGAAACTGTTTCTGCACTTTATCTCATCTGGCAGCTCTTGGTGTGTGCTGAGGTAATATATTAAATTTATGGTGTAATTAGTTTAGAAATTATTCCTGTAGGGAACAACGATGGTCAAGAGTCAAAGCTTGATCTAAAGTTGATAGCCTGGGAGACAGGCCGAATTTGGAGGTGTTACAGTAGCATATGTGGCTTAGTATTGAATAGGTCAAAATATTAATGACCCATCCTGCACACAACCCAGAGACAAATGACTGGGCATTGTGAGAGAGAGTGGGTGTCTTGGCAGAAAGGCATCACATCTGTTTCTTCCCCGTCTATGAGTGAATTGTGCATGCTATGACAAGGAGGCTTTTTTAAATACGAGAAATTTGAGGCAAAAATGATAGACAAAAAAGGTGCAGAGAAACAAGGTGAGTAGTGAAAGGCAGAAGTGGTGTATTGGCAGGCCTGGAAATCAGCTGTAATTTGAGTTAATTAAATGTGGCATAAAACATTTGGAGGAAAAGATTGATGAGATCCAATTAATGGGCAAAATAAATAATTTTTTGAACATTAACATTTGGGCTATATCAAAGATGAAAGTGGTATGTGATCAGAGATTGAGAAAATGAATACGATAATTCTTTTGTCACATGAGCAAATCTGAGGTGAGACTGAGAACCCTGTCTCAATGTAAGGAAGAGATTATCTTCAGGAAATGGCAGTTGCATAAAACAAAAAGGGAGACTCAGGGGCATGAGCGAGTGGATAAGAACTAGTCTGATTTATTCATAAATGATCTTACTCCATTTACTTCTGTTCCTCAGATTTCTTGGGAATTGATAAGTATATTTTCTCCATAGTACTTCTTGAGATGTAGAACCTCTACCATCAATACTGATTATTGAGTTTTGTTGTTTTTCTCTACCTCAGAGATTTTTATTTTAAAGCAGCAGTAAGGAATCTATAATTCACAGCAGTAAACTATAATCTACAAACCAAACCCATTCTTAGATAAGAATGCTCTTTACATTTTTAAAAGGTAAAAAAAAGGGAAAAAAATGAAAAATATGTGATTATGTAGTCCACAGGAACAAAAATATTTATTACGTGCAGGGTTTAAATTTAAAGGTAAACATTAGAGAAATCCTCACATTAGAATTACATGTAATATTATTATATGTAATAAACATAATCATATTAAATATAATGCATGAGCCTCTAATGTAAGAATTTAATTTGAATGTGAAGATTTCTCTAATTGCATATATATAAACATACACATACAGTTTTATACGAGAGAACAATTCTGTCTTACATATTGTATGATTTCACACCTTTGAGGATAGATTGCTAGATAAAAGAGATGGGAATAAACATTTAGCAGTTTCATAGTTCATTGGGGTCAAGAAGAAAGAGGAGTGTGGCAAGTTCATTTTCTTTTTGCAATTACGACATCAGAGAAGAAATGAAGGAAAAAAAGTGAATCAGAAACCTGATTATAGGAGATGCATAGAGAGAATGAACAAGGCAATAAAAGGGTGTAACTCGCTTCCCTACGAGTTCTAATGCTAGGAGAAAAATGAAAAATAAAAATGTAGGTCCTGAGGGTGCCAGCTCCACTGCCCCCCGGTCCCTAGCAAGTATTAGGGAGGGTAAGAACTCTATCTGCTAAGCTTTTGCTGATTTCTCAAAAGAGACATTGTATAGATAGTCCCTCAAATAGACATAAATATATATCCACATCTATTTTTGATGGTAGCATTTAGCTTCTTATGATTGTGTGTATAAAGCACTTCAAGCATGCTGCTCCTAGTCAAATCCCTGCAGGGTCAAACAAATTGGGGCAGATCAAAGCCAAGAGAGGTGGGAGAGGCTGTGACAAACTGGGAATAGAGTGTGCCCTTTCTAAAAGGATTAAAATTATATTAAATTAACAGTAAAAAAATAAAGCAGTCAGAAGTCACCAGTTGCAACTCCTGATCT
>NW_012114710.1:18778916-18780242 GCF_000951035.1 Colobus angolensis palliatus | reverse complement strand
CCCGTCTCGGCCTCCCAAAGTGCTGGGATTACAGGCTTGAGCCACCGCGCCCGGCCGCTCTAATTGTATTCTAATTCAATTCAGTCCAACCTCAACATCTCTGCGTTTCCCCTATGAATCCATCTGCTGTCATAGTCTACTCTCCAAATTCTTCTTGATAAATAATATTCTTAGCTGCAATTTTTTAAGCACTTAAATTTATACCACTTACTATTTATCAGTGGCATTTAACTCTCACAAATATTATCCACATTTTACAAATAAAAGTTGCACAGTTGGCAAGTGGCAATCTAGAAGTCAGACCCAAAGGCTTCAAACCAATGGGTCATGCTCTTAATCATGAAGCTAAACCCACCTCAAAGAAGTTTGAGGGAAATGAGAGACAGATACTGGATCCCATATATACAACAGCTGTCAGGTGGAAATATCTGACAGAAATGTATTTCCATTGAACTATTTTATTTCTCTAACCATTGAATTAAGCAATAGCACATCCTTATTAAACATGATCTCTCTTTAAATTTTTGATTATTTCATAAATTTACATATATATGGTAACATGAATTAAAACATTGCAAAATACCAGTTGAATTGTATTTCAAATAAATATATCACTTTCTTCAACATTGACAACACTTTCTTCAACTATTGTTCATATACTTCTGGATAGTCCACAATTATTCAAATGGTAATTAAAGTGTCAAAATCATTTCTTAACATTTGTTTTTATTAACTCTAATGTCCACGCTCCTAACAAAACAGTCTTCTTTGTTCTTCACATTTTCTGGCATCTTCAGCTCAACTGAAATTTGAATTTTTTTTTTTTAAAGATTCCCTCTACCATCTGCAACAGGTTAGCTTTCTCTTTCAAGAGTATAAGAGCCAGGAGCTGGGTGTGGTGGCTCAGACCTGTAATCCCAACACTTTGGGAGACCAAGGTGGGTGGATTACTTGAGCCCAGGAGTTCAAGACCAGCCTGGACAGCATAGTAAGACCCTATCTCTACAAAAAAATATATTTTAAAAAATCAGCTGGGCATGGTGGTATGCACCTGTAGTCCCATCTACTCAAGTGGATTGCTTGAGCCTGAAAGAGAGAAGATGCAGTGGGCCATGATGGCACCACTGCACTTCAGCCTAGGCTACAGAGCAAGACCCTATCTCAAAAAATACAATAAGAAGAGCCATGCCATTCCTTGTATTTATGCCACTTTGTTTTGGCTTCTACTACCATACTGCACTGCCCTACTTTGAACTTAATGTTAGGAAGTACTATGGCCCTCTCTCTGTTCAGACCACTTCCTATTCACCCCAGAACCAGTGGCCA
>NW_012114710.1:18754627-18778866 GCF_000951035.1 Colobus angolensis palliatus | reverse complement strand
TCTTCAGCTCAACTGAAATTTGAATTTTTTTTTTTTAAAGATTCCCTCTACCATCTGCAACAGGTTAGCTTTCTCTTTCAAGAGTATAAGAGCCAGGAGCTGGGTGTGGTGGCTCAGACCTGTAATCCCAACACTTTGGGAGACCAAGGTGGGTGGATTACTTGAGCCCAGGAGTTCAAGACCAGCCTGGACAGCATAGTAAGACCCTATCTCTACAAAAAAATATATTTTAAAAAATCAGCTGGGCATGGTGGTATGCACCTGTAGTCCCATCTACTCAAGTGGATTGCTTGAGCCTGAAAGAGAGAAGATGCAGTGGGCCATGATGGCACCACTGCACTTCAGCCTAGGCTACAGAGCAAGACCCTATCTCAAAAAATACAATAAGAAGAGCCATGCCATTCCTTGTATTTATGCCACTTTGTTTTGGCTTCTACTACCATACTGCACTGCCCTACTTTGAACTTAATGTTAGGAAGTACTATGGCCCTCTCTCTGTTCAGACCACTTCCTATTCACCCCAGAACCAGTGGCCATTTGTAGTCAACTACAGTTCACCAAGCTTTCTATTATTTCTTTAGCTCCAATACCTATATTCATCTATCTCATAACTTCATATGTCATCCACATCTCAAAAGTCAAGCTTCTAAACTCCACTGCAACAATAAGAGATCAAATGAGCTTATGTGAGGTGACCGGAAATTAAGATATTGTAAACATCAGAAATATAAAAGGCCAACCACTATCTGTTCTGCAAATTAATATGTTTTTAATACTAAAATTTGTAGTCCCAACCTACAAGTTTGCTTTTTTCCAGAATTTGTTATCTCTATCATATGCTAGGCACTGATGGACTATTTGGTTTCATTTTTCTTCCTATTAAATAGTGACAATTTTTTAAAAATTTGTTTTCCAGACACAGAGTGACAGCTTGACAAAAAATGTTATGGTATGTACTAAATACCAGGATGCCCCTCCTACCTGTACTCTCTTTTGTATTCCCAATCATACCACCATAGTTTAGATTCTATTTTTTTTTTCCAACTTTTACAAAAGTGTCTTTATCTGCTTCCTGTCTCTTATCCATCTGTTAATCTTACTGAAGATGCAGTGTTGGGCTGTTCCTTCAGGGGAAGGCTGTCACCACCTGCTGAATTATGCCCAAGATTTCAACAGCTAGAACTTCCTCCTTCAGAAATGGAGAGAACCAACACAGAAGTAGCATGAAGATGTGCCATAGAATTAAAGCAAGGTGATGCTTAATGAATCTTGTAGTGCCGTCTCAGAAATGTACACACAAATATACATGTGCCTAAGATTTTCAGTGTAATTTCAAAGGGATTCTCAGAACTCCGTGTGCCTTGAACACTGAGGTCAGAAACCTGGTTCCAGATATTCTAAGATTTGCTTTAAATAATGCAACCCAGAGAGCTGTGTGCTTGGATCAAATTGTTTAGATTCCTTGTAGCATTGCTTCCATCTAATTGTCCCACCCTATGCCTTTGACTTGCATTTATGGGCAAATTGTAAGTTTCTTTTCTGTCTTTTGACAGAGGTCATCATCCATGATATCCTTCATACATAGGGTCTCTATAAATGCACACAATGTCTTACATATTATTTCACCAGGCTCACAGATACCTGGAGTACAAAGTAAAGTTTCAGGAACTCCAGGCTAGCAATTTTCTATAAAGAATAAACTAGCTTTTATAAAACAGACTTTATTTCTCTCATATTCTGTTTTAGTTATTCTCTTATTTTCCCATACATTCTTTAATGTTTCAACTATACTATACGTACTGAAGTGAAATAATGCAACATACTTTTGTTCACACCTAAACCTAGGCATTAGTGTGGAGGCCTAGACGCTGGCATGGTGGTACCAGTGATAATCAAAACAAGAGAATTCCTAAATGGATGCAGTTTTCCTCCGTCACCTACCTGGAGATTGTTTTCCAATGCTAAAATCAGGCCAGTTTGAATTTTGCTTTAATTAAGAGAATTGGTGTTTTCTTTCATTGTTACTTTGTTTTCTCTAAAATTACGATGTCCTGTTACTGCCCATTGAATACATCCAGAGTATACTCCTTATCATGGCACTTCAGGCATTTCTACTGTTCCAACCTATGGCTACAGCTCCATCATTTCCTATTCCCCTTTACATAGGCCTGTGCTGGGAAGTTTCTGATCTCTGTGGCACTTTTCATGCTATTAAGTGTACCAGGAATTTGATGTTCTCACATGCAATACATATTAAAACCCATTTACTGTAATATACTTATATAGCTAATAAATCAGACAAAATTATTAAATGACACTTAAGGATTGCTATGTTGTTATACAATGGGTACATGTATAGCATATTCTACCTCGTGGCAAGCAAGTGCCTTCATGTTTTTGCTCCAGCTTACTTCAACTGCCTCATGTCTTCTAACACTTAACTTTAAGTTCTGTGTTCTCATAGTATTCGAAATTTCACTGTGCTTTGCTCTATATTTTCCAGGCCACTGCATGTGGTACTCTCTTTGCTTGAAGTTCTCTTTTTCCTCCATACTTCACCTGCCTACCACCCATTCCCCCTGCAGTGGGCCACAATCTACTTTGGGAAAGGCTGGTTTCTGTCCTTCTCATGGGTTCAACTAACATCCTATTCTGAATCATATTCCAGCACACTGTATTTTGAAACTCCCTGTTCGTTGTCTTATTGCACTGTTCTCGGTACCTACACTGCACCTAGCACATGGAAAACACTTGAATGAATGTTGCTGACATTGAAATATAGATATTACTGGTTTTGAAGAGCTATTTGATAAAAGTTAAGTGAAAGCCATAAAAATACTTTGCATATATTAAACCAGGAATCAAAAACTTAAATGCTTTCAGAGGTCAGGCAGGTCATGTAAATGTCCAATGTAGTACAGGAGATAACAACAGATATAGTACAGGAGATAACAGTCTCTGTTACATTACAGACTATGTAATCATTAGCCTGATTACATATCAGACTAATGTACATACCCTATCTAAACACGTTCAGATTTACATTTTTATAATTACTGTTCAAGTGAAACAAATTATAACCCCTGTCTTCAAATAATTTCTTAGAAGGAAAAAAATATATGTTTATTAAAATGTGACCTGTGGATTTATTTGTAATAGGGAAAATGTAAATACAAATTAAATAGCCAGTAATAGAGGCCTGATTAAGTATGGATTATATCCATTATATGTCATATATTCATTATTATTAAAGAATCTCCCAAACGGTAATATATGGAAAATGCTTTCACTATTGGAAATGGTAAAGAAAAAAACTAAATTACATGCTTTCTATAATTGCAACTATGTAAAAATATGCTTCCTTATTAAAATGAAAAGACTTGAAAGGATTATACAAAATGAAAATACCTATATTAGGGTGCTCAAAATATAAATGATTTTTTCAAAATACAACATTTAGTAATGCTATTGTTTTTCCAATCCCAGTCTTTAGAGGAATGTTGGGTATATCTTTTGGAATCTTAGAATTTGACACCTAGCAAGCCAAATCAGGTTACTGTGGGTAAGAGCTGAAGAATATCAGTTGTGGGCTGAAACAGAAATACCGTTGTCATGGCAACCACCAAAAATTTCATAGAAAAGGCATACTTGGATTTTTTTTAATGGAGATGACTAACAAGATCGCTTTTGAAATAGTTCTGATATAGTGTGGGATAATATACAGTAAGTCTGACAAACAATTTTGCTGGAAAAATTGGGATAAAGTGGCATAACGTTAAGATCAGAAGTTAGAATCCCTAGTGTAAGGTTAGCATATGTTGTATACTAATTAGCTTTTACTGACATAATACTAATATACCAGTCTGTCTTCCTTGCATATAAAAATTATATATTTAGTAACATTATAATTCTATAATGATAATAATTCTCATTATAAATAAAAGAGCTTGGGTTTTCTTGTCAAGAGAGATTTAAACTATTTTTCTGATTCTTTATGAAGACTCAATTCAGTGTTCCTCTGTGATACTATATATAACCTACTGGAAACAGAGGCTTGTGGAAATACTGATAGTATCAATAGAAATCATCGTGACTCCTCCCTTGGAAATGGCATGTTTCATCAGTCCCGTTTGCCTCATTTATTAAGCTGAATTGTCATCTTAAGTGACAGGTATTTTCAGTGTCCAAACTTCCTTCAAAGATTTATGTATTTTATCCCATTTTGTTTGAATTTAGATCAAGAATGCTCATTAGATTATTTTGTGAGCCCAGGTTTGCTAGAGTTTACAAAATCTGACCTAGCTCACTAGCCACCAAGTGGCTATCTTTATACAATGAAGGTTTCCTGAAGAGTGAATGAAATCCATGGCTTTGTGGAATACATCAGCTAATACATTGAAACTGCTAATTGTGTGATTGTCCCGGGGACATGACTAGTTTATTTGGAAACTACTTGCAAAATTGCTTTGCCTTGCAAAATTGCTTCTTCGCTGGCATATCCAGTGGAGACCTTTTGGTATCCTGCACAATTACTCAGCCTAGATATGGGACTATATAGTTAAGAAGGAAGAGATTGTAACTACAATTTAAAATTGTAATTACAAAATTGTAATCATTTTAAGGGTGAAATTCTAATTGGCATTTTTTTGTTTTATGTAAGCTTCTGTAGATCTGCATTTATCATAGCCACGTATCAAAAGTATCACATTTCTCATGTCACATACAAACTTTTGACTCTAGTATTCAATGTAACAGTAAAAAAAAAAAAAAAAAATCAAATCCTATTACCTCAAAATAAGGGCTGTGTGCCAGGATTGGGAATCATTATAAAGTGAGTTAAAATTAAATGAGATGTGGAGCTGAGTTTGAAACCCGTGCAGTTCAAACCTCATAATTGAAATTGGCACCTTATTGTTGTTGCAAGTAATTCCTATTCATTCAGCTCTCAAACCAATTAAATAGATACCATAAATATATTGATTCCTGTAACTCATTTAGTCTATTGTTTTCTGAAGCCACTAGTAAAACTAGTCTTTTTAACCAGCTACTGACAACAGATGTCATGTTATAAATCAAATGGAATTATGAACTTCTATGTTCGTTTTTAAGCATTTGACCACAAAATTAAACCTTGTATTTCTACATAAAAATCCAAGCATTATAATGTGAATGAGATGTGTCCACTTATTCATTCAACACCCACTTACTAAAATGCTATTTCATTTAAAAGACTATCCTAATAAGTTAAAAACTGTTTGAGGATCTTACTGTCTAGTTAGTCATACAATTAATCATCACACATACTAAAGGTCTGAATCAGAAAAGAAAAAAGAGAAAAAGAAGAAAAACAGTTTGAGATAGAGTCTTGCTCTGTTGCCAGGCTAAGGTGCAGTAGCACCATCTCGGTTCACTGCAACCTCTGCCTCTCAGGTTCAAGCAACTCTCCTGCCTCAGCCTCCCAAGTAGCTGGGATTACAGGCGCATGCCACCATGCCCGGCTAATTTTTGTATTTTTAGTACAGACGGGGTTTCATCATATTGGCTAGGATGGTCTTGATCTTTTGACCTCATGATCCACCTATCTCAGCCTCCCAAAGTGCTGAGATTCCAGGCGTGAGCCAGCGCACCTGGCCTTACCAGTATTTTTTAAATTTTGCACACAAACAGCCATAAGGAGCACATGGGTAGGATTTTTTCCATGGAAAAATATTTGACTTCTCTATAATTAATTTATATATCTTAACCACTTACATTACAAATGAGGAAAATATAAATCTACCAAAATCATTCTGTAAAATCATTCCTGCTTTGAGTCATATGAATACTTGTTGCTAATTTGAGGCTTTCTAAATTTAAAGACATAAGATGAGTAGTTAATGACCTTGAAATTTAATTAGGAAAGTGAATGATCACTGGGAGAGAACCAGACAGTATGTTGTTTGCACTAATTTGATTTATATAACCCTTTTCTAGTCAACCTTTTAAAAATCAGCCAGACAGTAGAAATTCTCCACCTCCAAAAATTAGGAAGTTTACTAATTTTTGAATCTGGGTGAAGTTTCCCAGATTAATCCAAATGCAACTAAAATGTGATGGAAGATGAAGCTCATCTTAGTTTTCTTAATCTACATGGACCTACTTTGTCCAGTTAAACTCAGAATATTCATGTTCACAATTTGAACCAGGAGAAATGCCTCTCTAGGTTCACTTTTCTCTAAAATTCTAAGACTACATAAAATATTAATAAAATGTCTCAATAATTATCTTACAAGCATATTGAGATAAATAGTATGAAATAACTTGTTTTAAAAACATTACAGTAACAGAGATTATTAGAAAACATATCTTAAGAGGGATTAAACTACATAGATACAAGGTTTGATGTATTTTCTTAAAAGATGAGAACTTGCTACCAGAAACATGTAATATATGAATACATGGAGATGAGATTCTCTCTTTAGCAGAAAACAATTAGGGAATATGTCAGTGGTGTTTTATTTTTTATACATTGCCTTTATTATTATACATTTCCAATCATGATCTCCTAGTGTAATTGCATTTAAATTGTGTTCTTAACCATATGTTAATTAAATAAACTCAGTGTAAAGACCCAATCTAACTTTCCTGAGTAATGTAGAGTTAATAAAATCTGCAGCTCATTGGAATCTAGAGTATTACAGGATCTTTGCATACCTAGCTCTTAAACTGATTTGTTTTGGATTCTGGAAAACTTAGCACCTTGGTTAAGTGGCTTGTGAAGAAATTTTGATATATACATCCACCTCACACAGATCTAATAGCTATGTGTTTGGAAAGTGTTGTGTGGAAACAAAGAATTAAACAGCAAGGAAATTTGGATTTCCTTAAGAACACACTGAATTGTATAGAGATAGGGTAATTTCTGGAGACAAATAGGCCTATCAATAAAGGACAAATATATACAACTCCCTCCTTTTGCTGAAAATCTATCTGTTATTCCATGTTGACTTAGATATTAAGAGAATATTATACTTTCCAATAATTATATTGCTATAATGCAGGGGATATATTTCCCACCAGTGACTCTACATCTACAATATATGATGAAATAAAAGATATAATTATAAAACACCATACTATCATACTCAATTCATTGAGATAATAAAGTACATTCTAAGCCTTATTTAATGGACAAATACATGCACTATTAGGTGGTTACATGAATCTCCATTATATTTGAAAAAGACATATGTGTTGACATTAAAACCACATTTCTACTGTGTCTTAAATTATAACTACATAAAATTAACACACTAACTTTAATTATCACTTATTTACACCAATAAAAGTCTGTTTCCAAACAAGAAAGATGTACTGGGTATATGTATATGGAGGTGTATGTGATTTAGATGTCTGGCATATTTTTAAAAACTGTCCAAAGGATTTTGAAGTAATAATTTTAATGTAGCAGGAAAAGATAAAGTCATTCTCCCATATTTCCTTAATGTTCAGATGCTATGTATTGTATGACATGATGTATATTACGAAAGTTACTAAAACTTTTTTTGGAAGAGAAAAAGCTAGACTAGCAGATGTGCACACTAAAAGGCAAAAATCTGGTTTTACAAGTTTTATAATAAAAAAAGTGGCAAGATGAAAGTTTTATTTTTTTTTAACTTAGAACTAAATTCAAATTTAAGCTTAACTTTTACAGCAATCTTTAGAAAATTTTGCTATGTGGTCTTTCTTGAAGATTATTTGTAATTTTGTATAATTGATTTAGAAATTTCCATCAAATTTTAAAATTCAGAGTTCTAAATAAAACCATCAATTATCTGAAATCCTTTCTCAATCCAGACTGCCCATGAAGCCAAGTGCCTTATCTGATCCTATAATAAGCTTCATTGAAAATCAGCAGTCTTTATTCATTTATAAATGATGGGCATGAGTAATTAGTCTCAAGTTTGCTCACAATTCTGAAACCTTGAAATTATTGAAATACCAAAAAAAAAAAAAAGGTATGAATAAAGCTGTTAGGAAAAGTGATTACTTGAGCCTTCTCAGTCTCAGTGAAACAAAGGTCCATTTTGTGCATAAAAGTAAAGAAATATATTTTTGGAAAAAAAATTTGCAGTTAGAAAATGATGAACTCTGAGGTTTCATTTATTGCTAGTGAAAGAGTTTAGAGCCATTGTAAATAGTTTCCTCTAAATCGTAATATGATAGGTTTATTTTAGTCAGCAATTACAATAATAAAATGCTAGGTATCGAGTAGAACATTAGGTCAAGATCCATTTCTTCCCCTTGTATAAAATCTGGATGCATCCTATTAAAGAACAGAATTACACAGGCAAGCAAAGATGTATTCAAGACTATTTCAATAGGGGAGAAAGACTGAATTCAACTCTGCTGAAATAAAAGGGAGGCAAGTTTTTAAATGATGCGGTGAGCTAGTGAAAAATGCTAGAGGATGTTAGGGTAGAGTTTGTCAATGTGATTAGACATCTGTGTTTGCTAATGGGTGCTTAGCCAAGTTAGGGTCCTATCCTTTCCTGCAGATTGGGAAATAGGAACATTATTTTTCTTGATTATTACACTTCAAAAAGATGGTTCCCAGGTCTATCAGAGAGGCATTCCTGGGTTGTAGAATATTTACAGCTCACAGAGTCAGAGAAATAATTTACAATTGCAAGTTTTCTAAAGTAAGTGATCTTGAAAAAAGGTGGTTAGAGGCCTAGGGTCCCAGAAGGAAGAAACCTGCTGGAAGTTCATCAAGCTAAGTGGGATCTTTAAGGCTGTCTTGGTCAATCCAAACCTGGAACACAGATTCAGATCTGATTGCCAACACAAGAAAAAAGCTTGAAAAGACAGAAGCTCCCGTGATCACCCATCCTCCCTTATTTGAGTTAAATATTTCATTTATTTCTATTATTTTTATTTTTTCATAGGTTTTTGGGAGAACAGGTGGTATTTGGTTACATGAATATATTCTTTGGTGGTGATTTGTGAGATTTTGGTGCACCCATTACCCAAACAGTATACACTGAATCCAATTTGTAGCCTCTTATCTTTCACCCCTTCCCACCCTTTCTCCCTCAAGACCCCAAAGTTCATTGTATCATTCTTATGCCTTTGCATCCTCATAGCTTAGCTCCCACTTATGAGTGAGAACATGACCTTTGGTTTATGTGTTACCATGGAGGCACAGGATTGCCAATGTCACAGATTTTATCTGAATGAATTGCAAGTTTTTGTTTGTTTATTACTCTTGACAAGAGACTATGAAGTTTATGAGGGCAAGAATATTGTGTGTTTGTAATCACAGGATTTACAGTAATGCCCCTCACCTCATAGTAATTGAATTAATGCTTGTTAAAAAAGATTGAATTTTAAAGATGTTAGAGAATAAGATAAGAAATAAGGATGTGAGAATAAGAGTGTGGATATTACAAAAGAATTAAGAGTATTTAGTTTGGTAATATGAATGCTATAAAGGAATATGATCAGAGACATGTTCCTGGAGGTATGAACTGTTCTAGTAAATTCTAGACAACTAAAAGTGGGCCATACCCAGTGAAGACAGGAAAAGGAGCTTATGTCTAATGTATGATATATGGTAGACACCATGTTAGCATATCTAATTTAGTCCTTTGGAAGTAAAGTATTACAGGCTCCTCTTCATAAGTACAGAAACTGACAGAGTAGCCATATAGCTACACTCACCCTTGCCTCTATTGCCCCGTCATAAAGCCATTAGACTTTGTTGCTGTAAACTTAAATTGTAATTGTTTAATTTTTAGGGAATAGAAAAAATAGTCAGAAGTTTTAACTTTACATATTACATGACACCCCCAAGAAAGGATCATCCACAATATATAAATAGAATCTATGCAGTATTAGACATATATTTAAATGCTAGAGACAGGGAAGAATAAAAATGGGTAACGTTTTGGGCATCTTCCAAAACGTTTGAAGGGAGTGTCAACACAAGGAGAATCTGTTTCTTGGCAGAATCATCAGCAATTAAATTCTGGTTTGGATGGTCATTGAGATGGAAGTTAGTGGGGCTCTTCCTGGTATTTAAAACATTCTTTGTGATTCTTTGCTAATGAAATATCTCTTTGTTTCCTTGGTTTTATTATCACTGGAAAGATGTTTAAGGGAACAATCTTTCTGTGTTTTCAGATGGGCATTGAGAATGCTATTTAATTCTTATTATGTGCTGGAGAGGTACTGATAGTTCCTGTATATGTCTCTGTATGTCAGGACAAGAAATATTAAAGCTGCTTGGTGCCAGTCCTATCTGGTTAAACAAACATTATAAGGGAAGATATTCCTGAATTGAGGGGAGACATCTGGGACAAGAGAAAGCAAAGTGGAGAGAATTTAATTAACAATTTAGTTAAATCTGAAAGTCCCATAAAATTCAAATACCTATGTTGGGCTGATATGATACTTATTTTCAAAATAATATGGCTTGAAAGTTTTTCTAAAGAATTTGTGGTGAGAAAAAAACTAATGGTCATCTAGTGAATAAAAGAAATATCTATTTTCCTCACAATTCTTTGAAATCCTTGACTTGTCATTTGACCGATTTTATCATTTTCTCAAAAAAAAAAAGAAAAGAAAAGAAAAGAAAATTGCATACTGGAAGGAAGGAGGGCTTAGTGCTTTTCTGGTGCACTGTTGGTATTCTTCCAATTCTTCTGGAAAACGTCATTCTATCATTTATGCTCCTGTGAGTCAAAATGAAAAAGTCTGTATAGCCTTTTAGACAGAAGTATCAGGATATTCTTAAAGGGGCCATATCCAAACAGGCATATTTAAAATAGTTATTAATTTATCATTATGCCCCAACAAGACTGCAAAGTTGCTTAGCAACAGAATTAGGCACCCTTAACAGGAACATGCATGAGAACAATGGTGAAACATAACTGAGCCTTAAAAAGGCAAATTCTTTGAATTAAATCATGAAAGGACAATGTGTCATGGGGAGAATGAGTATTTTAACCTAAGACTTGTTCTCTGAGCATTATTTTATAGCTAAACATAAGTGTCTTTCTATAGAATAAATAGAATGATACTTTTAGTCTTTATATAATTTAAGGCACTTAAAAAACATTGTTTATCCAGGTTAGCTCAACGATGTGTAATATCTCTATTTTGAGCCATTAATTATCTTCAGCATTGTAGATACATAAAGAAAGGAAGGCTCTTACAAAAATAAAAAACTACAAAATATTTGATGAACTGCAAGGATTTTATTTTGATGTTATGTATAATTTAAACTATCAGAAACTCAAAAATTGTACTTTTATATTTTAAATTTGAATATACATTTACATATAACATATCTAATTCCCATTTGCAGAAAAAAAAAAAAAAAAGCCTGCAAAGCACTGTCTCTTTTAGAGTTCTTTTGACTAGTTTGACATTGGCTGACTTTATACTCCAATACCTGTTAAAACATTGTCTTGCTTCATTTAGTAATAATGGAAACAAATCTGGTGCATGTGGGCTGTCTTGATATAACGCATAAACATCTAAAAAGTTCAGTCAAGGAATAAACTCAGGGTCCTATCTGTGGAAGCAGAGAATCCCAGCTTGGATCCTAGTCCTGTTTCTGGCTTTGTCAAATCACTTACCCACTCTAGACCTCATACTCCTTATCTATAAAATGAGACTTCTAAGATTCCTTTCAAATCTAATAATTCTGAGTCTATGTCCATCAACTCTTAAGTGGTGTCTTTTTCGTGTGGAAGAATTGTTTGTTATATTGAATTGGTTATTTGACTGCTGTCTCTTTGTAAACACTAGAAGTAGTAGGCCTATTTACCAACACTGTTAGAATATCAGGCAGAAAAATGTCCCTACTGGCTTCTTTTTTGCTTTCCTTTATGTCTGATTATATGTTGCACTGCTGATTTTTGGTCCCTGAAAGTTGAAAATGTGCAGATGCAGATGTAATATACTGCAGCTTTTTATATCAAGTCACTCTGTTTTAAAACAACTGGATTTTTTTTTTTTGGCAGTCTTTAGAAGAGGGTTAGATGACCAAATCTGTTTTCCTTTTCTTGAGAGTTTTATAACATCACAAAAGGTCATCCTTAAACAGTCAGATAAGATTAACAACAAAATCTTGGAAAACAGCCAGTGCATCAACAAAACAAACCCAGTGGACTGTTTACAAATGTTAAGTTTAAATAGGCAGCAGAACACGGGATGGGGAGGAGAGGAGAAATACATCATAGACAGCAAAGAAATAATTTCCAGAGATGACCCGTGACACTGCACTGTTGGGAACCAATATCAACAAACAAACTTGGCACCCAGCAATATGTAGAGTGCATTTACAAAAATGTTAGAAGGAGCAATTCACAGAAGCAGAATCATGGGCCATTCCCATACTGGGTTCTCCATGTCATTTTTAATGAAAAGATAAATTGGTAGAAATATTTTAATTGCAAAGAAGTGAAAAAGTGATTTTTAATGCCACCAGTTGATGCCAGGCCAGGGTTTTCACTATGCAACCTAGCGTGTAGCCCTAAAGTCCTGGCAGCTAAATAGTAGGGAAGACACTGTTCCCTTCCTTGCAAATACCACTTCCTTTACTAAGGATTCTAAAGGAAGAGAAAGCCTTTAACAGAACACCTGAGAGGAAAGCCACCAATATTTAAATCCAGGAACTTAATATTGACCTAAGAAGCAAGTAGGCTTAGGAAAAGAGCAAGCTACAGAAATTGCTGAAGGCCTTGCACATTTAGTTGAAAATTTTAAAATTCTCAATAGAAATAGAGAATTCTCTGCAAATTGTATTTTATCCATGATTGGGATGTAGCCTATTATTAGAAGTTTACCTGGATGAAAAGTAACCTGCTGAGGATTGCAGATGACACTAATACAGAAACAGTAAAAAGCAGAGACTGATATTTGTAACAAAGGATTTCATCAGCTTTCTAAGAAAGGCTTTCATGGTTGACACAAGAATTAGATTGTAGTTATACTTCATATGAATTTTAGATTATGCAATACATAAAGATGCATTTAGGAGACATAATAAATTGCACATCATATATTGGAGTAGTAAATGTTACATTCTTTTCAATGAATAACTTTACAATATTTTGTGGTTTAAGGAGCCTAGTTTAAAAAAAAGATTGTTTTAAATTTGAGAAATGAGCAAGTTAAAATAAGATGAACCAGATTTCTACAATCCACTTTCTAATGCTCAAAGTGGAGAGGCTACAAAATGGTGCATGACTGAGGCTATGGGAATCTGTGTTTTCTGCACTGTGTGAATCGTATTATACATTCCATAATATGAAGGGGTACAAGGCACTTACAGGTTGTATTTTTCAAAGGAATAGTAGTCACCTTCAGATACTTCTTTTCTAACTAATTAGACCTTAAACAAAGGTATATTTGCATAAGTTTCATCAAGCTGCACTTTCTGAATTTCTTTCTCCTTTGAGTCTATTTATTACTCTATTCACTGTTATCTAATACCCTTTACAGTAACTGTATGCCCTGAAATTCTCTTCCCTCCTCCACATCATCAAAACTTGCTGTGAGATCATTCAGGCTGAGGTTGAAAAAAAAAAAAAAATGACTAAGATCTTAAAGTAAAGATTTGAATTTCAATGGAAAAGAAAGGCTAAAGGATTGAGGTTCTTAGGCAAAGAGACAAGAGTCTGTCAGGCAACAGAACTTTGCCGCTCCTCCCAATTATAAGACCTGTCTTATAAGCCATATAGTTGGAGAGACGTAGTCATTGAAAAGGCTCAAAATACAGGAAAACAAAAACAAACGTCACTTCTCCTTAGTTTATAAATACAATGTAGGTTTATTGAAGAGAGCATTAAAATTGATGCCTGTTTTCTGATCTCAAACTGACTAACAGTGAAAAGGAGTTGAATAAAGTGCCTTGGTGTTGGTGAATGCAAGAAGAATTGAGTGTATAATTACAAAAGGAAAGTGATTGTCAGTGTGTGTATGTGAGAGTGTGTTTGTATAGAAACCACTCCAGAAAAAGACATTTAAAACTGCTAAAGTTATTAATGCACTGAAAAGAAACTACTAACTTCAAAATCATTCTATTGCTGCATTAAGTCATATTTGAGGGACAAATCAATAGCAATGACTTTCTTGAAATGTCTCCCAATGCTATGATTTTGTTCTATGGCACTGGTGGGTAAAGGGGTTTGGTCTGAAAGGACACAGACAGGTAATACTCAGTTAAGAATGTTGGCAGTACTTGAGCAAAAAAACAAAATATGATAGAAAACACAGTTTTTTTTCCGTCTCATACACAAAAGTCTAAATGTTATGTTTAGCAGTTATGTAAATTAAAAGAAACTGATCTTACTACCTATTATTTTTATTCAGTTACCAAAAGAACATTTGCTTTGAATGAATATGGATGCATTTTTCTTTTAACAGAATCAGGCATCCAAACATGACTCTGTGTTATTTACATGAGTCAATATCTACTTGCCCATGTAAGCTTGCTCCACGAACTTTACAGTCAGATAATTCTTATTATGATCAGGGAAAAAGCAAGCAAGAATGAATGTGATGCCAATTCATATAACTACGAATTAGTATTTAGTAGTAGTTATTGATCATTTTACATGGAAAGTAAAAAAATCAATTATCTAACATTCCGTTGTTTACTATTATCTTTAGCAAAAATGGGATTTTTGCTTTTTTTATATAGGATGTTCTTTGTTAAGAAGTGAAGAAAAAAGCACTTACTGATCCTAACCAAGTCGGCTCCTCAATTTGCCTGATGATGAATATGAATACAGGCTTTCTCTCCAGTACAGTAGCTCTTCATCAAAAACAGGCTGGCTCTAACATATTCTGCAAACAGAGAAAAGTGTTCCCAGACACAGTCAGCAATTCTTTTCAATTTTTTGAGATTTAAAATATTACTGTACTTTGTATGAATTTTACATGTCTCATGGATAATTTTACTGTGAAATTTATGATGCTATAAAACTATATTTATGAAGATACTATAGTATGCTGTACATATCTCCATATCTTATATTGGTAACATTTAAATTTGAATACTACATCTTTATCCTTTCATAAACTAGGAGATAATTGTTCTGATGACTAGCAGAAGAAGCTGGTAGGAACGACAGATTTGCCACTCTTTGCTTTCTGTTATTTGTGAGTCTATTACTCTAGTTGGTCAATTAATGACAACACATGACAAAATCTTCCTACTAATTGACCGTAATTTCACTATTTTTTGTTATGCTGAAGCTTCCTCTAATTTTGTATGTACATATGTTACCCTACTTGTCATTTTTTTTCCTCTCAACCTTCCTTATCAGAAAGCTCATCTCACTAACTTTACAATTAGATAATTCTTGTTATGATCGGGAAAAAAGCAAACAAGAATGAATGTGATGCCAATTAATATAATTACTAATTGGAAGCCACATTTTGAGGGCATTAAAACAGAAGAAGAGTAGAAATGATAATAACTTGGTTTTAGAGAAGTTGTGACATATAAATAGAATCCAAAATGGCACCACTGGTAGTTTTCCAGGGCCTTAATATTTCTGACACACCCTCAATTTGTACCCATGGATAAGATGTACTATTATAGGGGAATCAAAGAGTTACATATTTGGAAAAATAAGGTTATCATAAAGAAGTAATAATGACATTGTTTAAACAATAATGCATTAAGCTTTCCTTGTGTATTATGCTAGAAGTTGTATGAGATTATCTGAGTAAAAGCATTTCAATTACTTCAGCATTGTGGGACATGAAGTGTAAAAGAGAACTCAGGACACGGAAAAAAAGAAAAAAGGAAAAAGAGAAAGGAAAGGACTGAAAGATTAATTATTTGGCTGTCAGCTGCTGGGGGGGTTATTTATGTTCTCTTACTATTCAAAGTCTTTTGTCAAAATGGTATTATTAAATACCCATTTTATAGAAAAGGGACTGAGGCTGTTCAACTGCAGTTTATTTGATGGGTATTTCTGCCTATGATGGGGACAATTATGTCAGGAACTTCAATCCCAGTTAAAGTGAAACCTAGCAGAGACATAGTTTTGATCCAAATTTTGACAATAGTACAATGTCGCTTGTCCTTCTCCAGGATGGTAGTCTGTGTTTCAATAACTACAGTTCTTTCTCCTATAATATTTTTTCTGAGTTGTTTGTACCAACTCTTTGGTTTTGTAAATTTATGTGACACTTTGTTTTAAACTAATCACAAAGTGTAAATTAGACTAACTCTAAGATATCTTTTTTCCACTAGCTGATTGGTTTTGTAGTACCAAAAATCTGAAATTACATGCAAAATGCTGTTTACAGTTGTTTATTTTTAGTAAGGGGATGCTGAGCAGTCAGCCAGTAGTCAGATTCTCAAAACAAAATCAAATTGGCTAATATTTTACCTTAAATCGGGTAATGAATATCACTTCTGGATCCAAACATTGGTTTAATTATTTATAATATTTGTAGTGTCCCTAAAATATCTATTATCTCCAATTAACAGTAAGGAAACTGAGGCATAGAGAGGTCCAAGTGAGTGGCAGGGATGGAATTCAAACCCAGGTCAGTTTCAGGCTTGAACTACACTAATTCTATACCTTTCACTGCCTCTCTCACTGTAGATAATTGTATTAGTCTGTTTTCATGCTGCTCATAAAGATATACCCGAGTCTGGGAAGAAAAAAGAGGTTTAACTGGACTTACAATTCTACATGGCTGGGGAAGCCTCAGAATCATGGCGGAAGACAAAAGGCACTTCTTACACAGCAGTGGCAAGAGAAAATAAGGAAGAAGCAAAAGCGGAAACTCCTGATAAACCCATCAAATCTCGTGAGACGTATTCACTATCACGAGAATAGCACGGCAAGACCCCCTCCCCGTGATTCAATTACCTCCACCTGGGTCCCTCCTAGGACTTGTGGGAATTCTGGGAGCTACTATTTAAATTGAGATTCGGTAGGGACACAGCCAAATCATATTAATAATCAACGAATGTTCACTGATTTCCTTTACACCAGGTGAAGTAAAAGAACAGGTGTGTGAAAGAAACAATATTAAGCGATACTTGGCCGGGCTCGGTGGCTCAAGCCTGTAATCCCAGCACTTTGGGAGGCCGATACGGGTGGATCACGAGGTCAGGAGATCGAGACCATCCTGGCTAACACGGTGAAACCCCGTCTCTACTAAAAAATACAAAAAACTAGCCGGGCGAGGTGGCGGGCGCCTGTGGTCCCAGCTACTCGGGAGGCTGAGGCAGGAGAATGGCGTAAACCTGGGAGGCGGAGCTTGCAGTGGGCTGAGATCCGGCCACTGCACTCCAGCCTGGGCGACAGAGCGAGACTCCATCTCAAAAAAAAAAAAAAAAAAAAGAAATAATTAAGCGATACTTAAACCAGTGCAGATTAGTTTTAATGTAAATGTTATAATAATAATGCTAGTCAGCAGTTACTGGATATTCATATTATGTTAGAAACTGTGTATTTAGTACATTAAGGGTGTGTTCGTTTGTTTGTTTTGAGACGGAGCCTTTCTCTGTTGCTCAGGTGAGTGCAAGGACACCTTCTCAGCTCACTGCAGCCTCTGCCTCCTGGGTTCAAGAGATTCTCCTGCCTCAGCCTCCCAAGTAGCCGGAATTACAGGCATGCGCCACAACGCCTGGCTAATTGTATTTTTAGTAGAGACGGGGTTTCACCATGTTGGCCAGGGTGGTCTCAAACTCCTGAGCTCAGGTGATCCACCCGCCTCAGCCTCCCAAAGTGCTAGTATTACAGGTGTGAGCCACTACACCCAACCTTTATGGGTATTTTTAAAGTTAAATCTCACATATATACTACCGACTCTAGGAAGTAGCTAAGGTGATCAAAACATCAACATGATCAGGTGCCAGCAATTAAGTGGAAAGGGGTTCCTGGGGGATGGTTTTGACCAAGACATTAAGCAGAGAAGGGATGGACAGTGGTGGGAAGACTGAGAAGCTATTTATAGCAGGGAGATAGCACTACTGTAAGCATGCATTGCTTGCCTAACAACCGTGGACCCTGATAACCTAAAAAGTGTGATTTTGATGAAAACTGAAGAGTGATACCTTTATGTGGTTTGAAAAAAAAAAAAAAGGCTTATATCTGTCCCTCCCTTCATGTTTGAATATAACTGGTTTGGAGATGTGTTGAAATGACTGATCACAAGTTCTCTTTCAAATCTGAACTGTGTGATGGAGATAGAGGCTATGGAGCTGCTTTCCTGAGGTCATAGATTCAGCCCCCTCACTTTCACCAGTGTTTTCCATTCTGGCAAACCAGCATAGTTCTTTTTATCTGTAGTTATTGTACATCTAGTTGATAAAACGCAATTTGATCTATTTATACCAAAGTATAAATGAAATCTGAATTCATCTGATTAGTTCTTTCTGTAAAATTGTGTTCATTTCTATCATATATGTTGTAACATAAAGATTTTTGGTGAGATCGTAGTCCCAAAGTGATAACCTAGATCATCTGACTCTACATTCTCCATAGGAATAAACCACATGAATTTCTCTGAAGTAATGTTATAATTAATTCCCAAAGGTAATTTATGATTATATATATGCTACTTTCATGCATATTTGATATCATTTCGACTTTCACTATTCATTTATCATGTTTGCAAGCCTTTTGTTAAAAATAGCTGGTACACAAATCGTTTCCTGATTACCACATCTGGAACCCTGATTATATTTGCATTTCAGAGTCGTTAGCCTTTAAAACTAGAGCAGAATCTGGGAATTTGCAGACAAAACAGTGCTTCCTTCTGGCAGTTGCATAAAAAGACATTTTTAAATCTACATTTCTGTTTAAAGAAAACTGATTTACTTTCATTCTAAATTTATATGACACTTTCTTTAAACTAATCATAAAATGTAAATTAGGCTAACTCTAAGCTGTCTTTTTCCCCACCAGAACAAATGACAGTAACATTTTGTACAAAAAAAAAAAAATGTTTTTCTATTCACACCTTGAATCATTGCTCGCCCCATCTTTGAAAGTTAATTCTGATTAAGATGTACTGGTATCTCATTGAAATCTTTGACAAAGCCAGCTTAACTATTCTCTTGAGTAATGATTTATCTTACATTAAAATATCTTAAACATATGAACATTAATAACTAAAGTGATGATTATTACTAATATTGGGACTCAATTCATCAAGGCGAATACTTTGTTTGGGGAGGCAGATGGACTGTGAAGGGACAGGGATAAATTTTAACTGTGGCCTTGATATTTAGACCAATGACCAAGGAAAACCATGAAGAACATGAGAATGGACTTCATTCACGTCAGGGAAGCAGAGTATTTGCTGATGGCTCAACATTTACTAGGCATGTCCTAACAGGATAGCCTGGAAAGATATACAACATTTTATCTGAATCATTTAATTTAACCACATCCCTCTGTGTTAGTGTTATCTCTATTGGTAGACAGACACCAGGCTCAGGAAGATTAAGAATGTTAACTAATTCTAGTAAGCTGCAAAACGTAAACTGATTTAATTCCAGAGCAAAGATCTTTCCACCTTATCAGCATGGGTCTTTATCTCTTTGACAATATGTGAGCTCTATGAGCCTTCTTCCAGAAAAATGCATAGATAAACAACATGAGACTTGGCATATCAGTACAAATCTCACTAAATGATTGATGTGTTTGGACTTGCATCTGCTGGTAGATCTTTTGCAAAATTGTCTTCCTCTGAGATAGTGGACTTTAAGTATTTTTTCTGAAGATATTCCAAAATTATACATATAAGAAACTATTTTCCTTTCAGGCTAAAGATAAATTAAAATGTATTTAAATACACATAGGTGCCACTGTTGGTCTAACACTCTACATATACCAGGATACAAACTAAGTTGGGTCCAAAAACTGTCCATTATACTATGATTTGTTTCTGATATTGTGACGTAGATATAATTTAATCAATTATAAGACAAGATAAAAGAAAGAAATGCTCCTTCTTCCTCCTCAACATCATGTAATTAGCCTATCCTACTGCCCTAGGCTAGACCGAGTAGTTTTGTTTTTTTTTTTCTTTCCCCCCCCCCCCCTCCTAGTACAGGGAGCGTATTTTAGTGAACCTCTGTCACAATCTTCTCCATTTCAAGTACATCTCACATAAATCTAGCCCATCCCACAGAGTTTGTGCCAGGCAGTCTTAGAGTCAGTTGTACCCATGTATTTGTAATTTTGAACTTCCCAAGTAGGACCATTGTAGTCAGTAGAACACAGTGGTTGGCACTGATGTCAAACTTTCTGAGTCCAAATACTGCTTCCATCTCTGACTAGCTATGTAACCTTAGATAAACGTTAAGTGTAACATTTATGAAAAACATCTGTTTTCTCAGGAAAAGAGGAAAATAAATACACCTACCTCACAGGGTTAATGTGTAAATTCATGTAACATGGGATAATGCATGTTAAGCATTGCACAGTACCTGCCTCTTGTTGGTAATAGCTGCTCTATTATTAATTATCCTCTTTGTATCCCCCATTCTCAGCTCCCTTCTAATATATAATAGTTCTTCAGCAAATATTTACTTGATTGAGTTAGCTCTAAAACAGGCAATGCACCAACAACAGAATAATTGCCCTCAACCATCACTTCTCCCACTGAAAGGGAGAATAGACAGAAGCCAACTGTCTACCCTTTTTCTACACAAAACGTCTCATCCAGCCTCCAGTTAATAAAATAATAGTTCTGAAACCCAAAAAAAATTAGCAATTGTTAAAATCATGCTAGTTTGAAAATAGTTGAGTTTTCCTAATGAAGTATGTCTCAGGACTCCAGGGTCACCAAGCTTATTAATATACTCTAGTTGGGACTAATGGTAATAATCAGTGAATTAGTCATTTCTGAGCTTCTTGGGCTCTTAAAAAATTTGTTAGCATTAAGCCCACACTTCATAGAGGCACAGCTATTTTATTTTTATAGGAGACTCAACAGTCAAAGTAATCTCTTTAAAAGCACAAAGTATATGATATCATTGCCCTGCTTAAAACTTCTAAAGGTTATATATTGGGAAGAGACTAAAACATAAACAACTTAATAGCACTTATAGGCCTCCAGTGCTCTGGCCCCCTTCAGCATCTCTTCTAGACCTTCATAGGTTCCAGGCACGTTTGCCTTTTTCAAGCCCTCGGATGCAGCAAGCTTGTAGCTATCACATGGCTTTGCATTTACTGATCCTTCTGCTTAGATCAGTTTTCCTCTAATCATTTCAGTCTCGTTTCAGATGCCAGCTCTACCACCTTGGCCAGAGAGACCAGCCTCCTCTGTGTCTGTCTATTCCATTAATCAGTTTCATTTATCAATTTGTTTACTTATGTACTCTACCACCCACCCCCCTGCCCCCAACAACTAGAGCATTTGCTTAAGAGCAAGGACTTTGTGCTCATTCACCACCAAATCTTCCAAGGCTTTCAACAGAGACTGGTATGTGGTAGATGCTCAGGAAATGAGTGTTGAATGAATGAATGAATATGTGAAGGAATGAAAAAAAATGAGAGACACTATGACAAAAATATTTCTCTTTTGAAAGAACAATGTAACAAGAAAAAAAAATCTTCATTCAATTAAAATCAATCATATAACGTTACTAACATCACTTAGTAGTTCACATGCAATACAAAATATTTTTCTACTTTCTGGTTCTATCCGTGTAATTAATTAAATTTTGCTGACTCTAAGGCCAATCTGTGAGACATTATTTAAGTTCCCTACTCTAAAATTTCAGCATTAACTTGGCAAAAGGCATCATCAGTTAGTGGTCATCTGACCTTGCATAAATTATAATTAACCTTTAATGCCTCAGTTTTCTCATTTGTAATATGGGAATTATACAAGATGTATAAGTTTATAAGAATAATCACATTAATAAAGCTCTTAGAATAGTGTCTTGCGTCTGCCAAACAATATAGAAGTCTTGACTACTGTTACTAGTATTATTATGAGAATTAAATGTGGAGAATAATCCTTCATACAGTTGTATGTTCCATTGAATGTAAATGGAACTAACAAAATATTTTGAAATCAGATTAAAGTTGGCGCGGTAAAATATACCAAGGTAGAAGATTATGTGAGTATAAAAGCATAACAGTATTTTTGTCTTTTGTTTTACTTTATTTTTTAAAGAAGGAAAGAATCTAGAAATAAAAAGACAAAAACTCTTCATTGACTGTGGTGGCATGGAGATCACTGGTGTCCTTCATAAGTGAAATTTCAGAGCAGTGGACAAAGGTGTTGGAGTGAGGGAAGCCAGATGAAAGTAAACTAGGCCGGGCAGGGTGGCTCACACCTGTAATCCCAGCACTTTGGGAGGCCGAGGTGGGCGGATTGTGAGGTCAGGAGATCGAGACCATCCTGGCTAACATGGTGAAACCCTGTCTCTACTAAAAATACAAAAAATTAGCCAGGGCGTGGTGGCAGGCGCCTGTGGTCCCAGCTACTCGGGAGGCTGAGGCAGGAGAATGGCGTAAACCTGGGAGGCGGAGCTTGCAGTGGGCTGAGATCCGGCCACTGCACTCCAGCCTGGGCGACAGAGCGAGACTCCATCTCAAAAAAAAAAAAAAAAGAAATAATTAAGCGATACTTAAACCAGTGCAGATTAGTTTTAATGTAAATGTTATAATAATAATGCTAGTCAGCAGTTACTGGATATTCATATTATGTTAGAAACTGTGTATTTAGTACATTAAGGGTGTGTTCGTTTGTTTGTTTTGAGACGGAGCCTTTCTCTGTTGCTCAGGTGAGTGCAAGGACACCTTCTCAGCTCACTGCAGCCTCTGCCTCCTGGGTTCAAGAGATTCTCCTGCCTCAGCCTCCCAAGTAGCCGGAATTACAGGCATGCGCCACAACGCCTGGCTAATTGTATTTTTAGTAGAGACGGGGTTTCACCATGTTGGCCAGGGTGGTCTCAAACTCCTGAGCTCAGGTGATCCACCCGCCTCAGCCTCCCAAAGTGCTAGTATTACAGGTGTGAGCCACTACACCCAACCTTTATGGGTATTTTTAAAGTTAAATCTCACATATATACTACCGACTCTAGGAAGTAGCTAAGGTGATCAAAACATCAACATGATCAGGTGCCAGCAATTAAGTGGAAAGGGGTTCCTGGGGGATGGTTTTGACCAAGACATTAAGCAGAGAAGGGATGGACAGTGGTGGGAAGACTGAGAAGCTATTTATAGCAGGGAGATAGCACTACTGTAAGCATGCATTGCTTGCCTAACAACCGTGGACCCTGATAACCTAAAAAGTGTGATTTTGATGAAAACTGAAGAGTGATACCTTTATGTGGTTTGAAAAAAAAAAAAAAGGCTTATATCTGTCCCTCCCTTCATGTTTGAATATAACTGGTTTGGAGATGTGTTGAAATGACTGATCACAAGTTCTCTTTCAAATCTGAACTGTGTGATGGAGATAGAGGCTATGGAGCTGCTTTCCTGAGGTCATAGATTCAGCCCCCTCACTTTCACCAGTGTTTTCCATTCTGGCAAACCAGCATAGTTCTTTTTATCTGTAGTTATTGTACATCTAGTTGATAAAACGCAATTTGATCTATTTATACCAAAGTATAAATGAAATCTGAATTCATCTGATTAGTTCTTTCTGTAAAATTGTGTTCATTTCTATCATATATGTTGTAACATAAAGATTTTTGGTGAGATCGTAGTCCCAAAGTGATAACCTAGATCATCTGACTCTACATTCTCCATAGGAATAAACCACATGAATTTCTCTGAAGTAATGTTATAATTAATTCCCAAAGGTAATTTATGATTATATATATGCTACTTTCATGCATATTTGATATCATTTCGACTTTCACTATTCATTTATCATGTTTGCAAGCCTTTTGTTAAAAATAGCTGGTACACAAATCGTTTCCTGATTACCACATCTGGAACCCTGATTATATTTGCATTTCAGAGTCGTTAGCCTTTAAAACTAGAGCAGAATCTGGGAATTTGCAGACAAAACAGTGCTTCCTTCTGGCAGTTGCATAAAAAGACATTTTTAAATCTACATTTCTGTTTAAAGAAAACTGATTTACTTTCATTCTAAATTTATATGACACTTTCTTTAAACTAATCATAAAATGTAAATTAGGCTAACTCTAAGCTGTCTTTTTCCCCACCAGAACAAATGACAGTAACATTTTGTACAAAAAAAAAAAAATGTTTTTCTATTCACACCTTGAATCATTGCTC
>NW_012114710.1:18742355-18752827 GCF_000951035.1 Colobus angolensis palliatus | reverse complement strand
GTGAACCCGGGAGGTGGAGCTTGCAGTGAGCCGAGATTGCGCCACTGCACTCCAGCCTGGGTGACAGAGTGAGACTCCATCTCAAAAAAAAAAAAGTAAACTAATGAGTAAATAGGACTTGAGGAGTGGGAAAAAATCTATAAGGATAACAATTTTGAGAAGGACAGATGTGAATGAGATAAAGAAGATATTTGATGACCAAGGAAAGTTTCATGTTGCATATATAGTTTTTACTATTTTAAATAGGAGTTAGTGGTCTAGAATATGTTTGAATTTTTATGGGAATAATCTATAAGGAGTAGGTCGGCTGTGGAAGACTCAGTGCTGTGAAGTTCTTGATCAGATGAGGAAAAATGGAATCACCACTACAAGCAGTGTGAATGGCCTTTCACGTTAACTCTAACAAAAGTGGAATACAAATATCAGTGAAGATGCTAATGGATAAATGGATTTGACAGTGGGCCATTTACTGGCTTCTATTTTCTTAATGAGATATAAAGCAACACATCAGCTGAGAGAGGAAAGTAAAGAAGAAAGGGGGAAATTTGAGGAGAGTGTGGAAGGCTTATTAAAAAAAACAAAAAGAAGAAGAATGGTCCTTAAGTAGAATAAGAAAGAATTTACTGGTTAGTCAGAACAATATTCCCAGTCTTAGAAGCCATTTGAGGTTGGTGTTCATTAATTTATTGGAATACAGTTTTGCCCTGTCACGTGATTTTTCTCCAGTTACCTAGGAATAAGTTATGAAGAGACAGAAAAGAGTGAGAGAAGACAATTAAAAGAAAATACATTCATATTTTAAATATGTATGTGATGTTAGACTTTAATAGTTATCAAAAAATTTAAAGAAATGGAACATGAGGGTCCAGTTTATTAATTTATCAAAATCAGTAATCACATACAACAGTATCTTATTTTGGTAACATGCTTCATCTAATTTGGTTCAATAACTTGAAAAGTAATTTGGCAATGTCTAGTTAGATAAAAGTGGTCATAGATTTTTACCCATTAATTTTAATTCTGGAAATTTACTAAAATAATTTATATCTAGAAAATCATTATATAAAGGTGTTCATTGTCCTGTCATGTGTAATAACAAAAAAAGTAAACACATTTAATTTCAACACTAAGAAAATGGTTGAGTAAAGCAAATTATATCCAATTAGTAGAAAATTACACAGTCATTAAAATTATAATTATGAGACTATGCAGCAAAATGGCATAATGCTTACTGAAGAGAGCTGATTTCAAATTTGTCTGCCTTGTGACAACTATGTAAACCTATGACTATTAAAAATCAAACAAAAATAAAAATTTAAAACCTCTGCAACAGTAAAGGAAATTTTTACCTTTGTTTTAAAATATTTTTAGTATGGTTCTTTTTTATAATTTTGCTCTTTAAGAGGAGTGTTAAAGGAAATTGTTTTTGGCTCCCTTTTTAAAGACTTTCTGATTATTATGTCTCACATTTTCAAATAAATAATTATTTTACCAGAAAAGGTCAGACTTATTTGACTGATTAGACTTCCACATTATTTAGTAGAAAAAGAAGAAATATCACTTTTAAGTGTTTTAAGAAAAAATGTCAAGATTTTTTTTTCCTTTCTTGCTGTATTTTTCCTGGAATAGAGACTAAGCAAACTGCCTAAAATTCTAGTCATTATTTTTCATTTTTATTCATTATCCTGTCCTTCACAGGAACAGTAATGAATCTGCAGGTTGCATCTGCCAATTTCTTGCCTCTTATCCACATGATGAAGCCATGCTGATATGGACACATTCACTATTTTAAAAACTCTTCAGTTATTGAATTATAGTTTGGTCTTCTGTTATAAGGATTTTATGTAAGTGTAAAATTTGGACTCAACTTCTGGAAGCCTTTTGTCTTCTTAGTCTAAACCTGAATATTAGATCCTTAATATTCACCCATATGAGAAATAATTGTGCATACTTAGAAGCTCCTAAATTATTTGTTAAGGATACCTGGCAGTGCTCTTGCTATTTCTCAGAAGCCCTTTATTGAAGTTTTGCTCTCCCGCTTTCTCTTACACCTACACACACAACCCTAAAGTAATTAGGGTTTTTTTATGAGGATTGCGGGTATAATATTTATAGTTTCTTTCACACAGCCAAATACAAAGCAGGCACTCGTTGTATGGTCAGTAATGTTATCACTTTTCTGTTATTATTTAGGTCTTCATTTTCCTGACTGTGAGTTCCCATAAGGAAATACAATTTCCACTACATAGAGTAACACCTGTTATCTGGAGCGATTTTAATTGAGCTCATTACTCAAAAAAAAAAAAAAAAAAAAAACCTGCTGCTGAATTTTTTTCTTACATCCTCATACTACAGAGTTCAAGAGCATGTTTGCTAACACGGTGAAGCGAGATTCCGTCTCAAAAACTAAAAAAAAAAAAAAAAAAAAAACCAACAGATCAGTTGTTTGCCTTTTGTGTTTGCCTTACATAAGTGTTCAATAAAGACTTAATTATTTAGTTATTAAGTTCTACTTTTTGAGAAAGTAGAACAAATTGATATGGTAAAAGAGATGAGAGAACTGTCCATGGAAAAAAAGGATCAACTCACTTATGTGCTCAAAGTCCACCTTAGGAGAACTGCTGTTTTGAAAAACACAAAGGCAAAGTGTAAAAATGTATTCAGTAAGTTACAGTAATTATTTTTAAGAGCTAAGCACAAAATTTCCTGTTGATTTGCATATTTGGTACCAACAAAAATCATATGAAATTAGTCATATTAAGATAGAATCTTGAGCTACAAACACATAGTCTAACTTATGAAACATGTCTTTGTTGACTGATAAAAAGTAAGATGGTGAGTGATCTCTGAGTAGCAGAAGGCAAAGAGAAAAATAGCCTTTTCTACATTATATTGTACTTCTGGGTAAAATGTTTCATAAATCTAGCTACAAAGCTATATGTTATATAGCTTTTAGGTACCTGCTGTGTCAAAGATTTCCCCTGTGGAGATCAGATTGTGCCAAGGAAGGGATTTGTAAAAGTAATACATATGCCAATATCATTGGCAACCACGAGTGCTAGCAAACTGAGCCTTCAATTCACATTGATGAGCATACTATCCTGTAGTATCATTTCCTTGTGAGTTTTCTGTTTTAGAAAAGGTGAGTAAAAAATGTATTTTTAAAAAGGCTTTATAGACAGAAATAATAATACATCATTTTGAAAACATAAAATACTTTAGCTAAAGTTAGTACAGCATCTTGCATTAATATTTCACCGTACATTAGACATTGCCTACCGCCAATGTTTATGGTAATCGTTGCCCTCTGGAGTGGGATCATGCCCATGGCAAACATTAATCTTAAAGAAGATTAAACACAGAAAATAAATTTAGCATTTAAAGACAGTCTGCTTTGATTTACTCAGTGAGTTCTTCCAAAAACATGTTACCAAGAATTATTGCTTATTGAATTGGAATTACGAACCATTTTAGAGTTATTTAGTTTTTTTCTTCAACATCAATATCGGTGAGGTAAAGCAAACTCAAATATTTATTGGGGACTGCAGAAACATAATCATAAAACAAGAAAACACTTGACTTTTTAAATAGACTTTATATTTTAAAACAGTTTTAATTCAGAAAATTTGCAAGTATAGTATAGAGATTTCTCATATATACTATGCCCATTTTTCTCTATTATTAACAACTTATATTAGTATGTTACTTTTGTTTCAACTAGTGAACAAATATTGATATATTATCATTAACTGAAGTTCATACTTTCATCATGATTCCTAGATTTTTACTTGATCATGTCACATTGGTGTTCCAGGATTCCATCAGGATACTGTATTACATTTAGTTGTCATGTTTCCTTAGGCTCCTTAGTTGTGACAATTTCTTGTACTTTCCTTATTTTTGAAGACTTCGACAATTTTTGATAATACTGGTCAGGTATTTTGTACGATGCCCCACTGCTAAAATGTGTCTTATGCTTCTCTCAAGATTGGGAGTGTGCTTTTAAGGAAGACCACAGAGGTAAAGGGCCATTTCATCAACATGACTTATGACTGCTGATGTCAACCTTGATCACCTGGCTGAGGTAGTGGTCAGGGTAGAATAGCTACATAAGCTATTTGGAAGTTTTCTGCACTGGAGACTTATCTATCCCGTAGCCATTTATTTATTTAGTCACTTGTTTATACCAGTAAGCATCTGTGGACATTAATTTTATACTTGGGGTTATATACCACTTTATTTTGTTGCTCAAATTGTTCCATCTTAACCATTATGAACTCTTTCAGTGGTTCCTGGGCTTCTTTGACATGGCTCAATCATTGTGGGTTTTAAAAATCACTTCCTTAATTTCTCACACTACAAGAAGGTCTATTTCCATCTTTTATATTTCTTGCCCTGGTTCTAGAATTGGTCCTTTCTCCAGGAAGCTCTAGTTCCTTTAATGGGGAGTGGTATTAGCACCAAGATCTGGATGCTATGTTTGCTCATTGTTACTGGGGTGTCATTATTTCTAGGTTGTCTTAGCTGACTGAGTGAAGAGATATGTGTATGTATACTAACAATGTGTATACACGTCTATACTTTTGTATGTATGTTTCTATGCTTATGTACATTAAGCTAAGGATGAGTTTCTATTAATGTCTCCAACCCTAATCTATTACCTCATGAATCAGTCTAGCCTTCCTTATCTATAAATTTCACCTTCAACAGAACACTTTACTTCTACAAGTGTGAAAATCAAATCGTAATAACTTTGTTAACCCTTGGGAAGCCATTTGTCTAGCAGAATAATTCCTAAAGGGCATGGTGTATATTGTCAAACTTCAATTTATAGCCACCAGCAGTTTTTAACGTTAATAGACCTCCATAATTCTGGTTGTGATAAGATGGAGTAGCTGCATTTCTCCAAGGTCTTTTCATTTACCACTAAAACCCTGAAATGAATACAATATATAAGCATAGGAGGCACTGAATAGTGAAAATTGGAAGGCAGACTTACTTCAGGACTTAAGAAATGACATGGCAATTAGTTCCCTGTTTTCTTATTGCCTCTCACATAGCTCAGACAGGGCACCACAGGAGCCTCCAATCCATAACCAATAGACACAGACAAAAAAACTCCAAGAAAACTCTGTGCTTCTTAGCCAAAGTATGAGAAAATAGATTTCCGACAACAGAAAACCTTTCTGGCAGTATGTACACTTCTCCAGCCAAACACTAATGAAACCATAGGTCATGTTTACATCCATGACCCATAACTTTTATTTCAGAGGGACTAGGTAAAGAGTTGATTGTGCATACCACCCTAATCTTGCCCTTCACAAGCAGGCAGCACTCTGGTGTGGTTCAGTGGCGAGCTGAGCCTCCACCCCACACATCAGGAAGGAGACTTAAGGAGATCATGCCAGACAGAGCTTATTGCAAATGGACTCCCTGCACACAGCCATGTTGTCCAGTGGGGAACTAAGCCCCCACCTCTCCTTGCCATCAGCAACAGGATGTTGCAAGTTGGGGGTAGGAAGCACTGTACTTTCCTTCAAAACCTGGGGTCAGGGGAGACCAGTGAGGAGCTAAGCCTCTACATACATCTAACACCAATAGGATAGAGTTAAGGTAGTGTAAAGAAAGAGAGTTGACACTTCATTTCCCTCTGCCATGGTTCAGGGGGCCTGTTACAGTGCTGACCCTCTATTCCCATTTGGAGGCAACAACGTGATATGAGTGGTCCCATTCTCCTTGGGAAGGTGTCAACAAGGCCAAAGACAGAGCTAAACTTCTACCTCATCTGTCTGCAGTAAGGCCGTGTGAGTCAGCATTCCTCTGTTGCCAGTGTGGTATCAGCAGGGCCCAGTGGAACCTGTACATTCCCACCCTTGTACATTTCATGCTACACCCCAGTATAGGGGAACCTCCTGCTAAAAATAATAATAAGTTAAAATAAGATTGAGAGTCATGTGACACTCATAATATTCACAATACAATTGAAAACTACTCATTATACCAAGAACCAGGGAATCACAAAATGAATGAAAAAAAATTATGGGCAGCGCACACTAACACCGAGATAAATCAGTTGTTGAAATTACCTGACAGGGATTTTAAATAAGATATCACATAAATGTTTCAAAAAACCAATTATGTATTTCTTGAAATAAATGAAAAAATAGAAAGTATAAGCAACAAAATAGATGTTATAAAACAAAAACAAGTAAAAAAAAATAGAGCTGACAAATACAATAACCAAAATAAAAACCTTTGTTGGGCAGGCTCAGGAGTAGAGTGGAGATGACAAAGCATAATATCAGTGACCTCAAGATCAGATCAATAGAATTTACCAAACCTGAAAAACAGAGAGGAAAACATAGGCTTAGTGAATAAGTGGGCAGGATCTCAGGAACCTGTGAACAAAAAATTAAAAAATAACATCCATATCATCAAACTCCCAGAATGAAAACAGAGAGCCAGTGAGATGGAAAAATTATCTGAAGAAATAATGACAGAACAGTTCCCCAAACTGGCAAAAGACGTAAACGTACAGATTCAAGAACCTAAGCAAAACTCAAATAGGGTAGACACAAAGATATTCATGCCAAGGCACATCATAATTGAACTTCTGAAATGTAAAGAGAAAGGAAAAAAGTCTGAAAAGCAGACAGAGAGAAACAATGCATTGCTTGCAGAGAAACACCAATTCAAGTGACAGCAGATTTCGGATCTGAAACTATGGATGTCAGAAGTATTGGCATAACATTCCTCCAGTACTGAAAGCAAAGAACTGCCATGCACAAACTTCATATCCAGTTTCTTCTTTGGCTTATATTAATGGACTATTAACTAATCTTTCTGTGTCTAGGATTGCAACTACCCTTCTCCAACAATCAAGCCCCAGTATTTCCAAAGTGACCTGTCTAAAACAAACATCTGATCATGTTATGCAAGTAAAGCTTTCTATCTTCTTCTAACTTGAACTTTTCTGTTAAAAATCATTCAGTGGCTTTCCGTCTTCCTTAGAATTAAATTCCACATCCTTTTCATACATACACAAACCATTCTTTATCTGGCTGCTACCATACTCTCTGTTTTCTTCGTTTTGTACACCCCTATAAGCACTCTTTATACCGGTTGTATATGGCATTTATTTCTATTCTGTTCCTTAACCAATTTCTTTCTTTCTACTGTGAATTTGTCTTCTCTTTGACTCAAAAATTTCCCTCTCCTTCACATTATACATCCATCTCCAGTACTGCCTTCTACAGGAAGACCTGCAAATAACACTCACTTATTATTGGTCCACAGAATGAACACTCTGCTCTCTTTTCCATTGCACTGTGTAATAATTTGTACTATCTGGATGCCCCAATAAATTATTGATGGTAAGATAATGATTTTAATAAAGATTACACTAATGTCTAACTTAATCCTTGGTATACATTAGGTGTTCAGTGAGTGTTAAATGAGTGATGAATTAATGGTCAACTTGAAATCTTAATTTTTCCTTTTTTTTTTTTTAACTAGGACTGTATCAAAGATACAACATTTTTCAGGAGATTAGAGACTTAGGAACTTTGATTTGATTTAATAGAGGAAATTGTTATCAATGCATTAGTACTTAATTACCTCAAAAGAAAACTGTCAACCCAGGAACTAAAGTTTATCCACTTGGACTTACAAGATAACCTTTAATACCCCAATGCCACTGTATCCCATGCTGTCAGAGGCCGCCTACATCTCCCCTTACACTCAGCATTCCAGTGCATACTGATAGAATTGTGCCATCACCTGCAAACATCTCTTTAGGGCAGGCCAGAAGTGTGCAGGAGATAACATATCTGGTTGAAACTTTCAACCCATGACAGAGTGGATTTGGAATATGAACACTTCAGCTTTCCAACCCACGGGTGGGGATAACCCTGAGGAATGTTCTGCAGGTTTTCACAGAACTCCTCTGAGGGACTTGTAACAGTTCCCCCCAAGAGTAACCTATTCAGTGCTGTGCCTCTCTTGGCTTTCTTTCATGCCTCTATTCTCAATTCCCACTCTACTCCTGAGTTTCCTTGCTCACTTCCCAGGAATGGTTTGAATTCAAATTCTTTTCTCAGGCTCTGCTTCTGAGGGAGATCAGTCTCAGACAATCCCAAATCACGTCTAGTCTCCTAATAGCCCAATGTTCCTTTCAGGGCCAACACTGGTACAGATGCTGAAGGCTGGCTCATGGTCTGTCTCTCCTCGATCCTAATGTTTTCAAACAGATGGAAAAGAATATGACATTAAAGATAGAAAAAATGTATATGAGAATGGCCAAGAAGTGTAGGGAATGAGAGATCGTGTCATTTGTTTTCTATAAATGATGAATGATAGTATAGAATTTGTGAACAGATGGTCTATAACAGGTATGAGTATAATTTGAGAAGGTTACTCCTTAGTCACCCAGAAGTCTGCTATTATTGTTTCAGAATCACAGTGTTGGAACTTATTGCATAATTTGCTTCACTTTACCCTAATATCCATCTTTCTAAATCTGTCCATCTTTCTAAATCTCTAAGTAGTAGTCAACAGATTTGTTCTCTCCCACCATCTCATCACAAAAAAAGCTACACACACACAATTTTGTGTGTGATGGCAAAGCTTAAACAGACATTAAAAGTCTCTGCAAAATATCTTTCAACAAATTCCAATGTTTATGAATAATTAAGTTTATTCAAATTAATTTTTTGAAGATCTAAGTGAAGATGGAAGAGAAATCTAGATGAAGACTGAAGAACGGAAGTGAATATTTTAAAAAGACAGAAAACTTGCCTTTTTTGCCCTCTACATCACTGACTAGTAGTCAACAGATTTATTCTTTCCCCACCACCCCATCAGAAAAAAAGCTACACACAGACACACACACACACACACACACACACACACACACACAATTAATTAACAAAGACTAACCAGGACTCTTTTGAAGACTCCTTGACTTGAAATCCCAAAATGCAACCTATACTCGCATCACATGTTTGTCCTGTGAGAATTCATACTTGTAAACTATAAAATTTCCTGAAGTTATGATACTGTTCAAAAGATGGATGCTTGAACATTTGCTTAAAATTTTTAAAAAGTGAAACTTATATGTACAGATAATTTCCCTTTCTCTTCTATCTCCATTTCAGTTTCCTGACTTTCTGAGAAGCCCTGGTTTCCCCAAAGAAGCAATTTCTGATAGAAATCTGAAGGTCATCTCCGAGAAAAAAGAGATCTACTATAGTCAATGAATTAAAGACAAGAAGGTTTCCAATCAGGTAGGAACACTAATTCTCAAACATTTAATTACCTTAAAAGAAGTATGCTGAGAACTGGCTATGGTATGACTGTCTGAAAAAAAATAAGTATCTAACCTACCCTGCAAGGAACCTGTTCACAATCCCCTTGGTGGTTGTGATGTTTATCTGACAAAACCTTGGAGGGAAACTCATACAATAACAGCACTATGCTTTTTTCTATTTTTAGCTTGTTGTTACTAAGCACATTTAGTGAGCTCCATACCTGTGGTTTAATCCCAGGAGGTTAGGCCTGTGGAGCAGCAGATTAACCCTTTCAGTGTTTTCTTTTAAAACAAATCATTTTCATAGGTTGTCTCCATGATCCTCTATGAAGGTCACGAAAATTATGGGTCATGATGCCATTTAGTTCTATAAGAGAAACAGTCCTAATTAACGATGTGAGGAAGTCGTCTTGGTTCCTATGGGACACTTCTCATCTTGGTCTTGGGACAATCAAAGTGAGCGCATATAGAGAGTTGGCAGGGAGGTGAATGGAGCATGAGAAAGGGGAGCTCTGTTTTCATTTATCTATGCATGTCAGCATCCCACTGAGAATTTTCTTTTCATTTGCAATTTAAGACCAACACTTGGGGCAAAAGGACATCCCATTTTATGGAAAGAAAAGAGAAAGATAGCAGTAACATCATAATCAGTGGCTTATCTTCTCATTTGCAGTTATAGTAATATATACTTACTAATGTATGTATATTTAGCACAGCACTTTATCCCTAGTCAGTACTCAAAATGAAGACACATAATGAATAGTGGATGAATGAAGGAAAAAAGTTTGTCCTTGTATTGCTTTGTGTGTTCGCTGCTGTAGTCTCAGAACCCAGCACTATAACTAACACATAAAATGTAGGCCATAAAACTTTTTGAATGAATGAATAAGTCCCCATGATTCTAAAGACAGTTATAAGACCGACACAAAACACATATTTGCCAAGGTCTGTGACAGAAGTATCTGTGACATGAAAGCCTGAATCTGAGTCTGCTGATATAGCTGACCATTTTTCTAGTTCTGAGACTGCTTTTTAATAATTTACGTGTTATCCTTTACATTTAGGAATAGTACCTTCATTAGATTTACTATTCAGTGATTTGGCCTTGGGGAGAAAATCCATCAGGTAAATTTCTTTGTTTTTTTTTTTTTTTTGAGACGGAGTC